>NW_016107697.1:208823-210177 GCF_001604975.1 Cebus imitator
CCCTCTTTTTGTATTGTTTGGAATAGTTTCAGAAGAAATGGTACCAGCTCCTCTTTGTATGTCTGGTAGAATTCAGCTGTGAACCCATCTGGCCCTGGGCTTTTTTTGGGTGGTAAGCTCTTAATTGCTGCCTCAACTTCAGACCTTGTTATGGGTCTGTTCAGGGTTTCGCCTTCTTCCTGGTTTAGGAAGAAGGCAAGTGTCCAGGAATTTATCCATTTCTTCCAGGTTTATTAGTTTATGTGCATAGAATTGTTTGTAATAATCTCTGATGACGCTTTGAATTTCTGTGGAATCTGTGGTGATATCCACTTTATCATTTTTTATGGCATCAATTTGGTTATTCTCTCTTTTCTTTTTTATTAATCTGGCTAGAGGTCTATTTTGTTGATCTTTTCAAAAAACCAGCTTCTGTATTTATTGATTTTTTGAAGAGTTTTTTGTGTCTCTATCTCCTTCAGTTCTGCTCTGATCTTAGCTATTTCTTGTCTTCTGCTAGATTTTGAGGTGTTTTGATCTTGCTTCTCTAGCTCTTTCAGTTTTGATGATAGTGTGTCAATTTTTGATCTCTCCTTGCTTCTCATGTGGGCACTTATTGCTATATATTTTCCTCTCGAGACTGCTTTAAATGTGTCCCAGAGATTCTGGTATGTTGTGTCTTCATTCTCGTTGGTTTTGAAGAACATCTTTAGTTCTGTCTTCATTTATTGTTTACCCAGTCAACATTCAAGAGCAAATTGTTCAGTTTCCATGACGCTGTGCGGTTCTGGGTTAGTTTTTGAATTCTGAGTTCTAACTTGATTGCACTGTGGTCTGAGAGACTATTTGTTATGATTTCCATTCTTTTGCGTTTGCTGAGGAGTGAATTACTCCCAATTATGTGGTCAATTTTAGAGGAGGTGTGATGTGGTGCTGAGAAGAATGTATTCTGTGGATTTGGGGTGGAGAATTCTGTAAATGTCTATTAGGTTCGCTCGGTCCAGGTCTGAGTTCAAGTCCTGGATATCCTTGTTAATTTTCTGTCTGGTTGATCTGTCTAATGCTGACAATGGGGTGTGAAAGTCTCCCACTATTGTTGTGTGGGAGTCTAAGTCTCTTTGTAAGTCATTAAGAACTTGCCTTATGCATCTGGGTGCTCCTGTATTGGGTACATATATATTTAGGATCGTTAGCTCTTCTTGTTGCATTGATCCTTTTACCATTATGTAATGTCCCTCTTTGTCTCTTATGATCTTTGTTGCTTTAAAGTCTAATTTATCAGAGATGAGAATTGCAACTCCTGCTTTTTTTTGCTCTCCATTTGCTTGGTAAATCTTCCTCCATCCCTTTATTTTGAGCCTTTGTGTATCCTTGC
>NW_016107697.1:212217-214871 GCF_001604975.1 Cebus imitator
CTGGCGACCGTGGAGCTCCTCTGCATGGGAATTTCCTAGTCTGTGGGCAATAAAAACGCGGTGTCCACTCACCCTCTGCGCTTTCACTGGGAGCTGCAATCCTGAGCTGTTCCTAAATGGCCATCTTGCCAAAGGGGCTTTTTTTTTACCTGGATGATGATTATTATCATCCAGGTAGAAAATAATCGTCATCCAGATATTAAGCCTTGTACCCCTTAGTCGTTTTCTCTGAACCTCTCCCTCCTCCAACCTCTCACCCTCAGAAAGGCCTCAGTGTGTGTTGTTCTCCTCTATGTGTCCATGTGTTCTCATCATTTAGCTCCCACTCATAAGCAAGAACATGTGGTATTTGGTTTCCTGTTCCTGTGTTAGTTTGATAAGGATAATGGTCTCCAGCTCCATCCATGTCCCTGCAAAAGACATGATCTCATTCTTTTTTATGGCTGCACAAATATTCCCTAGTGTACATGTACCACATATTCTTTATACAGTCTATCATTGATGGACATTTAGGTTGATTCAATGTCATTGCTATTGTAAATAGTGCTATAAAGAACATACATGTACATGTGTCTTTATAATAGAATGATTTATATTCCTTTGGGTATACACCCAATATTAGGATTGCTGGGTCAAATTTTATTTCTGTCTTTAGTCCTTTAAGAAATCACCACACTGTCTTCCACAATGACTGAACTATTTACACCCCCACCAGCAGTGTATAAGTGTTCCCTTTTCTCCACAACCTTGACAGCGTCTCTGATTTTCCTACTTTTTAATAGTAGCCATTCTGACTGGTCTTAGATAGTATCTCATTGTGGTTTTAATTTGTGTTTCTCTAATGATCAGGGATGTTGACCTTTTTTTCATGTGATTGCTGGCCTCATGTATGTCTTCTTCTGAAAAGTGTCTGTTCATGTCCATTGCCTACTTTATTATGGGGTTGTCTTTTTGTTGTAGATTTGTTTAAATTCCTTATAGATGTTGGACATTAGACCTTTGTGGGATGCATAGTTTGCAAATATTTTCTCCCCTTCTGTAGGCTATTTATTCTGTTGATAGCATCTTTTGCTGTGCAGAAGCTCTTTAGTTTAATTAGATTCCATTTGTCAATTTTTGCTTTCATTGCAACTGTTTTTGGTGTCTTCTTTATGAAATTTTTACCTGTTCATATATCCTGAATAGTAATGTCTAGGTGGTCTTCCAAGTTTTTTACAGTTTTGAGTTTTATATTTAAGTCTTGAATACATTTGGAGTTAATTTTTGTATATGATGTAAGGAAGGTGTCCAGCTTCAATCTTCTGCATGTGACTAGTGAGTTATTTCAGCACGATTTACTGAATATGAATTCCTTTTCCCATTGCTTGTTTTTCTCAGTTTGTTGAAAATCAGATAGTTGTAGGCAAGCAGTCTTATTTCTGTGTTATCTTCGTCTGTTCCATTGGTTTATATGTCTATTCTTGTACCAGTACCATGCTTTTTGATTACTATAGACCTATAGTTGAAGTTGGGTAGCGTGATTGCTCCAGCTTTGTTCTTTTTGCTTAGGGTTGCCTTGGCTATTCGGACTTTTCGTTGGTTCCATATCAATTTTAAAAGAGTCTATTTTTCTTGGTTTGTGAAGAATGTCAGTGGTAGTTTAATGGGAATCACAGTGAATCTATAAATTGCTTTGTGTAGTATGGCCATTTTAACAATACTGATTCTTTCTACTTATGAGCATTGAATGTGTTTCAATTTGTTTGTGTCATCTCCGATTTCTTTGACAGTGGTTTTTAGTTCTCCTTGGAGATCTATCTCACCTCCCCGGTTAGGTATATTTCTAGGTATTGTATTCTTTTTGTGGCAATTGTGAATAGAAGTTCGTTTCTGGTTTGGCTTTTGGCTTGACTGTTTTTAATGTATAGAAATGTTAGTGACTTTTGCACAAAGATTTCGTATCCTGAGATTTTTCTGAAGTTGTTTACCGTTTAAAAAACTCTTCAGCTGAGACTATCGGGTTTTCTAGGTATAGGATTATGTTATCCGCAAACAAGGAGAGTTTGACTTTCTCTCTTCCTATTTCAATGTCCTTTATTTGTTTTATCTGATTGCCTTCGCCAGAACTTCCAATACTATATTGAATAGGAGTAGTGAGAGAGGGCATTTTTGCCTTGTGCCTGTATTAAGAGAAATGTTTCCAGCTATTCAGCTATTTATTATTATGTTGCCTGTTGGTTTATCATATGTGGTTGTTATTATTTTGAGATATGCTCCTTCAATATTTAGTTTATTGAGAATTTTTAAACTGAAAGAATGTTGAATATTTTATCAAAATTCTTTTCTGCATCTATTGATATGATTATGTGCTTTTTTGTTTAGTTCTGTTTATTCGATGAATCACATTTATTGATTTGTTTATGTTGAAACAACATTGCATTCTGGGAATGAGACCTACCTAATGGTGATGGATTAACTTTTTGATGCGCTGCTAGATTTGGTGTGTCAGTGTATTGTTGAGGATTTTGCATGAATGTTTGTCCAGAATATTGGCTGGAAGTTTTCCTTTATTGTTGTATCTCTGTCAGTTTTTGGTATCAGGATGATTCCAGCCTCATAGAATGAATTAGGGAGAAGTCCCTCCTTTTCAATTTTTTTTTCCCATTTATTTATTT
>NW_016107697.1:216424-217727 GCF_001604975.1 Cebus imitator
CTTGTAGTATAGTTTGAAGTCCAGTAGTGTGATGCCTTCCGCTTTGTTCTTTTTGCTTAGAATTGACTTGGCTATGTGGGCTCTCTTTTGGTTCCATGTGAAGTTTAAGGTGTTTTTTTCAAGTTCCGTGAAGAAGGTCATTGGTAGCTTGATGGGGATAGCATTGAATCTGTAAATTACTTTGGGCAGTATGGCCATTTTCACTATACTGATTCTTCCTAACCATGAACACAAAAGCTTTCTCCATCTGTTTGTGTCCTCTCTTATTTCATTGAGCAGTGGCTTGTTGTTCTCCTTGAAGAGGTCCTTTATGTTCATTGTTAGTTGTATTCCTAGGTATTTTATTGTCTTTGTGGCAATTGTGAATGGCAGTTCGTTCTTGATTTGGCTCTTTTTAAGTCTGTTATTGGTGTATAGGAATGCATGTGATTTTTGCACATTGATTTTGTATCCTGAGACTTTGCTGAAGTTGCTTATCAGTTTCAGGAGATTTGGGGCTGAGATGATGGGGTCTTCTAGATATACAATCATGACATCTGCAAGTAGAGACGATTTGATTTCCCCCTTTCCTATTTGAATACACTTTATTTCTTTTTCTGGCCTGATTGCTCTGGCTAGAACTTCCGGTACTATATTGAATAGGAGTGGTGAGAGAGGCCATCCCTGTCTAGTGCCAGATTTCAAAGGGAATGCTTCCAGTTTTTGCCCATTCAGTATGATATTGGCTGTTGGTTTGTCGTAAATAGCTTTTATTATTTTGAGATATGTTCCGACAATACCTAGCTTATTGAGGGTTTTTAGCATAAAGGGCTGTTGAATTTTGTCAAAGGCCTTCCCTGCATCAATTGAGATAATCATGTGGTTTTTGCCTTTGGTTCTGTTTATGTGGTGAATTACTTTTATAGACTTGCGTATGTTGAATCAGCCTTGCATCCCTGGGATGAAGCCCACTTGATCATGATGGATAAGCTTTTTGACGTGCTGTTGCAATTGGCTTGCCAGTAT
Source organism: Cebus imitator (assembly GCF_001604975.1). Classification (NCBI taxonomy): domain Eukaryota; kingdom Metazoa; phylum Chordata; class Mammalia; order Primates; family Cebidae; genus Cebus; species Cebus imitator. The sequence goes on from NW_016107697.1 coordinate 217,430, forward strand.
TTTATTGAAGATTTTTGCATCTATGTTCTTATCCTTAGCAAAGTCTAAGGATACAAAATCAATGTGCAAAAATCACAAGCATTCCGGGCCGGGCGCGGTGGCTCACGCCTGTAATCCCAGCACTTTGGGAGGCCGAGGCGGGTGGATCACGAGGTCAAGAGACCGAGACCATCCTGGTCAACATTGTGAAACCCCGTCTCTACTAAAAATACAAAAAAATTAGCTGGGCATGGTGGCGCGTGCCTGTAGTCCCAGCTACTAGGGAGGCTGAGGCAGGAGAATTGCTTGAACCCAGGAG
>NW_016107697.1:219317-301225 GCF_001604975.1 Cebus imitator
ATGATAGACTGGACAGAGAAAATGTGGCACATATACACCATGGAATAGTATGCAGCCATCAAAAACGATGAGTTTATGTCCTTTGTAGGGACATGGATGAACCTGGAAACCATCATTCTCAGCAAACTGACACAAGAGCACAAAACCAAACACCACATGTTCTCACTCATAGGTGGGTGTTGAACAATGAGAACACATGGACACAGGGAGGGGACCACTACACACTGGGGTCTGTTGGGGGGAAATGGGGAAGCGACAGTGGGTGGTGGGGACTTGGGAAGAGATAGCATGGGGAGAAATGCCAGATATAGATGATGGGAAGGAAGGCAGCAAATCACACTGCCATGTGTGTACCTATGCAACAATCTTGCATGTTCATCACATGTACCCCAAAACCTAAAATGCAATAAAAAATAAAATTAAAATAAATAAATAAATAAATAAAAAGAAATACCTATTAATCATCTTCTTTCAGGAATATTACAGATGGTTGAGTCTGTTTCTACTTTGGTTGAAGGACTTAACACATTCTTTCTTTTATACAATAAATTGATATTACTGAGAAACAAAATAATTATAATAACACTTTCTAGGAATCAATGATTTTATGTCAATCATATGAAAAGAAGTAAAATTTCATGGTTCATATTATGTTACTTTCTTTTGCTTGAGAATGCTAAAACTTTTGTGAGTTATTATTGTTACTAAACTTTAAGCTCTGGGAATAAAGAAAAAAATCTAATAATTCAATCAAAAATGGGGGAAAGATTTGAATAGTCATTTCTCAAAAAAAGACATACAAATGGAAAACAAGTATATGAAAAGGTGCTCATATCGTTGATCACTAGAGAAATGTAAGTCAAAACTACAATAAGATATCATCTCATTCCACTTAAAATGGCTTATATCCAAAAGATAGGCAATACCAAGTGCTAGCAAGGATGTGGAGAAAGGGGAATTCTTGTACACTGTTGGTGGGAATGTAGTTTAGTACAACCACTATGGAGGACAGTTTGGAGTTTCCTAGAAAAACTAAAAATTTAGCTATCATATGATCCAGCAATCCCACTGCTGGCTATATAACAAAAAGGAAAAAAATCAGTATATTGAGGAGATATCTGCACTCCTATGTTTGCTGTCACGCTGTTCACACCAGCCAAAATGTGGAAACAATCTGTTTCCATCAACAAATGAATGAATAAAGAAAATGTGGTATATATACACAATGGAGTACTATTCAGTTATAAGAAATGACTGAATAGTACCAAATAGTACTCTGTCCTTTGCAATAACATGGATGGAACTGGAGATCATTATGTTAAATTAAATAAGCCAGGCACAGAAAGACAAACATTTCATTTTCTCACTTATTTGTGGGCTCTGAGAATCAAACAATTGAACTTATGGAGATGGAGAATATAAGAATGATTACTAGGGATTGGAAATGCAGTGAGGGGGTGGGTGGGAGCTGGTCCTGTGATAGTTAATGGGTAAAAAGTAAAAAAGAATGAGTGAATAAGACTGGCTGAGCACAGTGGCTCATGCCTGTAATCCCAGCACTTTGGGAGGCTGAGACAGGAGAATCACCTGAGATCAGGAGTTTGAGACCAGCCTGGCCAGCATGGTGAAACCCAGTCTCTACTAAAAATACAAAAATTAGCTGGGCATGGTGGTATGTGCTTGAATCCCAGCTACTCAGGAGGCTGAGGCAGGAGAATCACTTGAACCCAGGAGGCAGAGGTTACAGTGAGCCAATATGGCGCCATTGTACTCTAGCCTGGGTGACAAGAGCAAAACTAAAAAAAAAAAGAACAAATAAGGCCTACTATTTGATAGCACAACAGGGTGACTATAATCAATAATAATTTAATTGTATATTTTAAAATAACTAAAAGAGTATAACTGGATTCTTTGCAACACAGAGGATAAATGCTTGAGGAGATGGATACCCCATTCTCCATGATGTGATGATTATACATTGCATGCCTGCATCAAAACATCTAATATATCTCATAAACATATACACCTACTATGTACCCACAAAACTTAAAAATTAGAAAAAATTATAAGAGACACTGCCATTAAATATGGCAAATTAATATGAGGAGCATAATAATAAAAATAGTTCAGTGAATTCTGTGAAGATTTTTTTACCTAATCAATAAGTTGCAACCATCTGCTTATAATTCTCAAATAGCACATTAATATGTCTCTAACACTTAAAAAAAATCAGAAGGATGAAATATTGTACTTATCAATTTGTCTTTGCATTAGAAATAACGGCTGACCACACTATAAATGCGCTCTTTAAATTGGAAAGCTTATAGAAAGCAAGCAAAAGTATTCTTTCTTATTATGTGAAGTGAATTAAATTATTTTTAAGTCCAAAATACAAAAAAAAGTCATAAAAGTGGTTTTATCTATTTGATGCTTTAAAATTAAGTTAGCCTCATGACACACAATTTAGCTATATAAAAACCTTGCACATGTACCCCTGAACTTAAAATAAAAGTTAAAATAATAAAAAATGTAATAAAATTAAGTTAGACTTTTTATATTTACTACTTTGCCAATAAATAATCTTTTGTCATGTAATTAAAGTTATCCACATATGCATACATATTTTAAAATATCAAAATTTGTCTTTACAATATGAAGCCATCCGGGTTGAATCTTAGATTAATTTTATAATCCAAATTTTAAAAATATACTGTTCTAAATAAAAACATTTTTGCTTAAAATCATTTCTGTGGACTACCCATGCAAAAACAGCAAAAAAAAAAAAAAGAAAAAAAAAAAGAAAAAGAAAAATTAACATTTTAAGGAGATTTGCAAGATTGTAAGTGACTGTGAAAGAGATTCATAAGTCAAAAGTATTTGGAAGATAGTGGTTTATAAAATCGATGTCAGGAGTTCCAGAGAACCCACCAAAATGGCAAGCTGCAGTCTGAAAACCCCTTAACAACAAAAACCATTAGCATCACTGTGAAATTAAGAATAGGAAATGTGGAATCAGACAGAGTTGGGTTTTAATTAAACTACTCATTTAAAGCTTTAAATTCTTATAAATGTATAAAATGGCCAGGCACGGTGGCTCATGCCTATAAATCCCAGCACTTTGGGAGGTCAAGATGGGAGGCCCCGCCCAGGACCAGCCTGGGAAACATGACAAAACTCTGTCTCTACAAAAAATAAATAAGAATAATAATAACAATAAAAATTAGGCACAGTAGCATGTGCCTGTAGTCCCAGCTACTTGGGAGGCCAAGGAGGGAGGATTGCTTGAGCCAGGGAGGTAGAGGTTGTAGTGAACTGAGATTACACCACTGCATTCCAGCCTGGGTGAGACAGCGACCTTGTCTCAAAAAAGAATAAATAGATAAATAAATAATGGCATGAAATGAAGATAATAGTGCCTGCCTCCCAAGATTGCTATACCAGTTAAGTCAGGTAACAAATGAAAGTGACAAGCACAGCAATTAGACATACGTCAGTCTTCAATAAATTACAGAGGTAATATGTATAACATTTATACATGTAAATGCATAGCGCCAGGAGAAGAAACACACTAACTCAAATTCTCACTAAGCTCTAATTAACTGCTATCAGCAACTTGACTGAGAAGAAAGCAGAAAAGTAAAAGAGAAAGATTACCCATAAGAAGGAAAAGGCACAAACATTGAAAACAAAATAGACAAAAAACATACTTTTGCCTAACATATGCTTAGGATAAACAAAATATCTATAAATAACACAAATACACTTGTCTCCCTCTAAACCAGCAAGCACCTGGGAACATGACAGTAAATCAGCAACAACTTTCAGGAAGTTGCTGCCATGTATATTTAATACTAACTAAATATAATCACAGAGCCATGGGATAATGCAGCTGAAGGGACCCAAGACCCTAAGCAGCTCCAACATTTTGCAAAACACAGAATAAAGAACCTGCGTAATCTGTCCAAGGTCATACTCAATTAGAGACAGAGGCAAAACTTGAATTTAAATTTCTAGTTCAGAGCTCTTTCTTGTTTGCAAAAAATAGCCTTTGTGAGTATGTGACGGGAAAGGAGAGGTGGTGGGACAGCCTCTGAGGCATACAAGGCAAGGTTTCCAAAGCTGCAAACAACACGCACTTGGCTGAAATAAGACTGAAGATTGACAAGTCAGCAAGGCTTTTCCCTAGGGACAGATAACATGCTGCATTCTTCCTCCTAGAGGAGGCAGTTGCAGTAAAACACCCCTGCTGTCAAAATGACCACTGTTTTCAAATTCATTTCCCACCTACCCTTCAGAATGGAAATGAGCCCAGATCCCTTCCTCAGAATAGTTAAGCACAGAATCATCACTCAAATGGAGCAAGCAGCTTGCAGAATGGCTGCAATGAGTTGCTTTCCCAGTAAATAGATTGAACATTATTGCTCTACTTCATACCCTCAATGGAACTCTGTCTCATGAATGGAATGGTATATTATAACTGGCATAAAATAGGCCACCACTTTAGTTACAACACAGGATTATCCAAATAAACAAGCATTAATCATGCACATTATGTAGAGTATAATGCTTCAGAGAGCTTCTGCAAACAGCTCCAAATGAACTCGACCAAATTATACCATCTGACAGCTGTTCTGTGACCTGTGGGAAATGAGTTGGTGGTCTCAGTCCAGTTCCTAGTGGACAGGTGTCCAAAGCACAAAAACTACCCTCACAATTGGGCCTAATTAGCAACCTGGTTGTTGCAGCCGCAATAAAACCTGGAGCCTGTGTCTCCGCCATGCTGTTTGAGGCTTATCTTGCCATCAAGTGGCCATGAGCCCAAGGCTTAGTACAGAAATGCTCACAATGGTGCCTGCACAAAATGTCGTTGCTTTAGGAGAAACAAGAAACTGTGTCCAGGACTAGCTCTCTGTCTCTCACCTGACTCCCCCTAAGCCCGACTACAAAGACATCAGAGATACAAATAGAGTTTTGGTTACTATTTTAATTCATGGAAGGAACATGCCTGTAACACTGAAAATGTTGTGAACACCCAGTTTTCATAAGAACAATAGACTCATCTATAACAACAACAACAAAACATAGATTCACCTGAATGCCAAATCATTTCTCAAAATGTTTCCTTTCACCTCTTTGCCTTAATTGAAAGCTGACAACTGCTTCTGAGGACACTGCCTCTCCTGTAGCCCTCCCAAGAGTGCAGTTATTCTCTCCAAAGTTCTACATACCTCAGTAACAGATAAAGGAAAACAATTATTGTTCTTAAATGTGACTTCTAGGCCATTCCTTCCCTGCCCTTGCAAACTCTTTGTTCATTGACACCCAAAGCATTCAGCTCTGCCTCTATCTATCAACCTTCCATTCAACCCCTTTTTTTAGAAAAAAAAAATGTTAACTCATGGCTTACAGTCTTCTTCTCTTATCCTCTTTCTGACATTGTCAGTGGTGATTTCAACACCCATTTGGGTAAACCATAAACATTCTGGCCTCTAAGTTTCTTATCTTCCTCATCTTAATGATCTTTTTTCCCTCAATAACACAGCCACTTACTCTAATGGCTGTACACCAAACATTGTCATTACCAGAAACTACATACTTAGAAAAATCTTAATACAAATACTATTCCCTTGGACTACAGCCAATCATTCCCAGCTCATTTTGTCACAGCTCTCCTCTTTACAATTCTTCTGCCGCATGGAGACCAATCAGTTGGCCCACAGCTTTCTCACTGTTCACTGACCCCTAACCATTCTTCTTTCTCACCTTTCTTGGTCCCTCATCGTTCTTCATCTTTTCATCTAAATTAACATGAATTCCTGTCAATTTTTTCTCCAAATCATATTCACTTATTTTTTATTCACCATTTATCCCCAGTTGCTGGCTCAGCAATATAAATTCCATCATATTTGCTGAATGACTGAAGCATTAGAAGTAAAAACTGGAGAGTTTCACTATTGCTTACCATATAGAAACACAAGAGAAGGTCACTCCTATATTAACGGTGTGAAAAAATTGATAATCTACCAAAACATAACCCATCCCAAGAAGCAGTCAGAGGTTGCAAGCAAAGCAAACTGAATTCCAAAGAAGGATGAACCCCAACAAAGAACAAATCCCAACAAAGAGAAACAGAACACGAACTATTTTATCTTTGGCAGAGCATAGGAGAGAGCTGCCACATAAATGGATAAGAATTCAGCAAAGGCCTGGCAAGGTGGCCCAATCCTATAATCCCAACATTTTGGGAGGCCCAGGCAGGTGGATTGCTTAAGCTCAGGACTTCAAGACCAGCCTGTACAACATGGCAAAACCTCATCTCTTCAAAAAATACAAAAATTATCTGGCTATGGTGGTGTGTGCCTGTAGTTCCAGCTACTCAGGAGGCTGAGGTGGGAGGATGGCTTGAGACTGAGAGGCAGAGGTTGCTGTGAGCCAAGATCATGCCAATGCACTCCAGCCTGGGTGACAGAGCCAGACCCTGTCTCAAAAAAAAAAAAAAAAATCCAGCTAAAATCTTAATTCATAAAGGCCAAGTGTGAGTTAGCATGACAGTGTGGTATAGGTAGGAGGTCCAGAACCAGGGTGGGAGGGAGAGAGGTTGTATTTATTAATAAGAGTTTTTCATAGGCCTCTACCAGGTGCTGATAAGAACACTTGGGGGCAGAATAGAAAACTGGAGACATCCCCCCTTAGTAATGCAGGTGTATAAGAGCTGATTGTCAGGAAACTGTCTCTGATCTAGGGCCAACCAGAGATATAAGGCAGAGAAAGTCAACTTATTAGATTCAGAAGTCTAGCTTTCAACAAAAATTCATAATACATACATAGAAACAGAAAAGTACAGTCCATTCAAAGGAAAATAACAAATTTAATATAAAGTATCTTTTAAAGACCTAATGAAAGATCTCCTAGACAAAGACTTTTAAATAACTAAACAACTAACTTAAAAATGTTCAGAGAACTAAAGGAAGATATAGAGAAAGTCAAGTAAACAATGAATGAACAAAATGGAAATATCCATAAAGAAATAGAAAAGCTAAAGCAAAACCAAAACAAATCGGAATTGAAAGGTACAATAACTAAAATTTAAAATTTACCAGAGAGAGTCAAAGGCAGATTTGAATGAGCAGAAGAAAGAATACATGAACTTGAAGGTGAGACAAAAGAAGTTATCAAATCTGAGAAACAGAAAGAAAAAAATATGGGAGAAAAGTAAACAAAGCCTAAAAGATCTGTAAGATGCCAGCAAGCAGACCAGCATACCCACTATGGGAATTCCAGAAGGAGAAAAAACAGAGCAGCAAAATGTCCCAAGTTTGATGATAGACATGTATATAAATATCCCAGGAGATCAATAAATCCCAAGTAAAACGAATTAAAAAAAAAAAAAAAACGTCTCAAAAGAAAAAAAAAAAAAAAAAAAAAAAACCCACACCAATACACATCATAATCAAGCTTTTTAAAGGCAAATGTAAAGATAAAATAAATCTTGAAAAGAACAAAACAGAAATAACTCATCACATACCAGAGATCCTCAATAAAATAAGCAGAAAATTTCTCATTAGAAACTTTGGAAGCCAGAAGGCAGTAAGCCAATATATTCAAAATGCTGTAAGAAAGTCACTGTCAACCAAGTATCCTACAACTAGCAAAACTATCCTTCCAAAGTGAGGGAAAAATTAATACATTTCCAGATAAAGAAAAGCTGAAGGAGTTTATACCCCAGACATTCCCTGAAAAGGTTACTATACAGTAACTATAAGTAACTCAAAGCTATATGAAAAAAATAAATACTCAGGCAACTATAAAAGCTAATAGCAATGGTTTGCAAAACATTTTGTTTTCTACATAATTTAAGAAAATAATGCATTCAAAGTAATCATTAGTTTATGTTTCGGGGCACACAATGTATAAAGATGTAATTCTGTGACATCAGCAACTAAAAGGGGTTGGGGTAGTGCTATAAAAGAGCAGAGGTTTTGTATGTTATGGAAGTTAAGTTAATAGAAATTCCAATTAGTGTTATAACTTTAGGATATAAATGTAATCTCCATGGTAATCACAAATAAAATAGCTATAGAATATACACCAAAAAATGAGAAAGGAATTTAAACATTTTACTACCAAAAAGTCAACTAAACACAAAAGAAGACTATAATGCAGAAACTGAGGAATTTTTAGAAGCTAGATAATGAATAGCAAAATGACAAAAGTAAGTCTCTTCCCTTCAGTGTCGCTTTAAGTGTAAATAGCTTAACCTTTCCAACCAAAAGGCAGAGATTGGCAGAATGGATAAAAACACATGATTCAACCACATGCTATCTACAAGAGATTCAGTTTCACTGCAAAGACAAATAGATTGAAAGTAAAAGAATGAAAATAGATATTCCATGCAAATAAAAACTAAAACAGAGCGGTGGCAGCTATACTGATATAAGACAAAACAGACTTTAAATCAAAAAAGATTACAAGAGGCAAAGAAGGGTATTATATATTAATAAATGTTTTTGATACAGGAAAAAGATGTAATAGTTATGCATCTGCTGAAAAACTATCAAAATATCTGAAACAAAAACTGACAGAATCGAAGACAGAAATAGCAAATCACTCTACGATAACAGTTGGAGATTTTAATATTCTACTCGTAATAATCGATAGAACAACCAGATGGAATATAAGCAAGAAAGCAGAGGATGTAACACAATATACCAACTATATCTAACAGACATATACAAAACTTTCTTCCCAACAACAACAGCATACATTTTCTTCTCAAGTGGACATGGGACATTTTCCAGGTTAGACCATATGTTAGGCCACAAATTAACTCTCAATAGATGTAAAGTGATAGATAATATAAAAAGTATCTCCTCTAATTACAATGGGATGAAATTAAAAATCAGTAACACAAGTAAAACTGGAAAATTTACAAATGTGTGAAAATTAAATAACACAGTCCTTTTATTTTTTTAGACAAAGTTTCGCTGTTGTTGCCCAAGTTGGAGTGCAATGGCACAATCTCAGCTCACTGCGACCTCTGTCTCCCAGGTTCAAGTGATTCTCCTTCCCCAGCCTCCCGAGTAGCTGGGATTACAAGTGCCCACTACCATGCCCAACTAATTTTTTGTATTTTTAGTAGAGATGGGGTTTCACCATGTTGGCCAGGCTGGTGTCAAACTCCTGACCTCAGGTGATCTATCCACCTCAGCCTCCCAAAGTCCTGGGATTACAAGCATGAGCCATGGCGCCCAGCCCCAAACAATATAGTCTTAAACAACAAATAGATGAAAGAAGAAATCAAAAGATAAATTAGAAAACACTTACATACTAATGAAAACAAAGATACAACATGCTGAAACTTATGAGTCTCAGTGAACACAGTGATAAGGGACACATTTATAGTTCTAAATGCTTACAAATCTAAAAAGCCCTCAAATCTGCAACCTAACTTTACAACTTAACTGGAAAAAGAAGAACAAACTAATCCCAAAGCTAGCAGAGGGAAGGAAATAATAAATGTTAGAGAAAAGATAAATAGATACTAGAAGAAAACAACAGAGAAGAATCTATAAAACCAAAAGTTGGTTCTTTGACAAGATAAACAAAAATGACAAATCTTAAACTAGATGAACCAGAGAGAGATGACTCAAATTACTAAAATCAAAAATGAAAGAGAAGATATTATTACCAAATCTATAAAAATAGAAAGTGTTGGCCGGGCGCGGTGGCTCAAGCCTGTAATCCCAGCACTTTGGGAGGCCGAGGCGGGTGGATCACGAGGTCAAGAGATCAAGACCATCCTGGTCAACACGGTGAAACCCCGTCTCTACTAAAAATACAAAAAATTAGCCGGGCATGGTGGCGCATGCCTGTAATCCCAGCTACTCAGGAGGCTGAGGCAGGAGAATTGCCTGAACCCAGGAGGCGGAGGTTGCGGTGAGCCGAGATCGCGNAAAAAAAAAAAAAAAAAAAAAAAAAAAAAAAAAATAGAAAGTGTTATAATACTATAAATAATGCCAACAAACTTGATAATTTAAACGAAATGAACAAATTCCTAAAAACACAAAACAGACCAAGACTAAATTACAAATAAATAGAAAATCTGAATAAACTTGTAATTAGAGAGGCCATTGAATCAGTATTCAAAAATCTTCCCACAAAGGAAAGTTTAGGACCTGAAGACCTCACTGGTGAATTCTACCAGTGAGCATTTGAAAAGAACTATTACCAGTCTTTCTCAAACATTTCAAAAAAAATTGAAGTTGAGGGAACACTTTCTAACTCATTATTTGAGGTTGGCATTACCCTGATAAGCCAAACAAAACCCAACAATGATACTACAAGAAAATAAAACTATAGGCTAGTTTTTATGCATATTTATGCAAAAATCCTCAAAAACAAGTAGGAAGCTAAATTCAGCAGTGTATTAAAAGGATTAGACATGATAATCAAGTGGGATTTATTCCTGGAGTGCCATGGCTCAACATTTAATAAAAACAAAGCAGTATTATACACAACAACAACAAAACGAAGAAAAAACCACACACAATTATCTTCAACTGATGCAGAAAAAGCATTTGACAAAATGCAACATCCTTTTATAAAAAACATTCAAAAAATTGAGAATAGAAAGTAACGCCTGGACAACACAGTGAGATCTTGTCTCTACTAGAGAATGTTTTAAATTAGCCAGACATAGTGGCACACAACTGTAGCACTTTCTTAGGAGGCTGAAGTGGGAAGATCACTTGAGCCTGGAAGGTTGAGGCTGCCGACAGCTGCGACTGTGCCACTCTACTCCAGCCTGAGTGACAGAGTAAGACCCCATCTCAACAACAACAGCAAATAGAAAGAAACTACCTAAACATAATAAAAGCCATTTATGAAAAATTCACAGTGAACATTATACTCAATGGTGAAAGACTAAAAAGCTTTTCCTCTAAAATCAAGAACAAGGCAAGGATGTCCACTTTCATCACATCTGTTCGACATAGTACTAGAAGTTTTAGTCAGAGCAATTAGACAAGAAAGAAATATTTAGAAGCCTTTCAGATTGAAAAGAAAGAAGTAAAATTCGTGTCTGCTCACAGATATTATTTTATACATGGAAAACCTTAGAGATTTCACACACACATGCAAAAACTGTTAGAACCAATAAACAAATCAGCAAAGCAACAAGATATAAAGTCAACACACAAAAATCAGTTGCATTTCTATACACTAACAATAAAAATGTGAATAGAAAATTGTATTTAAGATTGCAATCAGGGGGTCGGGCACAGTGACTCACGTCTGTAATCCCAGCACTTTGGGAGGCCAAGGCAGGTGGATCACTTGACATCAGGAATTCAAGACCAGCATGCCCAACATGGCAAAATCTCATGTCTACTGAAAATAGAAAAAAATTGCCAGCTGTGGTGGTGTGTGCCTGTAGTCCCAGCTACTCAGGAGTCTAAGGCACGAGAATTGCTCAAATCTGGGAGGTGGAGGTTGCAGTGAGCCGAGATTGTGCCACTGCACTCCAGCCTGCATGACACAGCAAGACTCTGTCTCAAAAAAAAAAGATTGCAATCAGCAACCCCATCTCCATTAACATCAAAAAGGATAAAATATTTAGGACTTAGCTTACCCAAGAAGGTTAAGTTAAAATAAAAACTACGAAATATTGCTGAAAAAGAAGCTAAAGAAAACATAAATAAAAGGAAACATATCCCATTTTCATGGACTAGAAGACAATGTTGTTAAGATGTCAATACTACCCAAAGTGTTCCACAAATTCAAGGCAATCCTTATTAAAATCCCAATGACACTTTTTGCAGAAATAGAAAAACCCATTCTAAAATTTGTATGGAATCTCAGGTGACTCCAGTAGCCAAAACAACCTTGAAAATGCAGAACAAACCCAGGGGCATCATAGTTCCTTATTTTTTAAACTTGCAATGCTAAGTAATCAAAACAGTATGGTACTGGTATAACAACAGACACATATACCAAAAGAATAGAGAGAAGTAAATCCCCACATATATGGTCAAAGGATGTTTGACAAAAATGCCAAGGCCATTCAATGGGAAAAGAAGTCTTTTCAACAAATGGTGCTGGGAAAACTGGACATGCACATGCAAAAGAATAAAATTCAACCCTTACCTATCACCATATACAAAATTTAACTCAAATAAATCCTATATTTAAATGTAAGACCAAAATGATGAAATTATCAGGAGAAAACAGAGAAAAACCTTCACATCATTGGATTTGGCAAAGATTTCTTAGATACAACACCAATGGCACAAGCAACAAAAGAAAAAATACACAAAGTAAACTTCATGACAATTTTAAAACTTTATGTATCAAAGACTATCAACAGAGTAAAAAGGCAGTCCACAGAATTGGGGAAAATATTTGCAAATCATATATCTGATAAGTGACTAATAATTTAAATATCTAGAGAACTCCTAAAATCTAACAAGAAAACAGCCCAACTTAAAATGGACAAAGAATGTGAATAGACATTCCTCCAAAGAAGATACAAAAATAACCAATAAGCACCTGAAAATATGCTATACATTACTTATCACTGGGTAAATTCTAATTAAACCTTTCACACCCATAGGGTGGCTACTTAAATAAATAAATAAAAGGTGTTTGCAAGGATGTGGAGAAATTGGAACCTCTGTGCTTTGTTGGTGGGAATGTAAAATGGTGCAGCCAGTAAGGAAAACAGTATGGTGGTTTCTCAAAAAGTTAGAAACATCTATGATTCAGCAATTCCTCTTCTATGTATATACCCAAAGAATTGAAAGTAGGATCTCAAAGAGGTATTTATACACATATGTTAATAACAGCATTCTTCATAGTAACTAAAGCTTGTAAATTACACAAGTGTCCATTAACAGATACATGGGCAAGTAAAATGTGACATGTATATGGAATATTATTCAGCCTTTAAAAAGAAGGAAATCCTGTAACATACTACAATATGAATGAACTTGAGGACACTATGCTAAGCAAAATAAGCCAGTCACAAAAGGACAAATATGTATGATTTCACTCATATTAAGTATTTTAAGTAGTAAAAATCATAGAAACAGAAAGTAAAAGCATGGTTACCAAGTACTGAGGGGAAGGTAGAGAGGAGTTAGTGTTTAGTAGGCATAGAGTTTCAGTGTTGCAAGATGAAAGCATTCTAGAGATACACTGCACAACAATGTGAATGTACATTTTAGAATACTAAAGATGATACATTTCATGTTATATGTTTCATCATAATGAAAATAGAATTTTTTAAAAAGGCAATGGCCAAGAATATTCCAAAACTAATGAAGGAAAACAGGTTGTTAATACAATAAGCCTGAGAACCCCAAGCAGGATAAATAACCACACATACACACACTACCCCCCTCCGACCCATCATAGTCAAATTATTGAAATCCGAAGATGAAAAGAAAATCTCACAGGCAGAGAGAAATAAAACAGAAATATTACAGAGGAATGAAAACAAGAATCACAGCAAACGTGAAAAGTATGCAAGCTGTCAACACTGGAGAAACCTCTTTAAAGTGCTAAAAGGAAAAAAGTCAATCACTAGTTCTAGACACAGCTGAAATAACTGTTAAAATTGAAGATAGAAGGGCAAAGCAAGATGGCAGAATAGAAGACTCTACTGATTATACCCCCTACAAGGACACTAATTTAACAACTACCTCTATACACACACCAAAAAATAAAAAACCTTAAGACCCAAAAATTAGGTGAGTACACACAGTGTTGGTTTGCTGAAAGAGGTACTACAGTGGTAGAAAAAGCAGTCTTGAATCTCTGATGCCACCCCTCTCTTACCCCCTGACAGCAGTGGCATTGTACAAAGAGCATTTCTGTGTGCTGGGGGTGGGTGAGCACAGCCATTGTGAAAGATTGAATTCAGTGCTGTCCTTTTATAGTAGCAAGGAAAACCGGACCAAACTTGGCTGATGTCCATCCATGGAGGGAGAATTTAAACCAGCCCTAGCTCATTGCAGATTCCAGTGGTCCAAACTTGAGTTCCCACAAACCTCATCACCATGGGCTAAAGTGCTCAGGGGCTCTAAATAAATTTGAAAGGCAGTCTAAACCACAAGGACTGCAACATTTACATGAATCCTATAACTGAACTGGGCCCAGAGCTTGTAGGCTGGGCAGGACAGAGACCACACAACCTGTGGGTCTGTCATATATGATTTTTTACTATGTTAAAGTATGTTCCTTCTGTACCCAATTTTTTGAGAGTTTTATCATGAAGATATGTTGAATTTTATCACTTTTTCAGCATCAACTGAAACGATCATATGGTGTTTGTCCTTCATTCTGTTAATATGACGTGTTACATTGATTGATTTGCATATGTTGAACCATCATTGTGTCCCAGAGATAAATTCCACTTGGTCATGATGAATGATCTTTTTAATATATGTTGTATTTGGTTTTCTAGTATTTTGCTGAGGATTTTTGCATCAATATTCATCAGAGATATTGGCCTGTAGTTTTCTTTTTTGATGCATCTTTGTCTAGTTTTGATAACAGAGTAATACCAGGCTTGCAAAATGAGTATGGAAGTATTCCTTTCTCCTCTATTTTTTGGAATTCTTTGAGTAGGATTTGTATTAGTTCTTCTTTAAATGTTTGGCAAAATTCAGCAGTGAAGGCATTGAGTCCCAGGCTTTTCTTTGCTAGGAGGCATTTTATTATGGCGGCTTTTATCTCATTACTTGTCATTGATCTGTTCAGGTTTTGGATTTCTTCACGGTCAAATCTTAGTAGGTTGTGTGTGTCTAGAAATTTGTCCATTTCTTCTAGATTTTCCTACTTATTGGCATATAGTTGCTCACAGTAGCCAATAATAATCCTTTACATGTCTGTGTTATCAGTTGTAATGTATCCTTTTATAGCTCTGATTTTATTTGGAGCTTCTCTTTTTCTCAGTTAGCCTGGCTAAAGGTTTGTCAAATGTGATTACCTTTTCAAAGAAATGTTTTATTTCTTTGACCTTTTGTGTTGTTTTCTTTATTTCAATTTCATTTCTTTCTGCTCTGATCTTTATTATTTTATTTCTTCTTCTGCTCTTGGGTTTGGTTTGCGCTTGCTATCCTAGTTCCTTAAAAATGCATCACTAGCTGGGTTAATTGAGGTTTTTCTAGTTTGTAATGTAGGCGCTTACAGCTATAAGCTTTCCTCCTAGTATTGCTTTCACTGTCTCCCAACGGTTTTGGTATGTTGTGCTTCCATTATCATTTGTTTGAAGAAATTTTTAATTTTTCTTCTTAATTTCTTCATTGACACACTGTTCATTCAGGAGCATATTGTGTAATCACCATGTGTATGTATAGTTTCCAAAATATCTCTTGTTACTGACATCTAGTTTTATTTCACTGTGATCAGACAAGATACTTGATAAAATTTCAGTTTTTTCAAATGTTTTAAGACTTGTTTTGTGGTCTAAGGCATGGTCTATCATTGAGAATAATTCATGTGCTGAGGAGAATGTGTATTCTGCAGCAATTGTATGAAATGTTTTATAAATATCTATTAGATCTATTGTGCAGAAGTGTCTCACTGGTGTCGCCCGGGCTGGAGCACAATGGCACAATCTTGACTCACTGAAACCTCTGCCTTCCAGTTCCAGCAATTCTCCTGCCTCAGCCTCTCGAGTAGCTGAGATTGTAGGCACCCACCACCGCATCCAGCTAATTTTGGTATTTTCAGTAGAGATAGGGTTTCACCATGTCAGCCAGCTGGTCTCAAACCCCTAACCTCAGGTGATCCACCCGCCTTGGCCTCCCAAAATGCTGGGATTACAGGTGTTAGTCACCCTACCTGGCCTAAGTCAGATGTTTCTTTGTTGATTTTCTGTCTGGAAGATCTATCCACTGCTAAAAGTGGGGTGTTGAGGTCTCCAGATATTATTGCACTGTGGCTTCTCTCTCTCTTTAGCTCTAAAAATATTTGCTTCACATATCTGAGTGCTCCAATGTTGGACACACATATATTTAAAATTGTTATGCTCTTTTCCTGAACTGACCCTTCTCATTAAAGAATGACATTCTTCATCTCCTTAGAGTTTTTGTCTCAAAATCTATTTTTGTCTGATATGCGTATAGCTACTTCTGAGTGTTTTTTTGTTGTTTTTTGTTTTGTTTTCTTTTGTTGGTTTCCATTGGCATGGAATATCTTTTTCAATTCCTTTATTTTTAGTCTATGTGTGTCTTTATAGGTGAAGTGTGTTTCTTGTAGGTAACAGACAGTTGGGTCTTGTTTTTCATCCATTCAGCCACTCTATGTCTTTTGATTGAAAAGTTTAGTCCATTTACATTCAATGTTATTATTGATAAGTAGAAATTTACTCCTGCCATTTTGTTATTTGTTTTCTGGTTATTTTATGATTTTCTCTTTCTTCTTTATCTCTTTCTTGTTTTAGTGAACATTATTTTCTCTGGTGGTATGTTTTAATTTCTTGCTTTTTATTTTTTGTGTATCTGTTGTATGTTTTTTGACTGGAGGTTACCATGAGGCTTGAACCCATTACTTTGTAACCCATTACTATAAACTGGTGAGAACTTGTATGGTTACATACAAGTTCCTGTATGTACAAGTTCTTGTTGTTACAACCCATATCTTGTAACCCATTACTTTAAACTGGCGAGAACTTAACACTGATTGCATAAACAAAGAAACTAACAAATAAGCAAAGAGAAAACTAATAAAAACTCTACACTTTAACTTTGTCCCCTTGCTTTTAAACTTTTTGTTGTTTCTATTTGTATCCAATTATATATCTTGAAAAACATAGTTTTTGTCTGTTGATATTACAGTCTTTCTACTCAAGATATAAATAGTTTACACACCACAGTTACAGTGTTATAATATTCTGTGTTTTTCTGGGTACTTACTATTACCAGCAAGTTTTTTATCTTCAGTTGATTGATTACTTACTGCTTATTAACACACTTTTCTTAGAACCCCCTTTGGCATTTCTTGTAGGATAGGTCTAGTGCTGATAAAATCTCTCAGCTTCTGTTTGTCTGGGGAAGCTTTTGTTTCTTCTTCATGTTTGAAGGATATTTTCACTGGATATACTAGTTTAGGATAAAAGTTTTTTTCATTAAGCACTTTAAATATGTCATACCACTCTCTCCTAGCCTATAAAGTTTCCACTGATAAGTCTGCTGCCAGATATATTGGAGGTTCATTTGATGATATTTGTTTCTTTTCTCTTGCTGCTTGTAGGATCTTTTCTTCATCCTTTTTGAGAGTTTATTAAGTGTCTTTAGTTAGTATTCTTTGGCTTAAATCTGCTTGCTGTTTAAAATATCTCCTTGCAGTTAAATATTGATATATTTCTCTAGGTTCAGGAAGTTGTCTCTTATTATCTCTTTAAATAAACTTTCTACCCCTATTTCTTTCACTACCTCCTCTATAAGGCCAGCAACTCTTAGATTGGCTCTTTTCATACTATTTTGTAGATCTTGTAGGCATGCTTCATTCTTCTTTCTTTTCTCTCCTCTGACTATTTTCAAATAGCCTGTCTTCAAGCTTACTAATCCTTTACTCTGCTTGATCAATTCTACCGTTAAGAGACTCTGATGCATTCTTCAGTGGGCCAATTGCATTTTTCAGCTCCAGAATTTCTGCTTGATTGTTCAAGTATTTAAATCTCTTATTTAAATTTATCTGATAGACTTCTGATTCCTTCACTCTGTTCTCCTGAATTTCATATTTCCTCAAAACAGCTATTTTAAATTCTCTTTCTGAAAGGTCATATCTCTCTCTCTCCAGGATTGGTCCCTGGTTCCTTATTTAGTTAATTTGGTAAGATCATGTTTTTCTGGATGGTCTTGATGCTTGTGGATGTTCATCAGTGTCTGGGCACTAAAGGGGTGGGCATTTATTGTAGTCTCTGCAGTCTGGATTTATTTGTACTTATCCTTCTTGAGAAGATTTTCCAGACATTCAAAGGGACTTGGATTTTATGATATTAATTTTTGGTCACTGCAACCATATCTGCATTAGGGGGCACCCCAAGTCCAGTAGCACTGCAGTGTTGCAGACTCATGGTAGTCTTGGTTAAGATCTGGAAGAATTATCTGGATTACCAGGTAGAGACTCGTTCTCCTCCCTTACCTCCTCCCAAAGATATAAAGTGTCTCTCTCTCTGTGCTAAGTTGCCTGGTGCTGAGGAAGAGGTAACACAAGCATATCTGTGGCCACCACCACTGAGACTGCACTGGGTCAGACCTGAAGACAGCACAGTGGTGGGGCTTACCCAAGGCCAATGGCAACCACTGCCTGACTACCACTTTTGTTCGCTCAAGGTCATAGGGCTCCATAATCAGCAGGTAGCAAAGCCAGCCAGGTTTGTGTCCTTCCTTTCAGGGCAGTGAGTTCCCTCTGGACCCCGCTGAGTCCAGAGATGCCATTCAGGAGCCAAGGCCTAGAGTCAGAAATCTTAGGAATCTACTTGGTGTTCTATTCTACTGTGGCTGAGCAGGCACCCAAGCCACAAGATAAAGTCCTTCCCACCCTTATCTGCCCTTTGCACAAGCAGGGGAGTCTTTTCCCATGGCCACTACTACCCCAGAACTATGGTGAGTACTGCCTGGCTACCACCGATGTTCACTCAAGGCCTAAGGGCTCTTGAGTCAGCTTGCAGTGAATGCTGCCAGGCCTAGGACTCTCCCTTCAGGGCACTGAGCTCCCCTCTGGACCAGGGCAGGTCCAGAAATGCCATTCAATTACCAAGGCCTGGAATCGGGGACCCCAAGAGCTCACTTGGTGCTCTATCATACTGTGGCAGAGCTGGTACCTAAGTTGCAAGAAGCTGATACTTAAGCTGCCTTTCCAAAGCAAAAGGAGTCTCTCCCCATAGCTGCCACAGCTGGGAATGTGCTGGGTCACAGATGAAGCCAACATGTCTCTGAGTCTCACCCAAGGCCCTCAGCAATACCGCCTGTTTACCACTGCTAATTATTGAGTGTCCAGGGGCTCTTTAGTCAGCTGGTGATGAATTCTGCCAGGATTGGGTCCTTTACTTCAAGGCAATGAGTTTCCTTCTAGACCAGGCTATGTCTAGAAATGTCCAGGATCCAGCACCTGGAATGAGGGCACCAGTAGTCTGGCTCGTGCCCAATCCTACTGTGGCTGAGACAGAGTCCTTTTTACTCTCCCCTATCTTCTCCCCAGGCAATGGGAAGGAGTTCCTCCCCGAGCTGTGCTGCCCATGGTTGGGTGAGGGCTGCCACACGCAGTGCTGTGGTGGCCCTGGCTGGTTTCTCACTGGGTTGCATGCCCACCAAGTCCACTGTGTGTCCACGCCCAGCACAGCACCAAGACTTGCCCAAGAATTGCAGTCCTTGTGACCTAGACTGCCTTTCAAGTTTATTTAGAACCTCAGAGCATTTAGGCAGTCAGTGGTAAGGCTTGCCAGAACTCAGCTTCAGACCACTGGAATGATCAGTTCCCCTCTGGCTGTGCCTGATCTGAATGCTCCTTCATGGGTGCTGCCTCATTTCTGCCTAATGCTGCTTTCCACTATAAAAGGCAGCACTGAGTTCCAATGCAAAGTCCCACAATCATGGTGCTCTTCCTTTCCCAAGCACACAGATTCTCTCTCCACACCACACTGCTACTGCCAGGAAATGAGGAAAGGATAGCACTGGAAATTCAAGACTGTCTTTCCTACCCTCTTCAGTGCTTTCTTCAGTGACATAAAGTTAAAACCAGGTACTGTGATCACTCATTGATTTTTGGTTCTTATGATAGTGCATTTTTTTGTGTGAAAAGTTGTTCAATTTGGTTCTCCTACAAGGAGGGCAATCAGTGGAGAATTCTATCCAGCCATCTTGCTCCATCTCTCCTGTTTTTTTTTTTATTTAATTAATCTAAAAGGTAATTAACTAACTAGCTGGGAGTAGTGGCTCTTGCTTGTAATCCCAGCTCTTTGGGAAGCAGGTGGGTCACTTGAACCCAGGAGTTTGAAACCAGCGTGGGCAACATAGTTAGACCCTGTCTCTATTTTAAAATAAATAAATAAAAGCCAATTAACTAAAAAAATAGAAACAATGTATTGTGGGCCTTGCAACATTTATAGAAGTAAAAGATATGACATCAATAGCACACAGGAGGAGAGAGGGGAAATTAAGTATACTATGGAAAGTACACTATATATTATATACTGTATTATTTGAAGGTGGATTGTTATAAGGTAAAGATGCCTATTATATACCATAGGAAAACCACTATTAGGAAAAAAAACAATCAGCCAATATTGGAGATTAAATGAAATTATGAAAGAAGGCAGGAAAAAAAATGAACAAAGAAAAGATGGTGCAATTAGAAAACAACTAACAAGGTAGTATATTTAAATCCAACTTAATAATGACTTAGTTAAATGTATAGAATCTGAACACCCAAAATAAGACAGAGATTATCAGATTAAATTTAAAAACAAGATATGTTATCTTTAAGAAACCTACAATAAATATAAAGACATAAATAGGTTTCAAATAAAGAAATATACTAAGCAAATACATTAAAAGAAAGGTAGGTTGCTATGTTAATAACAGATAGAGTAAATTCCACAACGAACAGCATTGCCAAATGTTTTTCGAATTAGCAAGTCAAATCCAGCCACACATGCAAAGGATAATACATCATAAAAATGTGGGGCTTATCTTGGTTCTGTAAAGTTGGCTCAACTTTAAAAAGTCAATCAATGTAACTCGCCGTATCTCAGACTAAAAGCTAAAAATCCATACAGAAAAAGATTTGAGAAAATTCAACAACATATCATGATAATAACGCTCAGCAAACTAAAAGTAGAAAGAAATTTCCTCAACCTGATAAAAAAGAATTTACTACAATTTACCACTAATATAATAACTAATGGCAAAAGACTAAATAAATTCCTGCTAAGATCAGGAGCAGGGTACAATTTTTTTTTTTTTTTTTTTTTTTTGAGGCACAGTCTTGCTCTGTCACCCAGGCTGGAGTGCAATGGCAGGATCTCGGCTCACTGCAACCTCCATCTCCCAAGTTCAAGTTGTTCTCTTGCCTCAGCCTCCCAAGTAGCTGAGATTACAGGTATGCACCACACTCGGCTAATTTTTGTATTTTTTTAAATTTATTTATTATACTTTAAGTTCTGGGGTACATGTGCAGATTTGCGTAGGTTTTTTACATAGGTATACATGCACCACGGTGGTGCAGAGACAGGGTTTTACCATGTTGGTCAGGCTAGTCTCGAGCTCCTGACCTCATGACCTGCCTGCCTCGGCCTCCCAAAGTGCTGGGATGACAGGCATGAGCCACCATGCCTGGCCACAAATTTTATTCTCACTATTCCTGTTCAACAGCATACTGGAGGTCCTAGACAATGCAAAATAAGGCAAAATAATAGTAATAATAATATACATATAGTTTGGAAAGGAAAAAGTAGAACTATCATTTTCATAGTTGTCATAATTGTCTACATAAAAAAACTCAATCTACAAAAAGTTACTAGAACTAAGGCATGAGTTTAGCAAGTTTGCAGGATATAAAGCCAATGTTCAAAACTCATTTTCATTTCTATATACTAGTAATGAAATATTAAAACTGCATTTTCAAATATCATTTAATATCACTTTAAAAACCATAGAATATTGAAGGGTAAATTCAACAAAATATACACAAGAATTCTCCACTAAATACTGTAAAGTGTTAATGAGAGAAATTAAAGAAGACGTAAATCAAAGAAGAGATATTTGTGTTCAGAGATCAAAAGAGGTAATAGTGTTAAAATGTCAGTTCTCCCAAATTTGATCCACAGATTCAATGAAATCCCAAGCAAAATCTCAGCAGGCTTATTTTATAGATATGACAAGCTGATTCTAAAACTTATATGGAAAAGCAGAGATTCTAGAACTTCCAAAATGACTTTGAAAAATGAGAACTAAATTACATGACTCACGCAACCCGATTTCAAAACTCACTATCAAGCTACAGTAGTCAATACAGTGTGACATTGGTAAAATGGAAAAAACGGAGTCCAGAAGTAGGCCCACAAATATATGGTCAACTGGTTTTCCAACAAAGATGCCAAAGTAATTTAATGGGGACAAGACAATTTTTCAACATAGAGCACTGAAAAAATTAACCAGATTTTCATGTGCAAAAAATAATAATAATAATAAACTTTGACTCTTACCTTATGCTATATAAAATAGTAAACTCAAAATGGATCATGGACCAAAATATAAAACCTAAAATCATAAGACTTCCAAAAGAAAACACACAAAAAGTATTTTATGACTTAGGTTAGGCAAAAATTTCTTACATATCACACAAAATGCACAATCCATTTTTTTCAAATTCATAAATTAGATTGAATCAAAGTTCAAAATTTCTGCTCTTTGAAAGGCAAGGCAAAAGTGAGTCATGAAGTGGAAGAAAATATTTGCAAAACACATATCTGACAAAGAACTTGTTCTTGTTCCCAGAAATATAAAGTATGCTTAGAATTCAATTATAAAACATCAAACGGTCCAGCAAAAATGGAGAGGGGGCAAAAACAGATACTTCACCAAAGTAAAGATACCAAAGGTACTATGTACATGGGGGAAATGCTCAATATCATTAGTCATTAGGGAAATAAAAATTAAATCATACTCAGATAGCACTTTACACCTATTGCAATACCTAAAATTTAATTTTAAATATAACTAACAATGTCAAGTACTGGCAAGGATGTGTAAGAAATAGAACCCTCATACATTGCTGGTAAAAACACAAAATGGTACAGCCACCTTAGAAAACAGTTTGTTCATTTTGTATGAAGTTGAACATATACTTACCATGTAACCCAGTGGTAATGTGTACCCTAGGTATGTACCTAAGATCAATGAAAACATACATCCACGCAAACACCATTACACAAATCTCTATAAGATTCAAATATCTACCAACTGCCTAGTGGATAAATTGTGTTACATCCATAAAATAGAATACTTTTTAACAGTAAAAAGGAAGGAACTACTGATATATAAAGATTCTCAAAAGTATTATGCTAGGTGAAAGGAGCCAGAATAAAAAAATAATACTGTTTGATTCCATTTATGTGACATTCCGGAAAAGGCAAAATTACAGCAACAGAAATCAGTTGCCAGTGCCTGAAGGAAGCAGGAAAAGATTGACTACAAAAGACCACAAATAAACTTTTAAAGATGACGGAAATATTCCATATCTTGAACACATTATACAGCTATATATGTTTGTCAAAACTCACCAAAGGGTGAATTTTACTGTGCATAAATTATATGTTAATAAACAAGACTTCTTCAAAAAGGCTGTCAAGAATGGATATACATTTTAAATTTCCAAAATAAAACATTTTTAAATGAATGCCAACATTATGCAAGTATCTTCAGCTTCCATTTGTAACAGGCTATTTATTGCCAACGTGAATGCAATGCAAAATAAGCCACAGATGGGAAATAAATTATTACACAAAACATTCTGATAAAAAACTTGCACCCAGAATATATTTTTTAAATTTACTAATAAATGACATACATGAATGCATATATAAACATGTATTTTATATATATATATATATATATATATATATATATATACTCCTAGATGTTAAAAAACTTTGCCCAAGTAAAGTTGCATGGAACAAGAAAATTCTTAGCAGAAAGTTTTGCTATAATGCAGAGATTCTAGTTTCAATACGTTCTTTTCACTAACAACAATTCATGATATCCCAAGTAATTCTAAGCTTAAGCCACTGTTAATTCAAAGGCTGGTGAGAAGATAAAAAAATTAAAGAATTTTACAAAATTCATTTAGATTCAAGGCATCTTAAACTATCAGAACAATTAAGGAAAACCATGATACAAAATGTTAATTCCCATCCTCCCCAAACCTTCCACAAGTAGACAATGCCCTGTATACAAGAGCTACTTGATGATTACTTGTACTTTTTTTAAGCCATAGATCTAATTTGTAAGGGACAAGTCTTAACAATAAATCTGAGAAATTACAGTTATTAATGTGCTTTTAAAAATAAAACCTTATAAACTTTTACCCATATCTCAAAATGTCCTCTTTCTTGAAGACATATGTAGTATCTCTAATTTATTCTTAGTGTAAAAATCATGTAACTCTGCCAGTGTAAATAAAATCATGCCCTTTCATTATTTTATTGAACTGACTTGTAGGACCACTAGGGCCATCATGTATAGCTGTGTGAGTTGCATCTGGAATAAAGACATGCAGCCCAGGGGATATGGATGTGTTTTGAAATCCAGCCCTTACTCTGTTGCAAACCTTGTGTCATTGCTAATAAAAAGTGGCATCTTTTTTCTAATAGTCCCCCTAACTGGAAACCTTTGTATAATTTGTGAGCTCAGAGGGTGTCTCTTCTTTTTTTTTTTTTTTACAAGATGCAGTTTTGCTCATCTTGCCCAGGCTAGGGTTGCAATGGTACAATCTCGGCTCACTGCAACCTCTGCTTCCCAGATACAAGCGATTCTCCTGCCCCAGCATCCCAAGTGAGCTGCGATTATGCGCACGTGCTACCATGTCCAGCTAATTTCTTTTTTTGCATTTTTAGTAGAGACAGGGTTTCACCATGTTGGCCAGGCTGGTATCGAACTTCTGACCTCAGGTGATCTGCCTACCTCAGCCTCCCAAAGTGCTGTGATTACAGGCGTGAGCCACCATGCCCGGTAGAGGGTGCCCTTTTTTTAAAACACACAAAGATATTGTGAATGCTAGAAGTGGTCCAAAAGACCATTAGTCTACCTTAAAAACAATCTCAGAATAACCACCCATGTTAGGAATTAAATACTACAAACTTTTCTCCATTCTTTCAATATATCATACACAGAATAGCTCTGACAAATATATGTAGAAGACAACATACTTTTGCATAAGTAAGTAAGCAACCACTGACTTCACTTTGAAATTTTGTTCCATCACTAGATCTCCATGTAATCTATATCATTCCAATCATTAACTAACAGACAAAAACTGCTCTACATACATGCAAAATTCTCTCTTTCAGGAAAACCTATATATTATTTTTCTATCTTCCTTAAGAACAGTCAAATTTTCATTGTTCTCTCTGAGGTGTGAAAAGCTGATCATCCTGTGTATACAGCAAAGTAATTTCTGAGAATTGTAGCAAAACAAGATCGTATAGAGATTTTGCAGTCTATTGTAATTGTTAGTACATTTAGCTTAGGGATGCCAGATAAAAATATCATAAATATATGCCACCACTCTCATCCTGCCTTCAATAACCATAACAATAGCTTCTAAAATCTTTTCTTCCTGATGCATCTATAAACAATTAGCATGTCTTTGTTAAGCTCTAATTGCTCTTCCTACACAGCTGTGTCACTCTACAGCTCAAGAAAGAGGGCCCAACTGTTAAGACAGTTATTAATAAAATAATGTCATAACAAACTGAAAGGGCCTGGGGAGTTCAAGAAAAGCAGGTATCCCCAGCGTCCTTTCAGAAAACCAGCATTTAAATGCTGAGCTTCTCTACCCTCTTCTTTTAAGCCTAAGTCGTTAATAAGAAGTGAAAGAATGCAGAGGTTAAGAACATGGCCTCTTGAGCTAGACTGCATGGATTTAAATTCCAGCTCTTCCACTAATTAAATGGTGTGAATAGGACATACTATTCTACCTCTCTATGCCTCAGTATTCTCTTCTGTTAAGTGGGGCTAATAATGATTCATACGGTTATGATAACTATATGGCTTAATAAAGAACTTAGAAAAGTGTCTTGGAGATATTAAATGCTCAGTATGCTTAAAGAAACAATATGTATTCCTTTTATGTATTGCAGAACTTCCCTTTACAGGTTTGTTTTGTTTTGTCTTTTTTTTTTTTTTTTTTGAGACGGAGTTTCGCTGTTGTTACCCAGGCTGGAGTGCAATGGCGCGATCTCGGCTCACCGCAACCTCCGCCTCCTGGGTTCAGGCAATTCTCCTGCCTCAGCCTCCTGAGTAGCTGGGATTACAGGCACGTGCCACTATGTTCAGCTGATTTTTTGTATTTTTAGTAGAGACGGGGTTTCACCATGTTGACCAGGATGGTCTCGATCTCTTGACCTCGTGATCCACCCACCTCGGCCTCCCAAAGTGCTGGGATTACAGGCGTGAGCCACCGCGCCCGGCTTGTCTTTTAAATTTTTAACTTTCCCCTGCAACCTAATCACATCTTTAGTGACTAGGCAAAGCTGAGGTCTAGTATTTAAGTCTGCACAAACTACCTGTTAGTGCTTCAACAAAACCATGGCTAAAGCAAAGGAATAGAGTCTTTTTCTGGGAAAGAGTTGGAAAATGCTGTAGATATTCATTGAATGAGCCAAGCCTACTCTAAACCTTAGAGTTTTTCACCCTTCAAAGTGACACAATATAGGATGACAACATTCCCATCCCTTTCTACTTGAGAAACTCCAAAAGCTGTTTGTCCCAGAAACATCTTGACATGTTGGAAGTTTTCAGCTTCAGGAAATGAAATTTTCTACAGTGGAGGATTGAGATATCTATAATTTTGACATGAAACTACTTCACTTAGTAGGAAGAAAAATATTCTTCAAGAATAAAATCCTGAGATGAGAGAACTCCCATATATTTTAACCCACATTTGGTCTCTATCTGGGTGTCCCCATAGCATACAACTTATTTGTAAAATTTATTGACCAAAAATACAGTTTCCACACTGGAATCAGCTAAGCTGCCTTTGATTATTAGTAACAATCTCTCATCAGCAGTGGGTTAATGATAAGCAGATTTCATTTTTCACAGAAGGCTGTAGTAGGGGGCTTACTTCCTCCTCACCTTCTGCCATCCTCAGGAGGTTGGCATTCCCATCCTCAGGCTGGTTGTCTCATGGTCACAAGGTGGCTGTCTCAGCTCCATATTAAAACTCACATACCAGAATCCAAAGAAAGAGGAAAGGAAAGAAGCCTCTTCTTGGGCGTTTTTTTATTTCTCTTTTCAAAAAGCAACCCTCACCTCAACCCAGTAGTGACCTTATATCTCATTGGTCAGAACTGCCTGACATGGACAGTCCTGGCTGCAAGAAAATGTGGCAAATAATCTGGTATTTCTAGACTTTATCATGGGAAGACGAAAAAGAGGAAGGGAAATGGCTATCAAGTAGGCAACAACAGCATCTGCCATACCTGCTTAAAGCATTCTTTTCCTGGGTTTTCTTCTGCAAAAATCCTTTAAGAAAAATTGCATCTGTTACTTTCTTGGTAAACCTCCTCTGATCCAGCCCTAGGCAGTGTTGGGTGTTCATTCTTTAGTGATTTGACAGCACTTTGCACACATGTACATGAACATGTACCACTCGCCATTGTGATAGTTGTTGGTATTTGTTTCCTCACCATAGAGTGACCTGGAATGGGAAATATTATCTTAACCACTATATCCCAAACGTCTATGGTAATATGGTAGAAAAAATTAGACCAAATTATTTAAACTGTAATGACGGAACTGTTCCTAAAGATCACACATACATTATACTATATTAGGCAGCATATAAAATCACTAAATAATTCTCTGGAACAAATTAAACATAAGGGGCAAATTGGCTATATTGACAATTTTCAGTTGACTACAGTCACTCTTTTTCAATGGGATTTTCTCTGGAATAACAAACAAAAGAGAAAAAAAAAAATCCACCCTGGCTTTACCCCCAGGAACAGGGCTTTTCAGAACTTCAGAATGTGAACTGCATGGCTCTCATAATGCCTGGGTTTATAATACAGGCTTTTCTTCCTGATATCCAAAGCCCTAAAAACCATGACCAACCCATTAACACCAAGAGTCCAGGTGTAGGACAGGAAATAAGCAAGATGAGCCTAGAATATCTTGTCCTATCGGTCAGCATAAAAGCTATCAAAGATCAGCGGAGTCATATCAAAAGAACTGACGGCTCTCTCCCTGGCTTGCAGATGGTCACCATCTTGCTTGTCCTCACATGGTCTTTTCTCTGTGCATGAGCATCCTGGATTCTCTCCTTATGTCCAATTTTCCTCTTCTTAGAAGGATACCAGTCAAATTGGATTAGAGCTCACACTAATGACCTCATTTTAACTTAATCACCTCTTTCAAGGCCTTATCATCCAATACAGTCACATTCTGAGGTACTGAGGTTGAAGCTCTAAAGCTTCGACATATTAATTTTGGGGATGAACACAATTCAGCCATAAATAATAGCTGCCATACTTAGCAATCCTACATCATGACCTAACATTCTGGGAATTTGCCTGACTAGTCAACCTTTCTTCACAAACCTAAAAAAAAAAAGCCAAGAATTGAGTCAAGTTTAGTGGGGGCACTTCCTCTACCTTTGGTTCCAACAGATTCTAGGTCTCCAAAAAGTCACATCGGTCTAAAAGATATTCTGCCTAGAAGAAAATAAGAATTTTGTATAGAGATGAGTTATTTTTTTTTAAGTCTCACAAATTGTGATGTGCAGTTTCCCATCCAAATTCAATGAACCTGTCATAGCCATAGCTTGAACAATCAATGTCTTTCTGACTTTGCTTAAGGCACCTTATCCCATGCAGAGAATGATGCGTGCAGAGAAAACATGTCTTTGCCTGCATACAAGGCTGCAAATGGTCAACACGAACCCCTCTGTGTACCATCTGCATTAACATGGAGTGACATAGGAAGCTTCCTGCCAGGAGCAGCAACAAAGCTTACCCTCCAGTGACCAGCCATCCCCCAAATGGCCCTTTTACATATACTCTCTACCTGGATTCCCTGCCAACATCTTGCTTAAGGGTTCAGCAGGAACAAGCAGAGCATTCTGTTCACAGGTGGTTTGGTTTGTCCTGTTCCAAATTTTCTAGGCATCTAAACAAATCACAGCCCTCCTCCCTCTCTTATTCCTCCCTCTCCCATCATTCTGCCAATTAGACATAAAATTGTAGTTGTTTAATGGAGCATTGTTTTGCTACCTAAAATGAGGTTATATTTTCAAGGATTCCCCCACCCCTATCCTTTATGAGAGCTTACTTAATCCAAGGTCTCATCTAATCAATTATATTGGCTAAGCTGACACTATTGTGGGCTCTAAATCAGACCACTGAAGCCTGTCAGACCCACCTGCATTGTGCTTTACCTTCTCACATCAGAAAAAATGTAGGAAGATTTTTTTTCCAAAACAGCACTGCACAAATTTGTACATTTGTGTAAGGATTTGCATAAGCCTATAATTTCTAGATTTCTCCTTGTTATAACTTATGGATACAAAAGTATCCTTGCTCCTTAATTCATTAGACTGACATAACAAGTTACATATGTTACACCTTCTCTCTTCATAAGACTATCAAGATTCCAGCAGCCATAACTCCCAATCATTCTGTATTCCTGAGTTCCCCACAAACTCTTAGTCCAAAACAATCCTACCAAGTAAGACCTTGGAAAAGTCAATATGCAAGGCCACTGAAAAGAAGCTAGAGCATGAAGTCTTACAAACAAAGCTGTGGGAAGAAGAAAAAGACCGAAATATTGCCACGTCTGAGAGAACAGCTTCAGTGGCATTGACAGAGGCAACAGAGAAAGGGTTGTGCATGAGAGAATTGGGAGGTGATCAGCCTAGAGTGTGGCTGCAGAAGGTGTCCTTGTCCCTACCACGCTCTGGTATAGGGAACTTCTATCTTTGTGCAGTCCAGGCTTTGGACCACAAGTCTTAGAAATCAGAAATCTGGGTTTTGATACAGTCACCTGTCAGCTGAGCAAAGAAAACTGTGGAAAACGCTTCTCAATCCTTCCTCTTAGATACAGCAGAAGCATGGAAAGAACCTACATTTTGGAGTCAGGAGAGCCTGGTTTCTAATCTTCTACTCTTCTATTTGCTATATTTATAGCTATGGGCAAATAACTTTCCTGAATCTCCATGTTCTTTCATATAAAATGACTATAATACCATCGGAAGGTGATTTTTTTTTTGAGGGTCAAATTATATACTGTAGGTAAAGTACCTGCCAGGTGGTACAGCTCAAGAGATTGTTTTCCTTCCAGAAAAAGTTCTGAGAGTCAAGACAAACAGAGAATCATTGACCAAGACATCTTTTTAATTATTTAATAACAGAAAGCATAGCATATCTAAGAAGAGACAAACATTCCTGTAGTACCAAAACAATGTGAGAAATAAAATTAAAATGTATCCAACTGTATCAAACAAGAAACTTTATATTTAGTTCTTTCATCTGTCACATTTCAATGAAAGATTTTCGATAATCATGAAATACAACAAAAGCTCAGAGGTTGGGCGAAATACAGCCATTTGTCTTTTCCAGCCTTCTTTAGGTTCTAAGTCAACACCATCAGGGTAGTATTTTCAATGCTAAGATAGAGCCCAGATGTCCAATTCCTTGCAGTAGACCCTATGTGACTCCCATGCCATCCCATATGGTTATTCTGTAGGATCTAGATAATGACTGACCACAGTTCTAAACTGTGGCTTCTCGGGTCACACTCCAGATCAGAATCTCAAACTGTTTATTTTTAAATCTTTCTAGATAGCTCTGACTTGAGAACTTCTGGTCTTCAATATTAGCAGAAAGGTGGTTGAGGAGGTTCCTGGGAAGCAAAGAAGACTTTCCAACATTCTGACATTGAGGCTTCCAAGGAAACATGCCATAAAAATGGAGTCAAGTTCATGGCACAATAAGTCTCAGAAGAACATGAGCAAAAATAGAAGTTAACTGATCTGCGAAAACATCTTTCTAGTTTAGTAACAGACCCTCTTTTATGTCTCCTGGCAATGCTAAAAGAAAAGGCAAAATACTTCAGCTAATAGAAAAATGGAAACAACCTAAATGCCTTTCAGTAGAGAAATGAATAAATAAAGCATGGCATTTTTACACATATATAGCAGTTTAAAATGCATGAATTAGATCTACATGTATTAACGTGGATAGATCTTGAAAACATAATGTTGACTTCTTTAAAAACTGTTGGATGACACATAGAATACAATACCACTTAAACAAAAATTTAAGTGTAAAACAACAATGTATAATATTTTAGATATATACATAGCAAAAGTATAAAAATATAGACCAGAGAGGTACAAATACTAATAATAATGGTTACCTCTAGCAGGGGAGGGACTAGAAAGGTATAATAACTAATTTTAGTGCATAAACTTTAATTGAATCTTCATTCCAGAGGAAAAAATAGCCATAAAAACATTCTTAGAATAACTGGAGAAATTTTTATAATGGACTGGATACTAGATAACTTCATCAAGTTATTGATAATTATTTTAGAAATGATGAAGTTATGATTTATGTAGAAAGATTACTCTTAGAAGATGGTTATCAAAGTCTACCAATCTCTAAAACTTACTTTTAAATGGTGTAGCAAAATGTACATGTTATGTGTACACACACATACCAAAAAGATAAAATCACCTTAGGGCTTGGTAAAAGAAAAAGAATACAGAAGTCTCTAAGTGACAGCCTGAGATAACTGCGGCAATGGTAGTTTCCAGGAGAATTGCAGATGAAGGTTAATGTTTCCAGGTCCAAAATCCCCAGTAAGAGAGTGAAGGCCAGAGTCCCCAGGCTTGTTTCTCTAGTCTAGACTACACATGGATGATTTCTATTACCTGCAGGACCAATCTGTCCTCTCAGCACACTTTGCTTTCTGCCATTACAGCTCTGATTAACACACCGAGCAATTTTCTGTTTATTTGTCTCTATTCTCTAACAGTCCATGAGTGTCATGAGGACAGAGACCCTATCTTTTTGCTATTGTACTTCCAGCATGGACTACAACAATGCCTGGCACATACTAAGTACTTAGTAATTATTTGTTTAATTAATCTATTATGGTCATCGTCCAAAAGGAAGATGCCCCATCTTTTCTCCTCAGCTACCCAGCAATGCCACAAAACATAACAGATCCTAGAAATATGCCCTTTGGAGTTCATTTCAGATCAACAACATTTGTTAAAGTGCTGTGTACACTGAAATCACAGTTGAAGCTGCCATGATCCCTGTGCCTGTCCAACACAGTTATTTTTTAAAGTGTTTATTTGCAGCCTTAGAAAATGCTTGCATGGTATTATTTAATTAATCTAAATAGTCTTTACTTTCCTACTTATCCAATAGCATTTAAAATATCTTTCTGAAAGGATAGTGCTAGACAGATACACTTACCATCTTTTGTTTATTTACAAATGTAAATAAGTTAGATTCAGGGTCTTTTTATTCCATAAGTCAGTTACAGATTCAGTAACCAGAAATCTACCTCATGTGTGACATAGTGCTTGGTGCTAGTGTCCTCATTATTAAGTTTTCATAGACAAATATACTTGCTGTGTATACCCACAACTTAAGTACATATATTTTATTCAAAAAGCTACCTGGAATACTCCCAGTTGAGGAACCAAGATAATTCTCATTCCCTTTTAGTGGCTAAGAAAGTCTCCAGGAAGATCAGCCTGGCTGACATGGAAGGCAGTATCATAGAAGAGATGTTGGCATGAGAGGATGTCCAGAAGAAAAGGTCAGTAAAATACATCAATAATACAATTCCCCTAAAAAATCAGCAGATGAGGAAATATCAAAGCTATATTTCAGCAAGTAAATATGATTCTCATAAAATATGGAAAGATGAAAGACAGAGAAGAAACAAGAGAAGGAAATAAAGAAAGAAGAAGTAGTACTGCACAATCAACAAAATGTGCAGTTAAGAAGTACTTTGGGAGACATGTCAGTAGGTACAGCAGGTTGATAAGCCAGACCTTCCTACTAATTCAAACTGTCCTGCTTCACACAATCAATATGTGAGTAGAATTTCTATTAACTCAATTATATATTAATGTATGAGAGGAGTTTACCATGTGAAGTATTTCTTTTGGTAAACTATATTTCTTTTTCTTCTTTTCAGGGGTGGAATAGGGTCTCACTCCATCACCCAGGCTGGAGTGCAGTGGCATGATCTTGGCTCACTACAACCCCTACCTCCTGGGATCAAGCAATCCTCCCACATCAGCCTCCCAAGTAGCTGGAAACAAAGGCATGGGCCACCATGCCCAGATAATTTTTTCCATTTTTAGTAGAGACAGGGTTTCACCACGTTGCCCAGGCTGTTCTCGAACTTCTGTGCTCAAGTGATCTGTCCGCCTCAGCTTCCCAAAGTGCTGGGATTACAGGTGTGAGTCACAACACCTATCCTAGGTAAACTATATTTCTTTAATGAAGAATCATTCAGTAATTTGTCTTTTGTGCCAACAGATCTTTATCAATCAATTTTGTTAAAAATATAGAACACCTGCAATTTCACTTTTCTCTGAATGGTAACCAAAATATCAAAATTCTCTTCCCAGAAATCCTGAAATTTCTGGACAATTTTTTTTATTGTTTGGTATAATGAAACTGACACTATTTAACTCATTTTTAAACCATGTTGCAAACAAATCCTCTTAAAAATTAGAAAGATGTGATGCTTTTATTTAAAAATATAGATACTGCCCAATTAACATAAATACTGGGTACAATCTGATTTCCAATAAACTTTCATGGAAATACATTTCTAGTATATTTACTAACTCCATTCTCTGAAAATACTTTAAACTTTTAATTTTGAATGTTTTTAATTAAAAGTATGTTCTACTTTCCTCAGGAAATAACTTTTGAAATGTAAAATTAAATACATCATCTAGATTAAAGGAAGTTTTTTTTAATTTTAAAAAAAAAACAGACTTTTGAACATAAGGTACAGCAGCAATAATCTTCTGCCCCTCACCTCAAAAAAAAAAATTCTGGAAGATATCAGCCTTCAGGAAGTTTCCTCTATAGCAATCTGTGGCCTGCCCACAAACCTTAATTAGTTTGAGAGATCATGATATACAGCCTCTTCAGACTAGATAAGAGTGGTAGCTCTCTGTAGAGAAATAGAGCAAGCCTTTGTACCAGGTAATTTAAGGAGCAGCAACAGGCTAATATGTAGACAAGAGAGGGTGTAGCATGTGGTGTGGTTCTCAGCAGAGCAGCAGGCCTCTAATGAGGCCCAGTAGTGGATAGCAGCTGGTAAACTTGGGGCACAAAATAGGAGGCTCTGAGGGCCTTTATCTGCTAACAAAAGACTGCAAATTGCTCAAAGGCCTGAGTAGGCAATGAGAACATGTTCATATGGTGAGCCAGTATATAAATTTTCAAAACAAATATTACAATATATGAATTCACATTGCAATGACAATCAGTAGAGTTCTGTGATTGTAGACATTTTGGCAAGAATAGGTATAAGAATTGGCTATTAAATTTTGTATAAGAAAATCCCCACCTGCTCTTCTGTCAATTCTTGAATGCCCAGACTGAGATGCATACAGTATATGTTGTAACTATTTGTATAACCATGACATACATTCTGTCTGCAACCCTGGACAACTGAAAATTAAAACATGCTATGTTTTATAGAGTAGTATAAAATAAATGGAATTTATGCATGATGAAATTACTTCCTAGTTACCCAATAAGAAATTAATAATGTAACAGCAAATCATATAAACCACAAGAAAATGCTCAAATCTCTTGTGAT
Source organism: Cebus imitator (assembly GCF_001604975.1). Taxonomy (NCBI): domain Eukaryota; kingdom Metazoa; phylum Chordata; class Mammalia; order Primates; family Cebidae; genus Cebus; species Cebus imitator. The sequence goes on from NW_016107697.1 coordinate 253,916, forward strand.
AAGAGAACAAGAGTTATCCTAGATTTTGATGATAGATCCTAAATAGGTTTTCGTGGATCCTTACATCCTTTTCTGCCCTCTATATGGTTTGTTTTCTAACAGCATGCATTCTCTTCAGTAGTTCTATTGGCAGGGTGGCACAATTAGGGATTCCCAAAGGAAAACCACATCTTGATACTAAGTATACTATTTGGTTAAATATTGAACTTTTTCACTTGTTATTCCCTAGCACTGATGTAAACAACCTCAGAAGTTTGTTTTCTGGATTCTATATCTCTTGAGAAAACACTTTTTCCAACTTGATTACAGTACTATTGACAAATGAAAACTATATCTATTTAACATGTACAAAGCAATAATTAGAAATATATATACACTGTGAAATGATTCCTACAATCAAATTAACTAACACATCCATCACCACACATAGAATATTTTTATGTTATAAAGAAAAAGCACCCACATAAGTTATATTTATCCTGTGTATTGATACATAGGATAAACTTCCAAGGAAAAGGAGGGCACATCTTGCACCCATTACCGATCAAAAGTAAAGAAGGACTCGGTCTTAAAAACACATGTCAACAGTTGGGTATGGTGACAAGTACCTGTATTCCTAGCTTCTCGGGAGGCTGAGGCAGGAGGATCACTTCAGCCCAGGAGTTTCAGACCAGCCTGGGAAGCATAGCAAGATCCTATATCAAAAAGAAAAAAAAAAAAATGTCATGGGTCATGCGTCTCCTACTCTTGTAATAATCTGAACCACTCATTTAATTTTAGAAGAACCCCCTTTGCATTTCTTAACGCCCTACTTGCAAGGCTTTGTTACTCTGTTGAAATTTGTGGACCGCCATAATTGTACCTTCATGATTTATAATTTGAGATGATTGTTTTACTCACATTTTTTCCCATCCTCCCACATCTAATTCTTTACTACATTTATTCTAGTTCTTCATCTGCTGTCTCACTTCCATAGCCATCCTGTAGGTCAGTCCCCACCACTTCAGCTCTGGGTCAAGGCTAATGAGGCAGGATTCTCCCTGTCTGGCATCTCTATCTTGTCAATACTATTGAGCCCCGGAGTGCCTCAAATTCTGTGCTCTCTCTGTGCTACGCCTTGACCAAGAACCTGCAGTGGCTCCTTGTATCCTGAAGGATCTATCTAACATGGAGGCTTTCCACCAACTGTCCTCGAGTTCACACTTGCCTGAACTTTCCTCCCAATGCATCCATTTCCTGGCAGGTACTACTTCCCAAAGGAACTCTCTGCCTCTTTGTGAAAGCACCTCAACCTACTTCTCCCATCAGGCCTGATTCTATCTCCTATCTACTAAGGCCACCTCCTCTACAATTGTTTCCTAACTACTGTATTGAACATATGTCTTGGTACTCAAAGTAGGTCATAGGCAGGAAATTAATTGTCTGCTGGCACTCGAGTAATTTAATAAGCATGTATTGAGGGCCCTGTATGAAAAAAAAGTACAACATTGTTAATTCCCAGTAATTTAGATAGACACATTTGAAATACAAGTTACAACCCACATCCTAGATCAGATGTTATTTTTAAAGTTTCTTCCACCATTTGGGATGATTTATGCTACAGGCTCTGTCCACCAGAGAAGAGAATTACATTGATCCAACAATGACAAATTCTTTCACCTCACAGAAGACACACACATTCTCTCTCTCTCTCATTCTCTCTCTGTCTCTCCTCAACCATGCACTGCATTAAACCTCATTCATTGTTCCCAACTTTGTATGTAACAGCCTCACTGAAAAGTCTCCTATCATTCATTGGTGAACAGGGTAAGTATTCAATCAACAGAAAATGTGAGCAATAAGTAGCCTGAGGAAGAGGACGAAGACATGCAGGCTCACCCTTTTCCTGCTCAGACCACGTACTCCCAGGCAGAGTACACCTTCATTCAAGTTAGGTGTTGGTGCCCATTATATAATATGAAGAAGAATTCTGAGATAAGTACAGTTTACCTCTATAAATTGCACATATACATGGCAAGCTGATTCTTCCAGCCAGGAACATTTTTTTCATTCATAATTATTACTAAAGACACAAATTTTTATTTGTAATTCATGCCATAGAAAACCGATAATCTTGGGCTCTGAAAACAGATTCTTCCCTCTGATTTGTTTCAGCAAATGGCTGAAGCAAAGCACAGAGGAGAGCAAGTGTGACCAGCTTCCCCCACCCACCTCTTCTGCCTCACACAGCCTCCCTCAAATTCTGATGAGCTGAGCCCATCAAAAGTCTCCAGTGTGTGATGCTCATTCAATTACAAAGTCCATTCGACTTGATTATGGATCATAATGAAAATACCTGCCTCAGGCTAGAGTAATGGCCTGGTCGGAGGTGACAGAATAGGAGCCACTCTGCAGGGGCCAAGCGAAGCACCAGGCAGCCAGGGTTGGTGGCCTTAGGGGTCAGTCATTTGTCACAAGCCGCAGTCAGTGAGGTTCTGGCAAAATTACCTAACCTCTGAGATGCCACACTACAGCTCCCCTACTGACAGATGGAGCCCTTGGTTAAAATATTCCTGGGCTTTTGGTTAAAAGAGTTGGTCTTTTTACAAAGTTTATGTTTCAATTTCCTATTAGCAAATTGTTTTGCCCCTTATAATGGTCATTTCTAAGACTGATTTGGCTCAGCAATAGTCTTCCTTTATATGCCCAATTTTACTAGGAAATTCCAACACTAATGAATGTTGCTTTTATTCCATTGGTAAGGGTAGCACTCTTTCCAGATATCTTCTTCTGTAAGTGCTCAGTCCACTTATATTTGAAAACAACATTTGAAAATAACATTGTTAAGCATACTCTTACAAACTAGTTAGAATCTCCTACTGTACATAACACTATGATAATTTGGTAATGTCTTTTCAATGTCTTTTTTTTCTACTGGGCAAGAAGCTCCAAGAAGATAAGGAGGAAAGAACACCTCTGTTTTATTAATCAATGTATGCCCTGGCCCTAAGACAGTGCCTGCCCACAAAAAAAAAAAAAAAAAAAAGTTGAATAAATGGCTAAATCATAAAAATGACACGTTAACTTCAACTTCAGTGTTATCATCAAGATATCTATGTCCAACATTTTAATATGAGACAGTGTTTTCCAGGTGTTCCTAAAGCTGTCCTCACAGGGTTAACAAGAATTCTGGATAGAAATACAGTTATAATTAAGCATTTCTCAGGCTGTACTTTGGCCCACTTCCTTGTAATCGAAAGTCACCATAGCACTAGATACTGACCATTTGCATGCCATTGTTTCTATAGATAGGATTTCTGATGTTAGAATCATTAGGCTTTTAAGAATTGCTTAAGCAGATCCTGAATTGTAGCAGAACAGCTGATGCTAATCATTTAAAAGGCTCCCCACAGAGGAACTGAATCAGCATGAGAATACAGTTTCATCATCTCCCAGTCCCATAACTTCACACTGCACTCTGACGAAGGAACGGTCTCCTCCCTTTGGCTCAATCCAAAACCCTTAAAAATCATAACCCCAAATCTGTCAAACAGATGGATTTGAAAATTTTTCTAATTTCCTCTTTTGGCTATATTTAAACCTCTTTTTCTGCTGCAACCTACAGTCTCAGCACCTTGATTTGCTGTGCAACAGAACTGCTACAGTTACATTCCTTAGATTAGTTTAGTAAGACTAGTCATCACCAAAAATAAACTTTAAACACAGAGGATAGAAAACCAGGAAAAATCCCAAGGAATGGAGAACCTCACTCATGCTCCCTCAGCTTCCTATATCATGTGATTTTTTTTTTTTTTTTTTTTGAGATGGAATCTCTCTGTTGCCAGGCTAGAGTGAGTGGCGCAATCTCAGCTCACTGCAACCTCTGCCTCCCGGTTCAAGTGCTTCTCCTGCCTCAGCCTCCCGAGTAGCTGGGACTACAGGCACACACCACCACACCGAGCTAATTTTTGTATTTTCAGTAAAGACGGGGTTTCACCATGTTGGCCAGGATGGTTTCGATCTCTTGACCTGATCTACCCACCTCTGCCTCCCAAAATGCAGGTATTACAGGCGTGAGCCACCACGCCTGGCTAATATTTTTAATGAAAGGATAATTTTCCTCCTTGCTGCCCTTGGGTCCCAGCAAAGATAAAGGATGCCATTCTTCATGAAGTCACCCAGCCTGAATTGAGTCTATGTGTGCACAAGATACTGGGATGCATTTCCTGACTTTTTTGGCCTCAAATTTCATACTTCAGCAATGACAAACTACCTGTAGCTTATACTTCCTTGCTTATGTCTGTAATCTGCCCTCTGCCTAGAAAACCTGTCCTCATACCATGATCTTCTTCATTTGGCTATTTTCTGCTTGTCCTTCAAGTCTCACTTCATGTCATTTCTTCCAGGAAGCCTTCCTTGATTGCCCTACATTGGTCCCCATACCTCCCATAGAACACTGTGCTACCTCTGTCATCATACATCACATTATATTAAGAGGATCCATTTATTTGCCTGTGTCCCCCTAGATTTCTAGCTCTGAATGTGCAGGAATTGTGTCACCTTTTAATTTCCTCAGCTCCTAACACAATACTGGACAAAGATTAGTTGTTCCATAAATATAATGAGCCAATAGCCTTTGCTTGAGAAGGAACAGAGATGGTAAGGCAGGGCATATCCATGGACTAAACACTCACCTGGAGAAACAGCAAGGTGTGAACGAGAGTGAAACTGTGGTGAAACAAACAGAGCAAAGCCAAAAATGCTCTGAAGGCCTTATGTGGGTAGCTGGCAAGGACGGGGGCGAAAAAGGGGTGGTTGAGGACAATGGACCCAACCCTTTGATCCAATTGATGGCATCAGTTCAATCCAGTACATTAAAAAACTAAAGAGACTGAAGATAAAGCCAGTTCACAGAAATTTATAAATAATAAAGGTGAACAAGAGGTCAGTATGGGACAAGAAGGTCACTTAGATTACGTAACTAACTAGTCAGAAAGGACACATACTCTTGCCAAGTAAGACCCTGGGCTGTATGGGCCACAATAAAGCCCTGGGGGATCTGAATGTTGAGCCACATTTTGCTGATCATGGCAGTTTTTGTTACTCATGACTTTCCATTTGAAAGGCCTGCTTATCAAGAAAGATTGAGAGTATATCTCATTTTTGGCTCATTTACCACCACCTTTAATCACTGCCACAGTCACATTCTTACTTATTTTTACTTCTGCATAAAAGAGGCAGAATAAAGTTTCAAAAGGGCTCAAGGGCTCAAACCCTTGAGCATAAAAATCTTCAAAAGGCAACCTAAATAAAAAATAGTATACAGTTTACATTTCTCTTGAACTTCTATGACAATGAACTCTTTTTGCTAATTAGTACCCAGTAGGAGGTTCATCATAAGAGCAGAGAGAATATTTGCCTTGTAAAATGCATTTTAAATGAAGCCATTTTTAAATGTGATTAAAATAAACAACTAAATCAGTATTTTTTAAAAAAAAGAGCAATTTTTAATACAAATTCCAGAAGATGTTAATAAATAAGGCTGACTGTAAGATTTCAAGGTTAAATAAATTTGGAAATACTGTATTATCTATAGACAGGCAGGCTTCTTTGCTGCAGGTCTTCTCAGAATCTTTGTTATGTTAACATGCATTATAAATTTCCAAGAGGATAATATATTATGCAGCATTTTACCAGCATATTTGACTATAAACCCTTTTTCATGGCACATACTTTGGAAAGCCTAGACTACATGCCCTGAAGGGTGACTAAATATTCCTTAACTGGTTGGTAGGTTTATAGCAGATAATGATAGAAGAGTAGATACTCTAGACCCTGAAACCATAGGCTAGCTATTCATCCCCAAACAACCCATAATAATCCACAGCATGGTCTGCTTCCAGCTTCCCAGAAAACCCCAATAGAAGTAGCATATGTCAAGACAAACCAGCTGTAATCAAGCACCTTCATCCTGGGGCAGGAAGAATGAGAAATTAATTAGCACAAGACACGCTGATGTCAAAAATTCCCAAGGAAATCTTAGCAAATACCTATTATCTGGTCACTCATCTTTTGACTAGATTGAAATATCAAAGGAAAGCAAAACTGCACTCGAATTTTAAATAGGTCGTCTAGTTTTATGCCAAACTGAATTATACTGAAATTATGGATCAAAAGCACCATTAGAAAAACTGAAAAGTATGGGCATATAAATTACTTTGGGGAGAAAAAAGGAAACAAGAAAACCACCAGGGAAAGAAAAATCATAGCAAATTGTAATATAGGCTGGAATGTTGACAGACAGGATCTGAAGGCAAAAGGGTGAAGAGACAAATTATAGCCAACTCTGATTTTCCAAGTTTTGCCACAAATAAAGCCCCTCATAAGAAAAGCAGCCACTAGAACTGATTGCACAGAAGTTGCTTCCAACTGTAGGTCAAGTGATGCAAACACACCCATCACAGCTATATGGTCTAGGGATGGAGCTAAACCCAACCGTGGCCATCTATAGGCCAAATGCAATGAAGGAGTAGATTGGGAAAGCTGATTACTCTTTACTTTGTCTTCTTTTAGATGGCAAATCACATCTTCTGGGATTTGGAATTCCATTTTCTTTTCTGACACGAAGTCTCACTATGTCACCCAGGCTGGACTGCAGTGGCATGATCTCGGCTCACTGAAAGCTCCACCTCCCAGGTTCAAGTGATTCTCCTGCCTCAGCCTCCCAAGTAGCTGGGATTACAGGCATGTGCCACCACACCCGGCTAATTTTTGTATTTTTAGTAGAGATGGGGTTTTGCCATGTTGCTCAAGCTGGTCTCGAAGTCCTGACCTTAAGCGATTTGCCCACTTCTGCCTCCCAAAGTGCTGAGTTTACAAGCATGAGCCACTGCTCCTGGCCTGAAATTCCATTTTCTAATGGAAATGATTCTGACCTTAATAGAACATATATGAGCTGAAAAAGTTTAGGTGTAGGTATAGAAAACGTGGATTTACCTAATTATTTGATTTCCCTTCAAAGTCTAGAGATTGTCAATTACATCTGTTTATTTCTCCTGCTCTTCTGTTCAATTGGTAAAATTCAGTTAATGTTATTTTTATAACTAAATTTCCAGTTTTCTCATTCCCCCAGTAGAGGAATAGCATCCTTAAAATGGGATTTTTGTGAAAAGAGATATATTTAACAACTATCATATTATCCACAGGAAAGACAGGCATTCTTACATGTTAGGGTTTCTTATTTATAATAAAAACACAGGCAAGGCAAGGTGGCTCACGTTTGTAATCCCAACACTTTGGGAGGCTGAGGCAGGTAGATCACTTGAGGTCAGGAGTTTAAGACCAGCCTGACCAACATAGTGAAAACCTGTTTCTACTACAAATACAAAAATTAGCTGGGTGTGGTGGCAGGCACCTGTAATCCCAGCTACTCAGGAGGCTGAGACACAAGAATCGCTTGAACCCAGAAGGCAGAGGTGGCAGTGAGCCGAGATGGTGCCACTGCACTCCAGCCTGAGAGACAAAGTGAGACTCCATCTCAAAAAAAAAAAAAGACATTAACCTATATCTTTCCTTATTCTATAAGTATCATCATAATATGCAGTCTAATATTCATTTTTAAGTACCTCCTCTAAATTATTCATCTATTTTCAAATCACATTACATTTTTAAACAGGTCTTTAAATAAAATCAGCCACTTTCCCCAATGAGACTCTTTCTTTATTATGAATTCATTTCAAAAGATTACATAAAAATAGATATATTACCCCCCAAAATTACACAATGTTGCCAATCTCCAGATGAGTGATAGCACGCACACCCTCCTAATATGCCTTCTCTTGTTCTGGCCATGAACCAGTTTCTAACATTGGAAGTCAGCTTCAAACAGCCTTTTGTTTGTTTGTTTGCATCTGCCAGAGGCAAGGCCAGAGGGCCTGGACGTATAAAAGTATCTCACTCTCAGAAGGAGGCCCTCAGGCCTTTGAGCCAGTAGATGTGCAAAGAAGTTTAAGTAAGTGTGGGAAAACAGCAACTGTGGATCAGAATTTGCCATAAGGCAAAATCTAACACAGATTTTTTCTGGTTTGCCACAGACAGATGGAATAGCAGCATAATAGGCTTGGCCAAAGGGTCTCCTGAGCTATTCTCTCTATTGTACACACACAAGGGAGACAGCTATAACACAAAGAAACAGTGCTTAGGAAGGAAGTGTCTCCTTAAGAGCAAGGCCCTCTACTCATTTATTATTTTCATCAAAAAGTAAGAAAGGGGATTGATGCAAAATGCTTCCATGTGTCCTCCTTGAAGGTCAGTGCATTTGTTTTTGAGGGTCAAACTTGCCACATGGGTACCACCAGTCTTCACTCTCTGTGCAAAGACAGGCAACTGGGCAAATGACAGCCAGAACTTTTTTAAAGCTGTGTCTTAGCTCAGCAGCACCTACAGACTCAAATCTTACTTTCTGGCAAAACAGCTAGGTACCAGCCACTGATATCGCCAAAGCAAGGAACAGCCAAAAGGAGCTATAGTAATGGTTTCAGCCACACCTGTCCAGCTGAACTATGTCTTGACAAGGCATAGAACTGTCCTGACCTTTGAAATAAATGAAAACAGGGAGGGAAGAAAATTTTCCTAAATATCCTATATCATCCCAATAAGGACATTTTTTAAAACTACTGTTAAACTGAGATCATTAAGTAATTGAAGAAAGAATAAATAGCAGAAAAGCAATATTTTTCTCAAAATGGCTTAAACAGATAGAATAAATTTGGCCACAAGCTCATCATTGTTGAAACTAAGAGAGTGATACATGGGGCCTCATTACACTACTTTGTCCACTTCTTGTATTTTTTAAATTTTCTATAAGAGAGTTTTTTAGTTACTTTACATGTGCATAATTTTTCAGTTTTTCAAGCAAAATACTGCATTACTACCAATAGTATAAGTAGTATAATGTTTATTTTAAAAGTTGTTTTTAAAATCTGGGGTTAAAAAAAAATAGCCTGGTTAAAACAAGAACTTGTTCCCAAATACAATTCTTCCCATAAAACAAGTTGCCTACAATCACCTAAGAGGAAATGATGTAACTATGGTACCCCTTCACGGAGGTTTTAAAAGAAATTCAGGGAGTTTTCCCACAAAATTTTAGTTTTTCTAGGAACTAAAAAATAATCTAAAATCACTGTTTCTATCCACTGAGAAGCTCTGCACAAAACCAAATGGCTCCAAGAAACTCATCCTGATTGCTAGTATTCCATAATACAGACTGATATATACAAATGCATTTCTGCACAATTTCAATCTGTTCACAGAATATGTTTAAGGTCAAAAAGGAAAACCTTCTACTTTTGTTTTTTTTGTTTTTATTTTTTGTTTTTTGCTTTTTGCCAGCCTAACTCTCTATGTATGTATACGCTGTGAATGTAGCATAGGTGATCCTTTTTGAAGGTCATTCTGCAATATCAAGTGCAAATGATTCATTTTAAAGCCTTTAAATATTTTTAAGTATGTTCCATTTATGTCATTCAATTGAAGAAAATTGTTATGATTTAATGCTACAAAACAGAGTAATATCTCTGGGCCAAGAGCCAAAATAACATGGCTTGAGAAAAGATTTACAGTTAAACATAAAAGTGATATTTAGAGAGAAATTCATAATACTTCAGAGAAAGGGCTGGATTGGTTTCACCCTACATATTAAAAGTAGTGAAATAAATAAAATCTTTTCAAGAACAGGCTGTGACAATTTTCAATAGAACAACTTAACACACAATAAAGAGAGAACATCTTCCACTCTGCTAAATACCTGTAAAAATAAAAATTAGCATGAGAAATCCTACCAAAAAAAAATTAGAAAAAAATTTACCATTTATAGTCATTGATAGAATAAACATATTGTACCCAGCAGGGTGCTAGGAACCACATATCCAGAAATCAGTAAGTCACAATCCTTGTTCTCTAGGCAAGTATATCTGACAGTGAGATATATACAAGCATACACTGACATTTGGTACTCTTTTCATTAAAAATAAGAAGTTGGGAGAAGATTGGAATGTAGTTTTCCTGACAGGCTCCCTATTCATTAATAATAAACTTAAAACTTAACATTCCTATGCCAAGGGTTCTATGATTAATATTTAAACTATTAGAACTTTGATAACTATATTTGCTGTCTGTTAGTAATGATTCAAAATATATAATTCACTTCTTAATGCATTACCTAATATTTTCTCATTTAAAAACACTGAAAAATATTCACAACCGTTTTTTATAATAACTGGCTTTCCTTATTCTGATTATACTCAAAGCATTTACACCTGAGTGTCATTCTCACAGAGTCCTTATATTTTGCAAAGGAAAAAAGACTAAGAAATGGTCAGTCTAGGCGCTCCCTGAAACAACAGTAACTCACCCTGGACCAAGAGAGGAGTTCCAGGAAAGCAGTAAGAGTGTGTTACCACTTAACCAAACAGTATCACAGAAATAGTAATTACCTATAAGATCTGCTGCTTCCTTTTCTCTTTTCTCTGTTTTTTTTTCTCCTGATTCTTCTCCCAGTGGTGTAGGCCATGAAACAGACTAACTTCACATCAGACCCAAGAAAGTTAAGACAGAGTTATATAGTGACATTTTTTTAAAAGAGAAAAAGAAAAAAAAAAACATAAAGGGAAATATTTCTATTGCTGTTACAGGAAATATGAAAATAGATATAAATAAATATATTTTATTTTTTTAGTATAGCATTAAATTCCACTGGCACTTAGTCTGTGTTTCACTATGTTGGCAATAGACATCTGATTAAAAACCAATTTAATGCATGCTACTTCCATGCCATAAATCTGGGAAAGATTTCCAATAAGATTCTTGTATCATTCCTCTCCCCCCAAAATGGTAGCCCTTATTTTCAACAATAAGTACTGATATTCATTGACAGGTTTATAAATAGTGCACAACTATATTATGAGGTAGACAGTATCATTATTCCCGTTGATACAATGTTATCACATGGTGTGATAGGTGAAGTGTGACATCACCCAGCTCTTTCTAGAGGATGGGAGAATGGAGGTATCTCCAGAAGACATACCTTAAACCAAGACCTGGGGGATAAATCAGAACCCAACAGTTAGACATGAGCTTGATGAAAGACAGCTAGTCAGAGGGACAAAATGAGCAAATGCAGAGAGGTATGGGTAGTTATGCATGGCAGTAAGAAGTTACATATGTCAGAGACAGGAAAAACACTGGGGTAGTGACTAGAAGTAAAGTTGAAAAAAATCACAAAGTGCTTGGTCCACCAGGCTGAGAAGACTCAGCTTTACGCTTCAAGCACTAAAGAGCCACTGGGGAATTCTGCAAAGAGATTATGAGATTTGCATTTTAGAAAAATCTCTCTGATGGTAGTTTAAGGATAGATTTTAGTGAGACCAGGGTGAAAATAAAATAAGCAATTGAGAGTTTAATTTTTTTTAATTTTTTTATTTTATATATGCAAGGTATATGACATAATGTTTTGATATACATATACATAGTGAAATAAGTACTAAAGTCAAATTAACATATCCATCACCTTCTGTATTAGTTCACTCTTATACTGCTATAAGGGAATTCCTGAGACTAGGTAATTATTAAAAAGGAAAAAAAAAAAGTTTAATTGGCTCATGGTTCTGCAGGCTCTACAGGAAGCATAACACAGGCATCTGCTTCTTCAGATACCTCAAGAAGCTTCCAGTGATGGTGGAAGGTGAAGGGGGAGCAGGTGTCTCACACGGCAGGAGCAAGAGCAAGAAAGAGAAAGGAGGAAGGTGCCACATATTTTTAAATGACCAGATCTCATAAGAACTTGCTATTACGAGGACAGTACCAAGGGGACAGTACTAAACCATTCACAAGAAATCTGCCCCTATGATTCAATCACCTCCCACCAGGTCCCACCTTGAGGATTACATTTCAACATGAAATTTGGGCAGGGACACACAACAAAGCTATATTGCCTTCCATAGTTATCCTTTGAGTGTGTGTGTGTGTAGTAAAAGTACCTAAAATCTACTCTCTTAGTAAATTTTAGTGTATAATACAAGATTATGAACTATAATCCTCATGCTATGCATAATATCTCTAGGCTTAATCATGGTCAAGATAGAAATTATGAGACCTTGACTAAAGTAATGTCTGGGCAGACAGAGAAAAGACATATTTGAAAGATAGAAGTTAGAGAAATTCTTTTTTTTTTTTTTTTTGAGACAGAGTCTTGCTCCATCGCCAGGCTGGAGTGCATTGGTGCGATCTTGGCTCACTGCAAACTCCGCCTCCTGGGTTCAAGCAATACTCATGCCTCAGTCTCCCAAGTAGCTGGGACTACAGGTGCACGCCACCACGCCCAGCTAATTTTTTGTATTTTTTAGATGGGGTTTCACCATGTTGGCCAGGATGATCTCTTATCTCTTCACCTCATGATCCGCGTGATCTGCCTGCCTAGGCCTCCCAAAGTGCTGGGATTACAGGCGTGCGCCACCGTTCCCAGCCAGAAGTTAGAGAAATTCTACATAGTTTTTCCAGTTCTATAAATTTCTTCAATAGAGAAAAGGAATTACTTTCATTTGTCTCTGTTAAATCTGTGTCCCACCCAGCAAATAAAATGTTTGGAAAAAACAGGAGATAAATGTTTGGCTTAACTAAATTTAATTTTCCTAACGTTCTTTTCTAACACATGCTAGTCCATGGGAATCATTATCCATGGAAAACTACTGTCCTAATCTGTCAGTAAACATTAGTTATGTGTTTTAATTTTCACCAATAAAAATTCACAAAGAAAAAAAATGACCCTTTCTCAAGAGGAAAGAAAAAAATATATAGGTTAATAGTAAACCTATGAGGATTCTAAAAGAAGGAGGAGGGGCTGGCATAGAACAGACACCTTCAAAAGAAAGTGCTAGGTGAATGTAAATTGAAAGATTAACAGATCAATATTTAGGGTGCTAAAATCACATCCATAGAGAAACTCTTAATTAGCTTTAGGACCTTCTAAGAGAGAAATGTTTAGTGTTTGGTATTTCATTTCTATATCCGAGAAACAAAGGGATCAAAACCAAACAAGCGTCTGGTCTTCTTCAAGGCATTTAGTTGACTTAGAGGTTTTGTTTTTTTCTTGTATTTTTCCTATGAGATTGACTCTTATTTTCTCTACCTAAGAATAGATTATTAGTGTATGAATATGTATGTTAACACAGAAGTAACTTTCACATAAGAAGCTTAATTGCTATTTATTCTTAATTGCTATTGTATTTACACAGGACTAGCTTTCTTCTCTGCCTATAAAACCTAATAAGGCAACATAATGCTATTGCTCAAAATTTATTACTCTTTAAAGAAACAATCCAAACTGAAATGGGAGTTATAAACATGACGAGTATTCCTTGAGCTATCAGGAGATGTTCCTGAAAGAAATGGCCTCTGTGGTCAAAAAACTGGACAATGCTGCTACTCTGGTCTTCCTCTTAGTCATATTTCAGTTAAGAATACTGTATAACTATGTTTAACCCCATGTATCCCAAAAGTGTTTGGGCATGGAAACATTTTTTCAAATAACATCTTCGTTCATTTGGGCTGCTCCAACAAATTACTATTGACTAGATGGCTCATAAACAACAAATACTTACTTCTCACACTTCTGGAGGCTGGAAGTCTGAGACCAGGGGCCAATGTGGACATGGTGAGGTTCTGGGTAGGGCCTTCTTCTGGACTGCAGACTGCAGACTACTCGTTGTACCCTCACATTGGTAAGAAGAAGGCAAGAGAGCTCTGTCCGGGGCCCCTTTCAAAAGTGCACTAATCCCATTTAGTAGAAATCTGCCCTTATGACCTAAATTATCTCCCAAGATCCCTGCTTTCTCACGCCATCACATTGTAGGTTAAAATTTCAACATACGCATTTCAGGAGTACACAACCATTAGGTCCATTGCCACATTTGTTGACATCCCATGGAGCCTGGGATAATGTAGGTAAAAACAATTTTTCCCTCCTTTTAGTAAATGACAAAGGTCATTCAGACCACTCAAATTAAGTTTGTAAAGCACAGATCAAGTCAGGTGCCACATGCAAATATTTTGAGCTATCAGAGTCAGGATAAAAAATATCAGCCTAACTCAAAATGTATGCACCTGGCCCAGGCACTCACGGAAACTGACTTAGCTACCAAGCAGGTCAGTGAAAATACCACACCTAATTCTGAGAGGTAGACAATCTAGACCTCAGGTAACACTTGTGAGAAGAGAAATGGGTCCATCTTATCAACCTAAGAGTTAGGACTGAATTATATAATTCTACAAAGGAAACTATGATACTTATCAGAAAATGTGATCAAAACTGGGTAGGAGAGAAGTTCACTTACAAGGCAATATTGGCACTCAAGAGTTGTACCTGGGATACCAAGTTCCTTGTGAGATCAGCTGAAGTGGACCCTGAAAGTAATAATGAAGATAGCAAAACAGTGACTGAATCCAAAATATAGGACAGTAACCCAGTTCTAAGCTGCAGAAGATTCTGGGACCAATGTTGACACACATCACTTGTCTCTAAAAGAGCAGGCTCAGGTGCTTAAGATTCAGCATAAAACAGAGACATCACTGGTTCTAGCTCTGAAAATACTAAAAGACAGAGCCAAGAAAAATGAGGTAGACCATGACATTTTGAAATTATTATTTATATTTTAGAAAGAAATAGTAAGGGGAAGTTGCTATGATTCAGAAAAGATTGGCAGCCCTGTTCTCTTCTTTTCTTTCTAAGCCACTTCTATTCTTCTCTCTCTATTGTTCCTATTCTGCTCTTATAAGACAATGAAAAAGAGAACTAAAACATAACTTTCCCCAGAATTATTCATACAAGGGAATAGACCATCTCAAAAGCAATCTGGCATATACTATTCTAGCAGAAAACCCTATTCTCTGGAATCACTGACATATCATGCTTATCAGGTTCCTCTGTCCTTTATTTAATTTAGCAGTGTTTTATTACCTTCTTACTACAACTTCAGCATTATAAAAGACACAGAAGAACCAAAGCAAATGTATGACTCCAAAAACTTAGTCTAACTAAAGAGGCAAGAACTTAAGAAAGACAACATATATCTAAGCGCTAAATGTTAATGTCACCAATTATGAAGAGATAAAGAACTCCTGCATAAGAAATAAACATAGAAACAGAGAAATTACAGTAGAAATCCATTTGTCATCTGCTGGTGCATTTATGAAAACATTGACACATTCCCTATGACTATAACCCCCTGTGAATATAACCCAGATGACAAATGTGGGAGAAGAAAAGGAAACAAACATTTTAGGGTAGAGCAATAAAAAAAGGGCTTCATGAAAGATAGTGTTGGAGCTAAACCCTGAAGGAAAAGGGGAAGACATTCCAAGAGTGGGAGACTGAAAAAGCATGGTATGTGCAAGGGACAGAAAAGATGCCAGCAGTGGTTTCATTTGGGGGATTACAGAGGTGACAATGAGTGTTGAGAAACATACATGGAAGAATGTGGAATTGAGGACTGAGAGGCTGCAAAATGGTAGGTTCTTAGGCGTAAATTTGCAGAATCATCAAATCAGAGAACCTCAGAGTTATAAAGGACCTCAGAAATCATCAAATCCAATTTTCAACTCAATGCAATAATATCTATATATGGTCATATGACCTCTAGTAGAAAATTCCCAATGAGAGAAAGAAAATTCACTGTCTTTCGACAGAGAGTTCTCATTGTTAGAAGTGTCTTCTTTATAGAGTTACCATTGTTCTCTTCTTGAACTACGGAGATATAAATATGTTAAAACATGCCATCTCATGTTCACATGCCATGCTGTGTCAAGAATAAATTGATGTTTATGGCATGCTATCCAAAACATATTAGAAAGAACCAACTGTCAGCTCCAAGGTGATCCTAGCTCAAACTCAACAACCACCTCAGTCCAAGAGACTACTAGAAATTGTGTCTATTCACACAAACTCTTTACTTTGATGAGATAAATTAATGTCTGAGCCTCTCCAAGTTTCTCTGAGAAGACTGGGTTTGGTGTCAAGACTATATGAGGATTTTCTAAAAATGGAGTATAACCTCCAGACATGAAGGAAGCAAGCAGGTGTTGGCTAAAAATATATCTGATTATATCATTCATGGACCATGTAATTTCTCCCTGCTGGTGAAAGAATGTGGTTCTAATAGGGAATTTGTCAGTAATTCAGAAGCATGTCAGAGTTTAGCATATTGCTTCTATTATACTCATGCAACAGTAAAAAATAAGTTTCTACTGTAATTATGAGGACAGGAATTTTTTATCTCTATTTTTATTCTTTATCTATTGTCCATAAGGAGTCCCCACAGCAGGGCATGGAAAATCCATCCCCTTGCAATTAATTCTAATTTTCCTACTAAATTAATTATTCCCCAAATCATATAAATAATTGACTGTTGGGGTAGGGATCAAATATACCACAGGGCTCCCTTCATAATCATATGAAGTAGAGTTTCTCAACATCAGCACTATTGACATTTGTGAGCCAGATAATTCTTTATTGTAGAGGACTGTTCTGTGCATTGTAGGATATTTAGCAGCATCCCTGACCTCTACCTACTAGATGCCAGCAGTGCCTTCCCTCATCAGTCATGAAAACCACAAATGTTACCAGACATTGCCAAGCATCTCCTAGGAATAAAAACTGTCCCAGGTTGAGAACTGCTGATAAAAAGATACAGTCTTTGTTAAAACCTACTCTGGGCTGTACATGTCAGGCACATTTTTGAAGTGGTGGTGGCTGCGCTTTCTGGCTGACATCCACATAAAATCCGTGGTTTATTCCAATCTCTTCAGAAAAAAGTGTGAACACCCTATTTCTTGACAAATGACTTTGATTATTAGACTGTACCACAATGTGCATCAAAGTATAAGGACAGAGCTTTAACTCCGCTGTCAAGACAACCGCTGCCTCTTCAAGCAAAAGGAAAATCAAAGACTTGTAGAATGCCAGTTGAGTAGGAATCTTAAGCCAAAGGCAAGTGCTGTGGCCACGACTGAGCACCTGGCACTTCCCCATGAGAGCTGAATACTCAAGAAAATTGAGACTTCAAATGAGCTTCCACCTAACAAGCTGCTATTTTGTTTCATTGGCAGAGGGTAAAGGACGAGTTGCGGGAAGAAGCCAGAGGAGAATTCAACATGACAGTCCATTTGCTAATTCAGTGAGGAGTTCAAGACAATCTTCAAAATGCCGCAAGAAAAAAACATCATTATCTGTAATTACTGCTTACCAGTAGCACAGATTGATAACAAGCTTCCTCCGTCAATCTTACCCTGCCATTATGAGAAGAGGCGATTAAACTAATTAACAAATCAACTTTTCTGTGCAACATTGGGCTCAATAGAAAAAAATAATGAGAAAAAGCTAGTTATTTGAAGGGATGAAGTGAGACAGAAATCTGAGGTTAACAACAATATGGGCATGGAACTCAAATAATTGACAATGTATACATTTTAACATTAGAAAATCTGATTCCACATGGGGAAACATGGAGCTATCTAACCAAAGCCACAGTTTAAATGTAAAGTGCTTTATTTGATCACGAAAAGCATTACAACTACAACAGTCATGCACAACCCTGATATGTGACAAATACAAAACAATACCTTACCTATGGAGAAGTCAGACTGTCAGCAATCTCAGTGATCTCAGTTATAGACACTAACTGAAAAGGAATCACGAAAAGAGGGCTTTTAGCCATAAAATCACATTACTCTATAGGAAGAGACAAAGAACTGCTCTCACACCATTGCTATATTTTGTGCCTCTCTCAACTCCTCTGCTCTTGAAGAGGGGAGGGGCAACATGTCTTTAACTTAATTCTACCTAAGGCCATTTTGTACATCATAGGCATTCAATAAACAACTATAACAGTATTTATCAATGTGGCAGCCATACCACATGTGGTTACTGAGCACTTGAAATGTGACCAGTGAGGCTAAAGATCTGAATTTTTATTTTATTTTATCTTTATTTTTATTTTATTTTAAAAGCTGGTTGGGCTGTGTCCCTACACAAATCTCATCATGAGTTATAGCTCCCATAATCCACACATGTTATGGGAGGGACCTCGTGGGAGGTAATTGAATCATGGGGGTAGTTTTTCCCCATGCTATTCTCATGATAATGAATAAGTCTCAGGAGATCTGATGGTTGTATAATGGGTAGTTTCTCTGAACATGTTATCTTGCCTGCCACCATGTAAAATGTGTCTTTGCTCCTCCTTCACCTTCCACCATGATTGTGAGGCCTCCCAAGCCATGTGGAACTGTGAGTCCATTAAACCTCATGTTCTTTATAAATTACCCAATCTTGGGTATTTTTCATATCAGTATAAAAATGGACTAATATACTGTTATTCAATTCACTTATTGAGAAATGTTTAAATACTCTTGAAACAATTTGAATCCACTTTTTCAACTGTAAACTTTATGAAATCTAAATAAATAACATGTATCTAACAAAAATTTAGCATTTCAATTGAGCTGTACTGCAAGAGTTAAATATACATCAGATTTCACAGACTTGGAATTTTAAAAAAAGAATATAAAATATATCATTAATATTTGTATATTGATTACATGTTGAAATGATAGTATTTTGGATATATTGTGTTATATAAAATATATTATTAAAGATCATTTCACCTATTTCTCTGTTTAATGTGACTACTAGAAATTATAAATTACATATTTGGCTGTTAGACAGTGTTGATCTACAGAGTGAATGAATGATATGCAACGTACAGCAGTATATCAGAAGCAGCAAGAGAATACTGAGGAACAGCAACAAAAAATGCATCTACCACTAAAGGGAGTCAAATAAAATCAAGAAGGCACAGTGACCTAGAGTCATTTAAAGCATGAGTATATATTTTCAACTATTTTGTAGGTATCTGAGGGTATCACAGTTATTTATGTATTAAAACTCTTTTGTATATATTTATCATGCATATGTTTTATTGAAATATGCATATACTGTAGAATAGCTAAATTGAGCTAATTAACATATACTTCACATATCAATTTTTATGGTGAGAACACTTAATATCTACTCTTAGCAATTTTCAAGAATACAATATATTGTTATATACTATAATCACATGTTATACAATAGATCTCTTAATTCCTCCTATCTAACCGAAATTGTGTATTCTTTAACCAACACTTCTGCAGTCCCTCCTCCCCACAACCCCTGGTAACCATCATTCTATGAATTCAGCTTTTTTAAATTCCACATACAGTATTTGTGTTTCTGCACCTAGCTTATTTCACTTAATGTAATATCCTCCAGGTTCATCCATGTCATCACAAATGACAGGATTTTCTTCTTAAGGCTAAATTGTATTTCAGTAAGTATTTACACCACATTTTCTTTAACCATTTATCCATTGTTGGAAGCTTAGATTGCTTCCAAATCTTGGCTATTATAAATAGTTCTGCAATAAGCATGGAACTGAAGATATCTCTTCAACATACTGATTTCATTTCCTTTGAATATACACTCAGTGGTGGGATTTCTAGATCATATGGTAATTCTATTTTTAAATTTTTTAGGAACCTCCATACTGTTTTCCATAATGGCTGTACTAATTTACATTCCCACCAACAGTGTGTAAGGGTTTCCTTTCTCCACATCTTCTCCAACATTTATCTTTTGTCTTTTTTTTTTTGAGACAGAGTCTCATTCTGCCACCCAGGCAGGAGTACAGTGATGTGATCTTGGCTCACTGCAACCTCCATCTCCTAGGTTCAAGTTATTCTCCTGCCTCAGCCTCCCAAGCAGCTAGGATTACAGGCATACACCACTACACTTTGCTAATTTTTGTATTTTTAGTAGAGACAGGGTTTCACCATGTTGCCCAATCTGGTCTCAAACTCCTGACCTCAAGTGATCTGCCCGCCTCGACCTCACAAAGTGCTGGGATTATTGATGTAAGCACCATGCTTGGCCTATCTTTTACCTTTTTGATAAGTCATTCTAATCAGTATAAAGTGATACCTCACATTGTGATTTTAATTTGCATTTCTCTGATGATTACCAATTTTTCAATATGTCTGTTGGCCATTTGCATGTCTTCTTTGGAGAATACATACATATGTATTGTAACTCATCCACAAAGAAAGATATGATGGTGGAACTTGTCATTATTTTAACATGTAACAATAAGTTCTACTTACCTAAATATTTCACTAATTTATAACAACTCAATTACCACAATAACGTTATGAGACAAATATTACTATTACCATTCCAATTTTGTAGGTAAGGAAAGAGGACCTTAAGGAGGTTAGGTAATTTTGTCAAGGTTACATATATTTACTATGATTTTCTATTATCCCTGTCAAAATTCTTTTCCAATATCCCCATATATATGTGTTTGATCAAAATGCTTCTTTCCTCTATCTTTAAATATTGTCCTTTCAATGGAGCCCTTAGCCTGAAATGATTTAGCCAGATCAACCCTGGGAATGAAAGTTCTGCCAGATGTCACAGGCAAAATTCCTTTATACTGTCTAACATTTGTCAAAGGCCTACTGATGAGGGGTCTATGAGGAGGCTAGTTTATAAAGTCTCTCCTCTTAATTTCTAGTTAAGAGTTGCTACAATTTCTAAAAGTCTCTGTGGTTCCTCTGTATGACAAATAACATTCTAGCAAGGACTTAATACTACATGAAACCATAAACTGGTAATATTTGTACTGCATTACTTTTGATGCTATAACAAAAGAAAAAATAAATATTGGGATTGTTAAGTAGGCAGAAATTATCTTTAATCTCTGTGGCTTCAGTTAATATATAACAGTTTCACCAATAAAACTTTAGTAAGAAAGATTAAGATGCAATAGGACACCTAAAAAGATGAAAGGTTGATAGAGAATAGTGGAAGAGGGTGAGAATTAA
The DNA here is from genome assembly GCF_001604975.1 of Cebus imitator. Classification (NCBI taxonomy): domain Eukaryota; kingdom Metazoa; phylum Chordata; class Mammalia; order Primates; family Cebidae; genus Cebus; species Cebus imitator. The sequence goes on from NW_016107697.1 coordinate 274,862, forward strand.
GGTTAAATAATTAAGCAAATAGGTTGAATAAAGAGACTCAAGAAATCAGAACGCAAAATGATAGAGAAACAACAAAAAATTTGGCTGGTTCAAAGGTAGTGTTATCTCGATTAATTGTTCACAGTCAGTTACAGATCAAACTCCTTGTTCTTCTCTTTCCCCACTTCTCACTACTGCACTGGATTAGTCCAGAAAAAAAAAAAAAAAAAAATTGAACTCACCTGAAACGCAAGGGAAAAGAAACTGAGCAGCTTAATGAGGAATTTATTTAGAGCAATAATAGCGCCACACATTTAAGAAAACTGAGCACTCTTTAAGTGTGAGCATTAACTAATATAATTTAACAGCATAGAAGGCTTAATGCTTTGTAGTAAGCTGGTTAGTTTCTCTATTTTCTGTTCATTGCCTTGTTTTTTCCTCCTTTGGTTATTTGTTTTCTTTTTCTAAACAAAAATTAATATACTCAGAGGCCAGGTATTAAAATTTCAAGACATGAAAAATTAAGTGTATGGCATCAGGATTTTTTAGTTTTTATAAAAGGAAAATAAAATTAGAACATCACCTCTTATTCAACCATTATCTGTTTTTATCCTATTTGATAATATGAAGAGATGGGGAGAATTGCTATTAGAAAAGTTGTAGACTAAAGAATAAGCAGGATTCTGTAGATGGTGAGCACTGTTCTGACTTTCTCTGTGAGTACCTTGGAGAACATCATCCAGGGTACATTTAATGTTCTTCTGGTGGCTTCAGGATTACTTCTGGCAAACAAGTCCTTGTCAAGAAAGAGAAAGAAATCAAGTTTTTCTTTAATTTCATTAAGTCCCCACACTGCAGGCTGACTTTCCCAGAAGTTCTTTAGTGATTTTTATTTGTTGCATTTTTCCAAACAGAAGACACAAAGGAAAGGAGCTCTGGTGGCCTGTCAGTTCTTGACACTCTGCCAAAAGACCTGGCTGTCATCATGAGGATTTATCAGCTTGCTTCACAGGACACCTAACCCTGTCATGTGGCTCAGAGTTTGTGACCAGAGTCACAAAAGGCGCAAGTACCTGAGAGCCCAGCAAATACTGTGGCCTGGAGCAATATTTAGTATGACCAGCAGCATGTGCTTTTACCAGATCTTTGCTAGAAAATGCTGGAATCAGGAAGGCTTACTCTACAGAAAATTTAATGTAAAGAAATTTAAGCCTTTGACCGAGGTTTTCTTATCTTGAAACAGTATCTGTCTCAAGATTCTTTTTTTTATATATTTAATCTTTCATAGATCTCCTTATGGTTTAATCCCCTGTGAAACACCATGTATCTTTAATATTACATTATTTTTCCAAATTTGTTGTGTTTAAATCCTAAGAACAAGTTAGTAAACAGTTATGATAGAAACTGCAATTCCAAACAACCTTAACAATAAGACCACATATAGAGGTGGGTTTGCATTTGGTTTATTTTTAGTGCTTATAAATATTCTAGCCTTTTCATCTTTGTTTCTTTTAGATAAGCATTTGGACCTTCAAATAGAATATATATTTTTTTTTTGCATTCATTTGAACATCCTTTCTGACTTACTGACTTAGAACTTGTCTCAAGGGAAAACCTTGAAAGAAAATTAAAACTTCTTTTTTAAAGCCCACAGCAATTTATTAATATTTGCAAGCTTTTCAATACAGTCGCATTCACAAATTGAATTTGCAATGTTTGAAATAAAACAATTGTTTTATTCCCACTTCAAGTGCTCCACTGTTTGCAAGCTTGTTAATTAAATGTTTTATTTTTTTAAATACTGTACAAGTTTCTCAAAACTTCATTTGCACCTGCTCCATAAATGAAAAGATGTCCTTGGAACAATTCCAGGTTATTAAGTGGAAAGCCATTTATTTCACACAAGAATTCAGTCTTTTACCTGTAAGCTTTAACATGAGTTACGGTGCATTGTATTATTTCACCTTTTATCTGCTTTCAATTAATACAAGCATTTTTAATGTGTGGAGGGGAAAAAGACATGTTGTTTGGAATGTCACTTTCATTGCCTGATGCTCCCATGCATGTGCTGAACTGACATCTCTGTAAAGCTATTTGGTGGCTTTATCTTTTAGCCTGGCCCTTTTGGTCTTGCCCCATCATCCTTTTTCCCAAAGAGATTATGTAGTGTGATCTGATGATATATACAGATGGTGTGGAGCAGTAAAACTGCTACAACCTCTCAGGGATTTTCACAGCACAGCCAAATTAGTAAACTGCTTTCTAACACAGAAAAGAAATTAGGGGCTCATGGGATCTGACACAGTTTGGATATTTGCCCCTACCCAAATCTCATGTTGAATTGTAATCCCCAATACTGGAGGTGGGTCTTGGTGGGAGGTGTTTGGGTCATTGGGGCAGATTCTAGATAGTTTGGATATTTGTCCCTGCCCAAGTCTCATGTTGACTTGTGATCCCCAATGCCGGAGGTAGGTCCTGGTGGGAAGTGGTTGGGTCATGGGAGCAGATTCTACCTCAAAGACAAAATGCATGTCAAAAATACATCTTTTCAGGCCAGGCATGGTAGGTAGCTCATGCCGGTAATCCCAACACTTTGGGAGGTCGAGGTGGACGGAAAACAAGGTCAGGAATTTGAGACCAGCCTGACCAATATGGTGAAACCCCTTCTTTACTAAAAATACAAAACTTAGTTGGGCATGGTGACGGGTGCCTGTAGTCCCAGCTACTCAGGAGGCTGAGGCAGAAGAATTGCTTGAACCTGGGTGGTGGAGGTTACATGAGCTGAAATCATACCACCACACTCCAACCTAGGTGACAGAGCAAGACTCCATCTCAAGAAAAAAAAACCGCATCTTTTCCACTAAGTGGGTAGAGAGTCTTAAAATTAAAGGGAAAAAACTGTATGTAGTCCCCTGAGTTACAACTGATAATCTAGTACTCAGGGTAGTACTCTTGGTACAGGGTGGTTACCTATAGCAAGAACACTACCCAGAAAGATAAACTTTTGAGGCTCCTGTTTATACTGCTCCCAACTCCATTCTCCTTTTAGCTAGAACTTACACCAGCTGCCTGTGGGACTCTCTTCCTCCCTCTTGTTATGAGTAGGAACAGAACATATATTTTGTAAATTACAGACTGTTCCACTTTTCAAGGGTAGAAGGAAGTGAGGAGACATAGTGCATCCTATGCCCTTTATCAGTATATTGCCTGTGGTCTCCTACCCAAGACATCATGAAGGATAGAGATGTATGGAAGAAATTTTAAAAGGTCCATCTAAAGAAGCTATTTTATCCTCTTTCATGAAGGAAGTACAATGGCATGAGCAATTATACTGATTTGCATAAAAAATAAAGTATATTTACTTCTCTGTCAAACAGCCCATTTGGATAACTTCCATGATGTAAAATAAGGCATACTACCCACAGCCCATTCATACTGAATGGGCAAAAACTGGAAGCATTCCCTTTGAAATCTGGCACTAGACAAGGATGCCCTCTCTCACCACTCCTATTCAATATAGTATTGCAAGTTCTAGCCAGAGCAATCAGGCAAGAAAAGAAATAAAGGGTATTCAATTAAGAAAGGAGGAAGTCAAATTGTCTCTATTTGCAGATGACATGATTGTATATTTAGAAGACCCCATCGTCTCAGCCCAAAATCTCCTGAAACTGATAAGCAACTTCAGCAAAGTCTCAGAATACAAAATCAATGTGCAAAAATCACATGCATTCCTATACACCAATAACAGACTTAAAGAGAGCCAAATCAAGAATGAATTGCCATTCACAATTGCTACAAAGAGAATAAAATATCTAGGAATACAACTAACAAAGAATGTAAAGGACCTCTTCAAGGAGAACTACAAACCACTGCTCAACAAAATAAGAGAGGACACTAACAGATGGAGAAACATTCCATGCTCATGGTTAGGAAGAATCAATATCATGAAAACGGACATACTGCCCAAAGTAACTTATACATTCAACACTATCCCCATCAAGCTACCAATGACCTTCTTCACAGAACAGGAAAAAAACACCTTAAACTTCATATAGAACCAAAAGAGAGCCCGCATAGCCAAGTCAATTCTAAGCAAAAAGAACAAAGCTGGAGGCATCACAATACCTGACTTCAAACTACACTACAAGGCTACAGTCATCAAAACAGCATGGTACTGTTACCAAAACAGAGATATTGACCAATGGAAGAGAACAGAGGCCTTGGAGGCAACACCACATTTCTACAACCATCCAATCTTTGACAAACCTGACAAAAACAAGCAGTGGGGAAAGGATTCCTTGTTTAATAAATGGTGTTGGGAAAACTGGCTAGCCATGTGCAGAAAGAAGAAACTGGACCTCTTCCTGATACCTTACACTAAAATTAACTCCAGATGGATTAAAGACTTAAACATAAGACCTAACACCATAAAAACCCTAAAAGAAAACCTAGGCAAAACCATTCAGTACATAGGCATAGGCAAGGACATCATGAGGAAAACACCAAAAGCATTGGCAACAGAAGCCAAAATAGACAAATAGAACCTAATTAATCTCCAGAGCTTCTGCACAGCAAAAGAAACAATCATTAGAGTGAACTAGCAACCAACGGAATGGGAAAAATTTTTTGCAATCTACCCATCTGACAAAGGGCTAATATCCAGAATCCACAAAGAGCTAAAACAGATGTACAAGAAATAAACAAACAAGCCCATTCAAAAGTGGGTGAAGGATATGAACAGACACTTTACAAAAGAAGACATATATGAGGCCAACAAACATGAAAAGATGCTCATCAACACTGGTCATTAGAGAAATGCAAATCAAAACTACATTGAGATACCATCTCACACCAGTTAGAATGGTGATCATTAAAAAATATGGACACAACAGATGCTGCAGAGGATGTGGAGAAATAGGGACACTTTTACACTGTTGGTAGGAGTGTAAATTAGTTCAACCATTGTGGAAGACAGTGTGGCAATTCCTTAAGGACCTAGAAATAGAAATCCCATTTGACCCAGCAGTCCCATTACTGGGTATATATCCAAAGGATTATAAATCGTTCTATTATAAGGACACATGCACATGAATGTTCATTGCAGCACTGTTTACAATAGCAAAGACTTGGATCCAACCCAAATGCCCATCGATGATAGACTGGACAGGGAAAATGTGGCACATACACACCATGGAATACTATGCAGCCATAAAAAATGATGAGTTCATGTCCTTTGTAGGGACATGGCTGAACCTGGAAATCATCATTCTCAGCAAACTGACACAAGAACAGAAAATCAAACACCACATGTTCTCTCTGGTAGGCAGGTGTTGAACAATGAGAACACATGGACACAGGGAGGGGAGCATCACTCACTGGGGTCTGTGGGGGGATCTAGGGGAGAGACAGCGTGGGGTAGGGAGTTGGGGAGGGATAACATGGGGAGAAATGTCAGATATAGGTGATGGGGAGGAAGGCAGCAAACTACATTGCCATGTGTGTAGCTATGCAACCATCTTGCATGTTCTTCACATGTACTCCAAAACCTAACACGCAATAAAATATATATTTAAAAATATATATAAATAAGGCATGCTATGGTATTAATATCATTAGCCCTGATGATTGATTATTGAGCTGGAAAGAGACTATAACAATCCTCAGAAATTAATACTGCTCTGTGATTGATTTTAGAGTAGCTCTTAAAATAATTTTATTTACTAATAATTTAATTACTAAATTGATTAAATTATTTGATGATATGTTTGCTTGATGTAATTATGGACATTTTTTCTACTTTGATCACATCTTGAACTTATGTCAGTAAATTTAAAGACTTGCTTTCTCTCTCTCGAAATATAAAGAGAAATAGACTTTAATATATTGTATACATATATAAAGATATTGATATTACAGATATATAGATATTGCTAAATTACTTGATAGTTGAATACATTATAATACTTCATTTCTCAATAATTTAGCATGCATCTAATAAGAAAAAAGCATTCTTTTTTATAACCTCAATACAATGATCTTACTGGAGTAGTTGAACATTGATCCAACATTATTATTGTCTATAGATTATATATTGTGCATAGATTATATAAATATGTATAAAACATATATACTATATATATATAAAGGATATTTATATATTATATAAAAGCCATATTCTGATTTTCCTAATTGTCCTGTGATATGGTTTAGCTATGTCCCCACCCAAATCTCACCTTGAATTGTAATAATCCCCACATGTCAAGTGTGGGGACAGTTGGAGATAATTGAATCATGGGGGCAGTTTTCCCATACTGTTCTCATGGTAGTGATATCTGTGGATATCTCTTGATATCTGATAGTTTCATAATTGGGAGTTCCACTGCACAAGCTCTCTCTTCCCTGCCACCATGTAAGATGTGCCTTTGCTTCTCCTTTGCCTTCTGCCATGATTGTGAGGCCTCCCTAACCATGTGGAACTGTGAGTTCATCAACCTCTTTTCTTTATAAATTACCCAGTCTCAGGTATGTCTTTATTAGCAGCATGAGAATAGACTAATATGGTAAATTGGTACCAGGAATGGGGTGCTGCTGTAATGATACCCAAAAATGTGGAAGCACCTTTGGAACTGGGTAACAGGCAGAGGCTGGAACAGTTTGGAGGGCTCGGAAGAGGACAGGAAGATATGGGAAAGTTTGGAACTTCCTAGAGACTTGTTGAATGGCTTTGACCAAAATGCTGATAGTGATATGAAGTCTAATCACTGGACTTACTGTCACAACTTGGACAATGAAGTCCAGGTTGAGGTGGTCTCAGATGGAGATGAGGAATTTGCTGAGAACTGGAACAAAGATGACTCTTGCTATGTTTTAGCAAAAAGACAGATAGCATTTTGCCCCTGCCCTAGAGATTTGTGGAACTTTGAATTTGAGAGAGATGATTTAGGGCATCTAGCAGAAGAAATTCCTAAGCAGCAAAGCTTTCAAAATGTGACCTGGGAGCTGTTAAAAGCATTCAGTTTTATGTATTCACAGAAATGTGGTTTGGAATTGGAACTTATGTTTTAAATGGGAAGCAAGGCATAAAACTTAGAAAACTTGCAGCCTGATGATGTCATAGAAAAAAAATCCATTTTCTAAGGAGAAATTCAAGCCAGTTGGAGAAACTTTCATAAGTAACAAGGAGCCAAATATTCATTACTAAGACAATGGAGAAACTGTCTCTAAGGCATGTCAGAGATCTTCCCGCAGCCCCTCTCACCATAGGCCTAGAGGCCTAGGGGGGAAAAAATGATGTTATGGGCCAGGCCCAAGCCCCCCTGCTATCTGCAGCCTCAGGACATGGTGCCCTGTGTCCTAGATGCTTCATCCCCAGCTGTGGCTAAAAAGGGCCAACAAAGAGCTCAGGTCATTACTTCAGAGGGTGCAAGCCCCAAGTCTTGGCAGCTTCCATGTGGCATTTGTCCTGCAGCTGCACAAGAGTCAAGAATTGAGGTTTTCAAACCTCAGCCTAGATTTCAGAAGATGTACAGGAATGCCTGGATGTCTAGGCAGAAGTTTGCTCCAGGGGTGGGGCTCTCATGGAGAACCTCTACTATGGCAATGTGGAAGGGAAATGTGGGGTTGGAGCCCCCCTACACAGAGTCGCCACAGAGGCACTGCCTAGTGGAGCTGTGAGAAATGGGCCACCATCTTCCACCATCTTCCAGATCCCAGAATTGTAGATCTACTGACAGCTTGCACTATGCACCTGGAAAAGCCACAGACACTCAACACCAGCCCATGAAAGCAGCCAGGAGCAGGGGGCTGTACCCTGCAAAGCCACAGGGGTAGAGCTTCCCAAAGCTGTGGAAGTCCACTTTTGCATCCTGTATGTGAGACATGGAGTCAAAAGAGATCATTCTGGAGCCTTAAGATTTGACTGCCCCACTGGATTTTGGACTTGCATGTGGCCTGTAGCCCCTTCATTTTGGCAAATTTCTCCCATTTGTAAGGGGTGTATTTACCCAATTGTATCTAAGAATTAGCTAACTTGCTTTTGATTTTACAGCCTCATAAGTGGAACAAACTTGCCTTGTCTCAGATGAGACTTTGGACCATTGACTTTTGAACTATTGCCAATGAGTTAAAACTTTGGGGGCCTGTTGGGAAGGCATGATTGGTTTTGAAATGTGAGGACATGAGATTTGGGAGGGGCCAGGAGTGGAATTATATAGCTTGGCTGTATCCCCACCCAAATCTCACCTTGAATTGTAATAATCCCACATGTCAAAGGCAGGGCCAGGTGGAGATAATGGAATCATGGGAGCGGTTTCCCTCGTACTGTTCTCATGGAAATGAATAAGTCTCATGAGATCTGATGGTTTTGTAAATGGGAGTTCCCCTACACAACCTCTCTCATGCCTGCTGCCACGTAAGACCTGCCTTTGCTTCTCTTTTGCCTTCTGCCATAATTGTGAGGTCTCTCCAGCCATGTGAAACTGTGAGTCCATTAAGCCTCTTTCTTTTATAAATTACCCAGTCTTGGGTATGTCTTTATTAGCAGCATGAGAACAGACTAGTACATCCTAATAATGTCCTTTACAGTTGAATTTGGGGGATTTTTTATTGCTTTTTATTTATTTCTAATTCAGAATCCAATCAAGGATCACATATTAGATTTAATTGTTTTGTCCTTTAATCTAAAACTATTTTTCAGCCTTCTGGTCCTTTGGGAACATTGACATTTGGGAAGAATCTAGGCCAATTTTTTCTGAAGAATGCCCCTTGGTTTGAATTAGCCTGTTCCTTATCATTAGTTTCAGGTTAAATATTTTTGACCAGCGTCGTCCATGGTTGCTAATGGGTCCTTATAAGTGTATCTCATCAGGGGACACAACTCAGTTTGTCCCATTCTGGTAATGTTAAGTTAGATATGTTGGCTATAGTTGTCGCTAATACACTGGAGAGGTAACTTAATAAGTACTCTGTAGTATGGAACTAGGATTTTAATTCTACCAAATTGTTACAATTTTAACCCAAAGTTTTCTAATATTATGCAGAATTATAGAGCTCTTAATCCTGTCCTGTTGCAATTCTCTCTGGCAATTCATCCTCCCCAGATATTGCTTTGGCATCTCCCTGCAATGCTCCCCCAACACCTTCAACCTCTCTTTTATGGCTCTGTCTTCTGCTACACTCCTATAGCTTACTCTCTTTTATTCTTCCATGTGGGTCCACATTCTTTCATCAGCAAGTTCCTCTATACTCTAAACCTTCAACACAGTGTTCCCTGAACTTCCAGAATTAACTGAAACCTAGACTTCCCATCCTAGCAGGACCTAGCATCCTGGGGGCCCTTCCTATTGAAGAATGATCCCTTTCTTCCAAGGTATCTAGGAACAGCATTCTCCTATGCCCTTTTGCATCAAAGCAACTCCATTTGGCAGGGCGCGGTGGCTCAAGCCTGTAATCCCAGCACTGTGGGAGGCCGAGGCGGGTGGATCACGAGGTCAAGAGATCGAGACCATCCTGGTCAACATGGTGAAACCCCGTCTCTACTAAAAATACAAAAAATTAGCTGGGCATGGTGGCGTGTGCCTGTAATCCCAGCGACTCAGGAGGCTGGGGCAGGAGAATTGCCTGAACCCGGGAGGCGGAGGTTGCGATGAGCCGAGATCACGCCATTGCACTCCAGCATGGGTAACAAGAGCGAAACTCCGTCTCAAAAAAAAAAAAAAAGCAACTCCATTTGCACACAAGTCTTTGAGAAGGATGACATGCCTCTGTAGCACCCTCTAAATCTTCTCATGATTGTCACCTACGAGCCTCCAAATCTTTCCTCTCATGATCTTGGCACTTGTTTACTTTCTTCCTTCACATTGGCTCCTGCCATCATTCTTTGGGACTTTAATCTCAATTTAAAAAATAAAAACAACTTTTTTCTACAGTGCCACATTTTCTTAACATTTTAAACCCTAAAGACTTTACCTCTGCTCCATTTCAGCAATCGATATCCATGATCACAGCTTGAACCTTATCAACACCCAGAAAAGTTCCATATCTGAAATCTCAAACTCCCATGTCTTATTCCCTCACATCTTTCTAGCTTCTTCCCACCTTACTGTAAATGCAATCTTTAAATGCATCATGACTTTCAGCACTGTAACTCTTTTCTCTTCTCCATCACTTTGGTAAACTCCTTCTCTGTGCAATTGTGAAGTTGTCAATTCCTCAACTCCCTTTGCAAACTGAACTGTAGAACAATTCATTCACCTAAATTCTCTTAATTCTGAACTGTTGCTGAGCCCTTCAGGAAAAATCACAAGTCACATAGAGCTACTGTTTGCCCATTTCCCCAACTGCTCATCCCCAAGCCTTCCTCATCTTAGTAACACTACCACCAGTCACCCAGTTTGCAAGCCAAAAATCTAGAAATAACACAGATTCATCTCCTTCCTCTTCCTTTTACTTGAAATCCATCTGCAAGTGCTTAAGATTCTGTCTCCAAAACATATACCAATATCCAACCACTGGTTACAACCTCCACTGCCACCATCATCTCCCCCTTCAAATACTACAGCCTTTCTGATTCTACTCTTGTCTCATTCCACAACACCTTCTCCACCCAGCAGTCAACATGATCTTCTTAAAACACCACCACCCTCCTTTAAGCCTTCTAATAGCTTCCCAACACACTCAAAACAAAAATCATTATTCTTGCCTTGACTTATAGAGCAAGTCCTAACTTTCCTCACCTCTGCTTACCTCAGATGCCTCAGCTCATCCTACTTTTCTCCTCATCACACTGGCCATTCTCTCTTAGAAGCACCAGACTCACTGCTATCATAAGCATTGCTGCATTAGCTTTGCCCTTTGCTGCAGAGAACCTCTTCTTGAGATCTAATGTCTGGCTCCTCTGGTCAACCAGACTTCATCTTAAATGTCACATCCTCCTCAGAAAGGCCTCTCCTACCATCTGATTCACAGCAGTTCCCCAGAGCCTCCTGTCACATCGCTTAATTTTACCTGCATAACACTTAGCTGAGGTATTTTGCTTATATACATATTTGCTCCTGTTTGTCTTCTGCCACTAGAATGTAAGCTCAGGAGGGCAGGGACTTTGTTCACCTCTGTACCCACTGACACCTAAAATGGTACCTGGCACAAAGTAGACACTCAAAAGTCGTTGGTTGAATAAATAAAATGCAGATTGAAAACAAGTATAAATTTATAGCTTACAAATTTTTCTCATCAGTAAAGTTGGAAATAATAGTATTACCTTTCTCACAGGATTAATAGTGAGGATAAAAGTAGTTAATATGTACAAAGGGCATAGAACAGTATCTAGCGCATCATTGCTGTTATGATTATTTGTTAAAGAAATAGCAAAGCAAAAAGGTCACAACCCAGCAGAAAAAAAACTTTGTGAGAATAACCACATACTGATTCACTAACTTCACTTAACAGATATGTATTAATTACTTATTATATTCCTATTGCTATAAGTGGCACTGCAGATATTAAAAAATAACATAGTTGCAGTCCTAGGAGACTTTCACATTTCAGTAAAGATGATGGATTCATAAATGAATATTTAAGATGTGGTATAAATACTATAATATGCATATGTACAAAATACATAGGGAATAATTACTACTGCAGGGAAAATCCAGGAAGACTTCATCAAAGATGACATTTGAGCTAGACCTTTATTTCACACTTAGGAAATTAAAAAAATTATAAGCAGAGGTAACAGCATGGGCAATTATCAGTCCATGTCTCCGTCCTGCTGTACCCTCATCAGCCCCCCTCATCTTCCTACCTATAAACCCAATCCTGCCCCAGCTTCTGGTGACTATGTGATATCATGACATGTCCAAGGTCACAGCAGAGAGAGCTAAGTAGAGGTAAGATTCTCTTTCTGGGTCACCTATTCATTTCACACTAAATCAGGTAGGCATACTCCCAAGCACTGTCTGCACAAGCATGCTGAATTTCTGGGATTCCTCTATGTTGCCATCTCATACACAGAACAATTGAGAGTCTCTCTCATCTTACTCTAATAACAAATCAGCATCATCAAGTTCAAAACTGGTTATCCACTTTTTCTTTTGCACTCCCTTTGAACTCTGTATTTCTAAAATCTTTGTTTACTTGCCTGGGTCCTCTCCCAAACTGTACTCCTTCACAGCCTCTCCAATAGCCTTTCTGACTCCAGTCTTGCCTCACTCCACAATAGCTTCTCCGCCCAGCAGCTGAAGTGATCTCTCCACCATCCATGTCTTCATAGCTCCAATAACTGCGCAGTACCTGGCATTAACTTGATAAATGAAAATAACCTGCAAATGAATAAATAAAGCTTTATAATTTGTAATGATTTTTATAAGTAATTCTTATATATATCTGCAAAGATTTTATAGTCTATGTATTATCTATATATCATTTCATGTGAAATATTACAAACTATTAGAATTTAATAAAGATGCTGTGATATATGATTTGAACATACTAAATACAAAAATAAAATGTTAGCTAATCTAACTATAGATCTACAATAAATTTTATTTTTACTCATCTTACTCCAATAACAAATCAGCATCACAAAGTTGAAAACACAATCACCAAGTTGAAACTTCTTTTATCTGACTTTTTTTTTTTTGAGACACGGTCTCACTCTGTAGACCAGACTGGAGTGTATAATAAATTTATGAAAAGATAAGAAGTAAAAGTTTATTTTTAGTTAAGAGGAAAAGTATTATTCTATTTATTATTTTTCTTGCAATGTATGGACAGCAGACATACAACCACCTGATCCCATCACTAAATAGGAAAATAAAGATCTGGGTTTCTTTATTTTGGTTTTGTTTTTCTGTCTTCAATTTTCTGCCTTGTTTTCAAAGGATGTTTCATAAAGGAAGCCAAAGTTAATGGGAAAAACCCATACATGTTTATATATTATATATTATTATCTACCAATGGAAGAGTTGCAGGTAATTAGAAATTGTTGGCTTAAAGTGACCGCGTTTTTTGATCAAGAGCCACTTCTCCCTGTACTGGCGGATTTCCACTGGTTTGCCTGAATTCTGTTTACTTGCATTGGGTCTGACAGGCGAAGAACACGGCCAGCTGGTTTCCAAAGCAATACGCTTCCTGGTCTGAGGAAGGCCTGTGAGACATGTCATAAAACAGCTGCCTCTATCTCCCCAACCAGCCAGGAGGAAAAGCTGAGCAGAACAAAACCTTGAATTAAAAAAAAACTCGACTTTTCATGCAAGGACAAAAGGCGGTTATTAAGCATACCAGGAAGGTTCTTTTATACTTGGTAATTACATATAAATTGGGCTATATAATAAGAAAAAAATCATTTCCCTCTTCATTTACTTTAAAATGTGATTTCTGCCATCATTATATAATTACTGGTATTTTTCAGTAACATTATTATGAATAAATGGACTACTGTTTCTGAAATTATCATAAAGATAAAAATGCTAAAACTTCCTTATTAGAACTGGTTGTTGAGTAGGTGGAAAGGGAAAATGGTCTATTTCTGTAAAACAGCAAACTGAACTTTCTTCTTTGGCAAAAGGGATCAATCTGTCATCTTTCGCCTTTAAAAAAGTGACTCCTATTTCCCTCATACTCTTATAAGTCCTTCATTTTGCTTAAATTCCTCCTTTGAACATTTTGTCCTCTATTACCGCTGATCTGTAATGAAAACTCCACTAGGACTTAGAATGTAGCACTGTTTTGTGCTCCCCGACCAACAGAGTAGCAAAAAAAAGGAAACTGATTCCTGTTTTTCCCACCTGTGCTACTTTGAGAGCTTAAGCAGAGGAGTCCTCAATGAAAGCAATAAACAGGCAATTTGTTTTCCACATCTTTTAACATTTCCTTCCTCTGCTTTCTACCCACTCAACAGTCCTTATTCTTGGAAATCACTACATAAAAACCTGAACCAAGCCCCAAGTATGCACATTATCTGTATCAATTGCAACGTTCTTCCCTCATCCAAGCTAATATACCCATGCTCCATTCCCAGCTACACATTTCAGCTATGTGTTCCAGGCCTTACTTACTATGTGGAGTTAACTGGTGGTAATCAGCTAACAATAACATTTTTTAAACTGCTTTTAATTTGTTTGTTAACGTGCTGGTCTTTGGCTCTTCCCATTCCTTCTTCCAAATAACATCATACCTTACCCTGGTTACAATTCACAAGTCAGCTGCAGGCCCTTAAGGGAGAATGCCAGTGTTGGGGTGTCAAACACCATAGCCAGAGAAAAGGAAAATATTTTTAAAGGCCGATCTCCCAGCTTTTCTCAAATCATATTACACAGATGTCATAACTATGCCAAGGCATAAAGCTGACACTGTGTAAATTATCATTACCTCAAATGTTTACAGCTGAAGAAGGGAGAATTACAGCAGCCAACTTCCAACTGTGCCAAGAAGTCAGCCATAGCCCATTTCTAGGGAAGTGTGAGTGAACTGGGTAATGCAACTAGCCACAGAGGCTTAGGTTTAAAAGATAACACAAAGAAATAACGAATGCAGAGAAACATTAGAATTTGAAAACCACTATTTTGCACCCCTAATGAAAGAATGGAGCTAAGCAAGTTTCATCAATGGCTGCCAAAACCATTAGTTGAAACAACGATGATTACACCTGAATCCAATATCAATCTTAATCATCTCTAAAAGTGGAGCATACACACATTACAGTACATGCCTCCTGAAGTGATACAATATAAAGCATGTAGCACCACCTATGAAGTATTCTTGTCCCACCAAAAAAAGGAAACTAAATCTTAATTTAATCAATCATCTAGTTGTAACCACCAGTTTACAGAAAACATGATGGGTAGAGGAATATGTTAAACACTGTGGAGAAGTAGATTCGGATTACAGAAATTCTGAAGGACAAATGATCTGGTTTCTTCAACAAATAAAAGAGAAGTGTAAGAAAAGCCATTATGAATGTAAAAAAAACTTTAGAAACATGAATCAGTGCAAATGAGTGTCCCTTGTTCAGACTGAAATTCAAACAAATTCAACTACAAAAGGTATTTTTAAGCTAACTTGAGACATTCCAACATGGACTAGGTATTAGATGATATCAGGGAGTAACTGCCAATTTTTTGTCAGGTGTACCCTATTAACAGGCGAAACGATACAATGCTAGGAATTTATACTTAAGCAAAAGTAAATGAAACAAGACTGGTAAAACATTGAAAGGCTCATCTTACCATTTTTCCACTTTTGTGAATTTTAGAAAACTTTCATGTTAAAATATTTTAGGTTAGCTTTTGTTTTGGTTTTTGCTTGTTTGTTTTTACAACACAGCCTTGATTACTTTATTTGTCATATCCTGCATCAAAGATTCTTCTTAAGGACTGATTAATACAGAAGATCCAACTAATCAAAAGAAGAGACAGTTCTTTGTACAAACCATAAAGAAGGTAAATCGGCAAAAAAGCCAGGTGTTTAGGAGCTGACAGTGCCAACCAGAGTAGGGAGGGTTGTGTGAAATCTTGGGACCTTCCACAAATGGCTTGACAAAGACAACATTCCAAAGTTACTCACATCAAACACAGACCTGCTGGCTGGTTTCCCACTCCTCACTGCCAGCTGGCTCCAAGGGTCTCAGAGCCTGTGCCCCCAGCCCCCAGGAGCAGAGGGCAGAAGAAAAGAAGCAGCTCTACTTACAGATGGAGCTGACCATCTCGGAGTCAGCTGTGCTCCTCCTCTTAGTGCTCCATGCTGAGAGGCCCAGAGGGCGGATGGCTGATCACTCCCAGGCCACCAGCCTGGGGACATTCACCACCATGGCACCAGGGCTAGGATCCAGTCAGCAGTACTCCACCCAGCAGTAAACAATCCCACTGGACAGGGCAGATTTATCAAATCATTTCATTTTTGGAAAGAAAATATAAATTAGACAAATTTGGTTGTGGCCTGAGTACTAGATCATATTAAAAATTGTTCATTTTGTTTCCTGTGACATTATAGTGCTATGGTCACGGAAGAAAATGTCCTTGAGGCACTCTACACTATTGAAGGGTAATATGTCATGATGACTAAGATGTAGTTTAAAATACTTCAGCAAAGAAAAATAGAAAAATGTTAATAATTACTAAACACAGGTGACAAACCAGACTTAGTAAAGTAAAAACAAAAAGAGCAATGTAGTGCACATCAGAACATGCATAGTCCAGTACAACTATTTTCATGTTTGCACATTATTTTCCAGTCTTAATCCATATAAATACATATTCTTAAGTAACTACAATTTTAATAATCATTTTTAGTCAGCTGCTCTCATTTAATATTTTCAGTTTTCCGTTGTTTTGTCTTAATAATTGTTTTTTAACACTTTATATCGTGCCATAATATTGATACTCCCTAAAAAACACTACCTTAATTTTGAATACTTGAGTTGTTCTGCCTGTTTTTTTGCTGTATGATTTAATGCTGCAGAGAAAAAACATGTGAATATATGTAGAGCACAAATATGTACATATTTATATAATTTTATTATATATTATATTTATGTAATTAAAATAATGTACATATTTATATTTATATAACACAATTTTATTATATACTTATATAATAAAAATATAAATACAATAAAAGTATAACAAAAAATATAAATATATAATCTATAATAAAAATATAAATATGTACATATTTGTGCTCCATTCTCATAGTTCTGAGGATTTATTTTAGTGAAACAATTTAACAAAAGCATAAAGCTATATTCATATGGTTTATCTATGCAGCATTAAATCATACAGCAAAAAAGCAGGGGTAGCAACTCAAGTATTCAAAATAAGGTAGTGTTTTTTAGGGAGTATCAGTATTACGGCACATTTTTAATAAAGTATTGTTAAAAATATTAAGACAAAACAATGGAAAACTGGAAATATTAAATGAGAACAGCTGACTAAAAAGTATTGTCTATTATTATTGCAGCTACTTAAGAATATGTATTTGTATGGATTAAGACTGGAAAATAATATGCAAAACGTGAAAGTAGTTGTATGACTGCATATTCTCATGCACACTACATTGTTCTTTTTATTTTTACTTTAGTAAATCTAGTTTTGTCACCTGTGTTCAGTAATTATTAACTTATTTTGCATTTTTTTATTATTATACTTCAAGTTCTAGGATACATGTGCAGAACATGCAGGTTTGTTACATAGGTATACATGTGTCAGGGTGGTTTGCTGAACCCATCAACCCATCATCTACATTAGTTATTTCTCCTAATGCTATGCCTCCCCTAGCCCCCGACACCCTTATAGGCCCCAGTATGTGATGTTCCCCTCCCTGTGTCCATGTGTTCTCATTGTTCAACTCCCACTTATGAGTGAGAACATGTGGTGTTTAGCTTTCCATTCCTGTGTTAGTTTGCTGAGAATGATGGTTTCCAGCTTCACCCATGTCCTCACAAAGGACATGAACTCATCCTTTTTTATGGCTGCATAGTATTCCATGGTGCATGTGTGCCACATTTTCTTTATCTAGCCTATCACTGATGGGCATTTTTGGGTTGGTTCCAAGTCTATGCTATTGTGAACAGTGCTGCAATAAACATACATGTGCATGCATCTTTATAGTAGAATAATTTATAATCATTTGGGTATATACCCAATAATGGGATTGCTGGGTCAAATGATATTTCTGGTTCTGTAACATTGAAGAATCACCACACTGTCTTCCACAATGGTTAAACTAATTTACACTCCCACCAACAGTGTAAAAGCACTCCTATTTTTCCACAACCTATCCAGCATCTGTTGTTTGCTGACTTTTTAGTGATCACCATTCTAACTGGCATGAGATGGTATCTCAATGTGGTTTTGATTTACATTTCTCTAATGACCAGTGAGGATGAGCTTTTTTTCATATGTTTGTTGGCTGCATAAATGTCTTCTTTTTAGAAGTGTCTGTTCATATCCTTCACCCACTTTTTGATGGCATTTTTTCTTGTAAATTTGTTTAAGTTCTTTGTAGATTCTGGATATTAGCCCTTTGTCAGATGGATAGATTGCAAAAATTTTCTCCCATTCTACAGGTTGCCTGTTCACTCTGATGATATTTTCTTTTGCTGTGCAGAAGCTCTTTAGTTTAATTAGATTCCATTTGTCAATTTTGGCTTTTGTTGCCATTCCTTTTTGTGTTTTAGTCATAAAGTCTTCCCCCATGCCTATGTCCTGAATGGTATTACCTAGGTTTTCTTCTAGGGTTTTTATGGTTTTAGGTCTTATGTTTAGGTATTTAATCCACCTTGAGTTAATTTTTGTATAAGGTGTAAGGAAGGGGTCCAATTTCAGCTTTCTGCATATGGCTAGCCAGTTTTCCCAACACCATTTGTTAAATAGGAAATCCTTTTCCCACTGCTTATTTTTGTCAGGTGTGTCAAAGATCAGATGGTTATAGATGTGTGGTATTACCTCCAAGGCCTCTGTTCTGTTCCATTCATCTATATACCTGATTTGGTACCAGTACCATGCTGTTTTGGTTACTGTAGCCTTGTAGTATAGTTTGAAGTCAGGTAGCATGATGCCTCCAGCTTTGTTCTTTTTGCTTAGGATTGTCTTGGCTATACAGGTTCATTTTTGGTTCCATATGAAATTTAAAGTAGTTTTTTCTAATTATTTGAAGGAAGTCAATGATAGCTTGATTAAGATAGCATTATATCTATAAATTACTTTGGGCAGTATGGCCATTTTCACACTATTGATTTTTCCTATCCATGTGCATTGAATGCTTTTCCATTTGTTTGTGTCCTCTCTTATTTCCATAAGCAGTGTTTTTTCTATGCTGAAGTATTTTAAAGTACATGTTACGTCCTCATGACATATTATCTTTTCATGGTGTAATGTGCTCCAAGGACATTTTCCTCCATCACCATAGTACTAGAATTTCACAGTAAACGAAAAATATATGTGTGTGTGTGTGTGTGTGTGTGTGTGTGTGTGTGTGTATCTCCCTGGAAAAACTTTTTCTCATTGCTGGACTAATGGTTTTAGTGACATCAGCAAAATGTGCTTCTATCAATTTCAGACCATAACTGATATTTTCGTAAATTTTTATCAAATTTTTATATATAAGGATGTTTACATCTTTATCAGCAACTTGGGTATTTTTTTTGTTCTGTTGGTATTGATCTATTGATTGTGATAAATGTACCACAGTAATGTTAACAATAGGGAAACCTAGGAACAGAGTATACAGCAATGCTCTGTCATATTTTAGCCATTTTCCATAAAACTAAAACTTTCTAAAATAAAAGCTTATTTAAAAAATAAATGATTACTTCTGAAAAGGTAAAAAAATAGAAAGTAAAGTATCTCCAGTATTTAAATCACTATGGGTAGATATCAGGTGTATTTATTTTCTTTTTTTCTTCATATATATATATATATATAAATATATATATACATATATATATATATATATATATATTATTGCACTTTAGGTTCTGGGGTACCTGTGCAGAACATGCAGGACTGCTGAATAGGTACACACCTGGCAATGTGGTTTGCTGCCTCCATCCCTATCACCTATATCCGGCATTTCTCCCCATGTTATCCCTCCCCAACTCCCTACTCCATGCTGTCCCTCCCTTAGTCCCCACCAACAGACTCCAGTGTATGATGCTCTCCTTCCTGTGTCCATGTGGTCTCATTGTTCAACATCCGCCTATGAGTGAGAACATGCGGTGTTTGATTTTCTGTTTTTGTGTCAGTTTTCTGAGGATAATGGTTTCCAGATTCATCCATGCCCCTACAAAGGACACAAATGCATCATTTTCTGTGGCTGCATAGTATTCCATGGTGTATATGTGCCACATTTTCCTTATCCAGTTTATCACTGATGGGCATTTGGGTTGGTTCCAAGTCTTTGCTATTGTAAACAGTGATGCAATGACCATATGGGTGCATGTGTCTTTATAATAGAACGATTTATAATCCTTTGGATATATACCCAGTAATGGGATTGCTGGGTCAAATGGAAGTTCTATTTCTAGGTCCTTGAGGAATTGCCACACTGTTTTCCACAATGGTTAAACTAATTTACACTCCCACCAACAGTGTAAAAGTTTTCCTATTTCTCCACATCCTCTCCAGCATCTGTTGTCTCCAGATTTTTTAATGATTGCCATTCTAACTGGTGTGAGATGGTATCTCAATGTGGTTTTGATTTGCATTTTTCTAATGACCAGTGATGATGAGCATCTTTTCATGTTTGTTGGCCTCATATATGTCTTCTTTTGTAAAGTGTCTGTTCATATCCTTCACCCACTTTTGAATGGGTTTGTTTGTTTATTTCTTGTAAATCTGTTTTAGCTCTTTGTAGATTCTGGATATTAGCACTTTGTCAGATGGGTAGATTGCAAAAATTTTTTGCCATTCTCTTGGTTGCCAGTTCACTCTAATGATTGTTTCTTTTGCTGTGCAGAAGCTGTGGAGTTTAATTAGATTCCATTTGTCAATTTTGGCTTTTGTTGTCAATGCTTTTGCTGTTTTAGTCATGAAGTCCTTGCCTATGCCTATGTCCTGAATGGTTTTGCCTAGGTTTTCTTTTAAGGTTTTTATGGCGTTAGGTCTTATGTTTAAGTCTTTAATCCATCTGGAGTTAATTTTAGTGTAAAGTGTCAGGAACAGGTCCAGTTTCTGCTTTCTGCATATGGCTAGCCAGTTTTCCCAACACCATTTATTAAACAGGGAATCCTTTCCCCATTGCTTGTTTTTGTCAGGTTTGTCAAAGATCAGATGATTGTAGATATATGGCATCGCCTCCGAAGCCTCTATTCTGTTCCATTTTTCTGTATCTCTGTTTTGGTACCAGTGCTGTGCTGTTTTGATTACTGTAGCCTTGTAGTGTAGTTTGAAGTCAGGTGGTGTGATGCCTCCAGCTTTGTTCTTTTTGCTTAGAATTGACTTGGCTACGTGGGCTCTCTTTTGGTTCCATATGAAATTTAAGGTGTTTTTTTTCCTGTTCTGTGAAGAAGGTCATAGGTAGCTTGATGGGGATAGCACTTAATCTATAAATTACTTTGGGCAGTATGGCCATTTTCACAATATTGATTCTTCCTAACAATAAGCATGGAATGTTTTTCCATCTGTTTGTGTCCTCTCTTATTTCCTTGAGCAGTGGTTTGTAGTTCTCCTAGAAAAGGTCCTTTATATCCTTTATTAGCTGTATTCCTAGGTATTTTATTCTCTTTGTAGCAATTGTGAATGGCAGTTCATTCTTGATTTGGCTCTCTTTAAGTCTGTTATTGGTGTATAGGAATGCTTGTGATTTCTGCATATTGATTTTGTATCTGGATGCAAGGCTGGTTCAACATATGTAAGTGTATAAATGTAATTCACCACATAAACAGAACCAAAGACAAAAACCACATGATTATATCAATAGATGCAGAGAAGGCCTTCAACAAAATTCTACAGCTCTTTATGCTGAAAACTGTTGATAAACTAGGTATCGGAACATATCTCAAAATAATAAAAGCTATTTACGACAAACCCACAGCCAATATCATACTGAACGTGCAAAAACTGGAAGCATTCCCTTTGAAATCTGGCACTAGACAAGGATGCCCTCTCTCACCACTCCTATTCAATATAGTATTGGAAGTTCTAGCACAGCAACCAGGCCAAAGAAAGAAATAAATTGTATTCAATTAGGAAAGGAGGAAGTCAAATGGTTAATTTTTTTAAGTTTATTCAAGTTTTGTTGTTGTTGTTGTTGTTGTTGTTGTTGTTGTTGTTTGGAGAAGTAGTCTCACTCTGTCACCCAGGCTGGAGTGCAATAGTACAGTATTGGCTCACTGCAACTTCTGCCTCCCATGTTCAAGCAATTCTCCTGCCTCTGCCTCCTAAGTAGCTGGGACAACAGGTACACACCACCATGCCTGGCTAATTTTTGTATTTCCTGTAGAGACAGGATTTTGCCATGTTGGCCAGGCTGATTTTCAACTCCTGACCTCAGGTGATCTGCTTGTTTCAGCCTCCCGAAGTACTAGGATTACAGGCGTGAACCACCATGCCCAACCTCAGGATTTTTTTCAAACAAAATAATAGGAAGTACTTGACAATGATATTTGAACATGAAACTTAGCTGGCTGATCTTAAGAATTTGAAAGTATAATTAAAATGGTTCATTCTTATCATTTGTTATTTATCTATTGGAATCATGAAGCTTTCTCATAAATTTTAATGAACTATTTACATATTGCTATCATCTATTCTTGGCAAAACTAATATTTTTCTTAGGCTGTGTTTTCATTTCAGTTTAGTTTTGTTTTGTTTGTATGGAGGGATAATATATGCTTTTGTTGTTTATACATTCCAATATATTGGTCTTTTAATTTCTTTTTAAGGTTGTATTTCCCAGCAAAACCAAAAACCTCTTAAGATCATCTTGACCTAAAGTGCATTTGCCAATAGTGATCAACACAGTGCAAAACTACTGAGAACATTGTAACTGTCTTATCATTAATATGCTAGACTTTTTACTCTTTCTCACATTCCTCCACACAGTGACAAAATCCCATCAACATTACCTCCTAAATATCCTCTCCTCTCCATCCCTATTACCATTATCCCTTATCATGTATCATCTGAAATGCTGCATTTAACTGCCTTATAACTGGTCTCTCTGTCTCCAAAATAGTCCTCTTGCAGTATAAAACTGCCTGTCAGTGCCAGCTTAAACCTTCCAGAGTTTCCCCTTTTATGTCCCCTCACTCCCTTGCACCCTCCCCCACAACTCTCTAGTCTCTCAGTAACAATTAGCCAACATGCTTTTAATGTTTACCTGAGCTAAGCACTTTGCAAACATTACTTCAATTACCCCTCACAAGAATATTGTAAATACAATGCCATTGTTGTTCCCATTTTACAAATGAGTAAACTGAAGCATATAGAGGTTAAGTAATTTCACCGAGTTCTCACAGCTAGAAAGATGCAGAAACGGGGTGCAAACTCAGCTCTACCGAACTCCAAAGCCCACATACTCTCTTAACAAATGCATCACTCTTCCTCACAGGTATATCTTCATATCTCAGCAATATTGCTTGTTTGCCATTCTGCGCCATAGCAGCATTGCAATGCCTGGAATTCCTCATATGCATTCATGCTGCTTCCCCACTCACTATGCTCATGCTATTCTCTCTCTTGGAAGTGTCCTTCCATCTCCGTTTAACCATGACCTAGATGACTCTTATCCATCGTGTTTAAGACTCAGCTCAGGTGTTGCATCCTCCAGGAAGCCTTCTCCTATATAACTCCTTCCCTCCCCTCACCCTTATCTCTCTGACTAAGGAGATACCCTTCCTCTATGCTCATCTCCATCACTATACCCGCCACATTGTGTTATCAATTTCTGTTCTTATGTTTGCCTCCTCCACTAGACCATGAGCAGCTTGAGACAATCTTTTTGTTTTGTGTTTTGTTTTTAGACAGTATCTCACTCTATTACCCAGGCTAGAGTGTGACCTCTGCCTCCCAGTTTCAAGCAATCCTCCTACCTCAGCCTCCCGAGTAGCTGGCACCACAAGTGCACACAACCACACCCAACTTTTTGTATTTTTGGTAGAGGAGGGTGTTGCTGTGTTGCCCAGGCTGGTCTTAAACTCCTGAGCTCAAGGGATGAACCTATCTTGGCCTCCCAAAGGGCTGGGATTACAGATGTGAGCCACTGTACCTGGCTTGAGACCATCAGAATCATCTGTATGTCGCCAGTCAGTGCTGTGCTGGCATGTAGTGGGCTCTCAGTGCTTCATCTATGTTCAGAATAAGAAATATAAAGAGTGTCTAATCAATTCTCAAATATTTGTTGAGTATCTACTATGTCTAATGTATGTATTAAAATGTTGGGCCAGGACAGTCAGAGATGGCTATAGAGAAAAGGGAAGATTTTAAATGGGGATTGAAAGATGTACAAGGCTCAGAAATCAAAGATACATATCAATAATCTAAATCTAATGTTTGAACAAATGGTTAAGCTTGGGACCATGGTTATCAATAAATGGCAAAGCTAAGAAGTTAATCTTCTTCCTCTTGATCTTGAACTCTATCAGATCAGCTGTTTCTTTAACCAAGAGCAAAGTGCAAGATTCAAGTTTTGTACCAGGGCATTTAACCTTTCAATGATGAGCATCTCACCTTAACTCTAAGATCATCTCCTAGGACAGAAAATTGTGGAAATGCTTCTAAATAAATTAAACACCTAGAGCCTGTTAGATCATGAGATACATGAATAATGATGAAATGTCAGTAACATGTGCAGCTCCATCTAATGAATTCAACAACTGTCCTAATATCATAGAAGTCTTCCTGCAAAATACATGTCATTCTGTTTACATCAAACACAGAAAACTCATTTATAAGTGAATGTCACTTTCATCTTTGTTCCATGGCCAAGTACATGTCATTTGCATTCATTTGTTTTCCTACTGGAGTGTTTGTCACTATTCTACAACTGGTGCGGTTGTGCGCAGTACCTGCTACTTACCGTAGGCCCACGCTCCAGTCATCCAGTTACAAGTCTGAATCATAATCCCGAGATGGTTTTACATAAGGTAGTTTTAAATAATGTGCATCATTGGGAAATCAAACTTTGGTGATAGTGTTCATAGGAAAAAAACTTTAAAAGTTCAAATGCATGTGCATGTAAACATACTCTTTCCCATGTGAGCCTAACACTGGGATTTCCATACTGCTAGGCCCGGAGAAGTACAGTTCTATAGCTAAGGTCTCCCAAGCAACCTTTGCCAAATTCCCAAGAGAACGAAAGAATTAGGTGGAGGCCCCATTGCTGTCTCCCTATGTACAGACTGTGATCAAGAGCTAAAGGTAACTCTGAGTTTTCCAACTATGGAGAGAAGGACCAGTTGAACAGTCAGTCAATCATTGCTCTCCCAGAGGCTGGTCTGATTCTGACGCTGTCCTGGCCAGCTCAGTGTCCTCAATAGCTCTTTCCTCACTGCAATTAAAGCAGTGACACCTTCCGAAACGTGCCTGCACCCCACCTACAAAATCACTTCACACAAGTTATTCATTGAAGTGTCTCTGTAGTAATAAAAGATTGAAAACAACCCAAAGGAACAGAATTGGTTAAGTCTATCTATTTACATCTACACAATAGAGTACTGTGTAGCAATAAAAGAAAAAAAAATGAAGAGGCTCTCTGAATTATCATGAATAACATTTCCAGAGTATATTAATTTAAAAAAAAAAAAAAAGGCCGCGTGGCTCATGCCTGTAATCCCAGCACTTTGGGAGGCCAAGGTGGGTGGATCACAAGGTCAGTAGATCGAGACCATCCTGACTAATACAGTGAAAGCCCATCTCTACTAAAAATTAAAAAAAAATAGCCAGGCGTGGTGGCACACCCCTGCAGTCCCAGCTACTCCCAAGCCTGAGGCAGGAGAATCGCCTGAACCCGGGAGGCAGAAGTTGCAGTGAGCCAAGACAGCGCCACTGCACTCCAGCCTGGGCCACAGATTGAGACTCCGTCCAAACCCCCCTGAAAAAAAAAGTAGGATACAGAAGAGTGAATATTAAATCTTTAAGACAGGGAAGAAAATAAGAATACATTCATTCTTGGATATTTATAGTTCCAAAAAGAAAAAACTGGACATATACAAGAAACTAAAGTAAGTGATTATAAGTAGAGATCCAGATTTTGTTGGTTTTGAAATTCATAGAATTTGGGAGATCTACTTTAAGAAATAAAACACAAAATTAGGTACAGGACTGTATTAGTCTATTTTCATGTTGCTGATAAAGACATACCCAAGACTGAGAAGAAAATGAGGTTTAATTGTGCTTACAATTCTACATGGCTGAGAAAGCCTCAGACTCATGGCAGGAGGCAAAAGGTACTTCTTACATGGCAGCAGCAAGAGAAAAAATGAGGAAGAAGCAAAAGCAGAAACCTCTGATAAACCATTAGATCTCTTGACACTTATTCAGTATCACAAGAATAGCATGGGAAAGACTGGCCCCCATGATTTAATTACCTCCTCCCAGGTCCCTCCTACAACATGTGAGAATTCTGGGAGACACAATTCAAGTTGAGATTTGGATAGGGACACAGCCAAACCATACCAAGGTCTTATATAAAGGTTTCATGCCAGTGAGCTTCGTGATATATCTACCTGTGATGATTACCTATGAGTTGACAGGAGTGTGCAGAAATGAGATTGGATTAAGACTCCCAGATAATATACCTATTTAGACAGTTTTGGTCTTTGGAAATGTGAGTATATTTCCTATTTAAAATGCAAAACCAACTTGTTTAAAAATGCCTACTTCTAGGCTCCAGTTGTTCAAAGACCCACGCCTTCTCCATCGATCAGTTTTTTTTTGTTTTTTTTTTTTT
>NW_016107697.1:301321-303373 GCF_001604975.1 Cebus imitator
TTGTTATGTTGCTAAGGCTGGTCTTGAACTCCTGCCCTCAAGGTGATCCTTCCACCTTGACCTCCCAAAGTGCTGGGATTATGGGCATGAACCACCACACCTGACCACCTCAATCTTCTTATTCTAGTTTGGCTCCATTCTGCAACCTTGTGTCTGCAGGGATTCTGCCTCAACCTGGCTCTTGCCTGATACCAATGTGCCTCGCATTCTGTTTTGAGTTTGCCCTTGTATTTCCCTCTTTCTGATCACCCTCAGCTCTACCATCAATAAAGCAGCTTCAGACCACCCCAGTCCCACCTCTGCCCTCTCCCTGGCCCAGATTTCCAGGAATACAACCTGCTGCATATGAAAAGAGTTTGAATGTTGAATGAACCACACCACAAACGATTTCCAATACTGAGGGATGCTAGGAAACTGGGAACTTTTTTAGGTACTGACTTGGGAATTTGGTGATTCTCTGGCTGTGCACCATAGTCCTGAAATTCTCAACAGAATCAAACTATTAGACCTTCCTTCCTAGGGTCCTCAGGATCGCAGGTGGGCCATTCTAGATCTATCTTTACACACATCTTTTTGTTTAGTACAACCAAGTCAGCCTAGACTAGATTGGACCCAGACTTGCAGGGATTTTCCAGAATTCAAATGACTTCAAATACATAACAACGCAAAGATGTTCTCTAACTTAACTCCGGTTCCAGCTAAAAAAGCCTGAGGACCCACTTATCTTTCAGTTCACCTCATCATCACCCTGTAAAACATTCACTGGACCTAGTTACAAAGGATTCAAATTGAATTTCTGGAAACCTCCTACATCAGATGACACTGTTTTAAAGAGGTCATATGGCAGGGTGTGGTAACATGTGCCTGTAATCCCAGCTACTCAGGAGGCTGAGGCCACAGGATGACTCAAGCCCAGGAGTTCCATACCAGCCTAGGCAACATATTGAGAACCCATCTCAAAAACAAACAACAACCACCAAAAAAGCCCTAAATAAATAACTGAATAGAACAGGAGGACACATATTAATAGTGTGTTGAGAATGGGGCTATGGAGTGGAGTCAGTGGGCTTAGTAATGACTCCTAGAAATATTTCTAGCTTGGTGTTGAAACAAGACCCATTTCCCTTATTTATAAAATAAATTGTTATAAAGATTAAACGAGATAATGAAGATTTAATGAAATGAGTGCTGTCAAGGAAACCTCGAGGCAAAGCTATCTTTTTCTCACTTTATGAGGAGAATATTAGCCAATATAAATACCATGAAGTCTCAAACTACTAATTCAAGACAGTAATACACAAATTGATTTAGAAATCAATGTAGGGCATAGCATATATACAAACACCTATAGATGGCGACGCCGGTGCCCTGAGACAACATTTCAGGATGTTAGCTTTAAATAATTCTGAAAGCCTATCCCATAAACCCCCTAATGTATTTTATTTTCTCTACGTCCTCTTGGTTGCTAAGGCATTTTTTTCTACTGCTTTCTGAAAAATCACAAATAAGCTTATAAAATGCGACATCCTACATTGACTTGTTTTTCATTGGATTGACTTTTACCATACCTGAAAGCATTTTGTTGCTCACAGATGTGTGCTGCTATGGTCCAATGCCCTCAAGTGAGCTTGAATCTGACCTGGTCCTGTCTCCATTTCCCTTAAGGTGACAACTGAGGAATCAACTTCTCAGTGTCAAGTATAGAATCTTATCTTTCTGGCTTTTTTTTCCAGGGATCTAAATAAGATTAAAAACAATCTTTGACCTTCACTATGTTCTTATGTAAAGCCATATTCTATTGCATCTATCTTCACTATGTCTCCTGTCACATAAGACATTTCCACCTAAGGCTTTCTACTCAGATACAACTAGCCATGAAACGCTGGATTTTAAATCATTCTCTACTTAATTTCCAGGAACACTGCTGCACTACCAGCATTAAGAATAGAAAATATGGATCTTTCAATTGTGTTCGCAGCCGCCGCCGCGCCGCCGTCGCTCTCCAACGCCAGCGCCGCCTCTCGCTCGCCGAGCTCCAGCCGAAGGAGAAGG
>NW_016107697.1:304210-322212 GCF_001604975.1 Cebus imitator
AGAAAATATGTATTTGTAGCTATTTCTTGCAATATCAAATTATGCAAAAACATATATGGATAGAAAGAAAGTAGAGAACACTCATGATGTTTGGGTATGTATTTCATTTTTAAGTTTCCTCACTCGAAAACATTTCTCTTAATCTGTTTAACTCAAATTTAATCTATGACTTTTATATTCTATAATGAACTCATGATCTCGTCTTTGTTAGACATTTACATGAAACGTTAAAATTTAAATAATTAAAATGTACTTGAAATAAAGTCAGTGTCTTCAAAGTGGTTACATGCATACGTGTAGTCTACTCACTTTCGGTCCCTTTTTGAGGGACTCTCGGAGGGTTTGCAAGTTAGCGGCTTTAACGTTGTCTGTGGTATAAGGGCTTAATTTGAATTAAACTACGGTCACAGATGACAGAAGCCCTCCTTTCATCTTTTGTAGGGAGGTCACCGAGCCCAGAGCGAGCGCCACGCTCCTTCTGGAACTAAGCACGTTGGCCCCGCCGTCTGTTGAGTCCTCCTCTTCACAACTCACACCTGGGTGGCCAAGGGTCACGCCTGACCTCCCGACGGCACCGGCGTCTCTGCCCTCTTCCCGTTGGGGAGGCGGCAGATGGCGAGAGCGCACCGCGCGGGTGCCACAGCGGGGCCAGGCCGCTTCCACAAGGACCAGTTCGGCCTGAAACTCCCCCGCCTCCTGCCAGGCGCTGCGAGTCCTTCTCTCCAGCAGGACTCCTGGCCTGTCCACCTAAACGCGGCGAGACTCCAGAACCTCTGCCCCAACCAGGCCCCAGAAACCACTATTCCCAGGGAGCTGGAGGCTGTAAGCCCTTGGAGCGTCGCGCCACAGGATGAGGCTCGCAAGCTCACGTCGGGCTCGGCCTGATCGCCGCCACACTCGCCCAAGCGGCGAGGCGGCCACAGAGCCCGGGCTTCTTTCGCGCGCGGCCAACTCGCCACCAATAGCAACCCGGGCTCCAAGGAATGCGCCAATGGGAGCGCTCGGAGTAACGAGGCTCAACCAACCACCGCCCGCTGGGCTCTGGAACCCCACCAGCAAGTCACCACTACTCCTTCAACTCCGCCAAACGGCAGTTCTAGCCACTCCCGTCCTTCCTTCAGAGTCTGGATATTAAATATACTTTCCCCAGAGTACAGTCCCGCGGAATCGCAGCTTATGCTAGCCTCAAGAAGAGAGATGCACGCGCTCTCACCTCCGCTGCGTGCTTCTGCTTAAGCTCATCCCTCAATGCGCAGTCAAGCTTTTCAGAAATTAGTGAAAACAAACGAGAATTCTTCTTCCCACGCAATTTACCGCTATGAACCATTTGAACCGTTATTTGAGCTTAAAATGGAAAGATGGCCTGTGAAGAAGAGGTCTGAAGAAGTTTCTCCTTAGCAAAAGCGTATAAAGCCTTTATTTACTGAAGCTGATGCAAGTTGGGTGCTAGAAGTGAACCAAAAGGAGTGTTCCGCAAAAAGATGTTATACAAGGCCGTCAACCTTTATCTCCTTAGGTTGATGTTTTCGAAATGAAGACACAGAGTTGCTAGAGTTTGGGTGGTGTTTTTTTGTTTTGTTTTGTTTTTTGTTTTGTTTTTTTTAATATCGTTTGATAGCTCACTATGTGTCAGGTGTGATCTAAGCTGCTGGCCTGCGTTAACTCATTTGTTGTTCACAACTACCCTATGGTTTATTTCATTCTGTTTTACAAGTGAGAAAATTGAGGCAATAGAGAAACTGGCCCAAGATGCAAAGATAGTAAGTGACAGAGGCAGGACTAGAACCCAGCTCTGCCTGAGGTATTTAGGTTAACAAAACAGTTTAATGCCCAAATTAACTAGGTCCAAACAATCTAGAGTCTTTCACTTCTAAAGAAAATGAATACTCCTCCTATCTTTTTTTAAAAAAACTTTTGATGTAAAGTATTCAGTTAGAATCCCAGAAACTTCCCGTGGACTTAGCATAACCCTCAAAGTTAGTTGTGGTCATCAAGATAAGAAGAGTTGAATGGTGGGTGGTGGTGGGGGGGAAGAGAGAAGGTGATAGGAGATTGAAAGAAATAATCTGAGAAATAGGAATTCAACTGAAGCAATTAAAATAAACAATATTATTGTTCCTGGTTGTATATCACTGATATGACTTTGCGGTTAAAATGAATAATGGCATTATGTATGATAGTATGCACATACATTAACAGATATATGAGTTATCTGAGGCAACCTATGGAGAATTACACATGACTTGATTAAGAGGCTGTTCCATTTTTTCATATTGGAATCTATTTTAACAATGTCTAGAAGATATAAATTCACAAAAGGAAAACAGAATATTGGGTCCTTTGTTTTTTAAAATTCTAAATGTATATCCTTTGACCAAACTAATTTTAGGATTTTTTGTTTTGTTTTGTTTTTGAGATGGGGTCTCACTATGTTGCTCATGCTGGAGTGCCATGGTTACTCATAGGCATGACCATAGCACACCACAGCCTTGAATAACTGGGCTTATTCAAGAATAAGCAAGAATAACAGAAAGCAAGCCTTCTGCCTCAGCCTCCTGAGTAGCTGAGACTACAGACATGAGCCACTGCCCCCGGCTTATTTTTAATTTATTTTTACTAGCTAGTTTCAGGAGTTACAGGAGTTGGTGCTGAGCCGGAAAACAGGAGAAGGGAGCAATACCATCATAGCTGATAAATAACATTTCGCATGTTTCAAATCTAGGCAGCCTTTGTCACTTTTCTTGAGAACCCACATGCTCCTATTTCAGAAAAGCATTTCCAATACTCTTCAATAGTGGTGGGTTTGGTTTCAAGCAATAATTGCTTCAAAGGGCAGGACCACAATACTAAACAGGCAATAGGAAGCTCTGCACTCCTGGAGTCAATTTACCAGGCAGATGCTTGAGTTCACTTCTAGTTCTGTGTAAGGAGGCCATCCCTGAACCTGGTGGGGCAAGCCAATGGTCCTCCTCCCCATGGGAAGGAAAAAACTGCAAGCAGCATAAGAACCTGGCACAGTATAGGTCCTCGATAAATGGTAGTTATCTTTGTCACCATAATTACCTGTTGATACTTTTTTTTCTGTTAGCTTTCTTTTATAAAGCAAAACATTTTCTGGTCAGCTGACACTAAAAACCTATAATCCCTAGTATAAGTTTTCTCACAGAAGAAATCTTGCAGATCACCACCAGTAGAAATCAGATGCCCTCCCCATCCATGCCTCCTGCTATGATGTACCAGAAAATGTTCCTGCCAGCCACCCTGTGACTGAGGCAGTGTTGCCAACAGGAAGACAAGGTGGAGACTTGCAAGTCATACAGGATTCAGGAAATAAAAGGCATTTTAAACTGAGTTAAATTATCAGAGTCACATCCAGACCCTTGGGTGACTCACCAGAATCTTCAAACTGACGTCTGAAAAGTGCTACAGA
This sequence comes from Cebus imitator, assembly GCF_001604975.1. Lineage (NCBI taxonomy): Eukaryota > Metazoa > Chordata > Mammalia > Primates > Cebidae > Cebus > Cebus imitator. The sequence continues at coordinate 307,641 of NW_016107697.1, forward strand.
CATGGGCTCTTCGGGTACCTGCCCTTAGCTGAGGGGTTAACTGATCCTCCGCAGAACTCCTCCCCAGAGTGTACATGGGGAGGAAGATGGGTGCTTTGCAATTCTAGTCAACAAAATGATATTCTTTATGATATCTGCTCATTAGCTAGCATTAATTTTTAAAACCAGTAAATATAGTCATTGCTTCTAATTTTGTTGTTCTAATTTTGTGTCTCTCAGTGACCTTAAAGAGTATGTTTTCTTTTCTGTAAAATGGGACCAATATTGACAGCAGAAGTCCATGGAAAGAAGTACATGGAAAAAAGAAACTTACAAGTAAAGCAAATAGATCAGCATTTCCAACAAAACAGACTCTCCTTTAGTATTTGTTGAATTAATAATAAAATATATGAATCATAAAAGACACTGAGCAAGTTTCCTTTTCTGCTTCCCAAGGAAAGTTCCGCCAAAAGGGAACACAACAAAAAATAGTGATTCTACAGTTCCATAATTTTTTTGACAATATGTGAGGTTTTTCTTCTTGAAGGTCATGAGCTTCTTTCAGTAAACATGAAAACACTTAGCATGATTAACAATGGTTTTAGAAAATAATTGTTTTGCCTGCTGATTGGGAGCCTGTGAAATGCACATATTGAAATGGTATATTTCCGTGTTATAATACAACACTGCTTGACACTATTTTATGAATAATCAAAGCATTCAAGTCTCCAATTATGTATTTATTATGGAGTCTACTCGGAAATTGTTTTCAGATTAAACTACTTCTTTAAAATATCTGTTGAAATCACTAAGTGAACAAACTTTCGTTTGTATCTTTATTTTTCTTAAAGATTGCACAATTTGGAACCAAAACCAAAATACTATATCCACTGTACAGGGTCATTATAAAACAACACACACCACATTTGTATTCTACCAAATAGAATATTTTCTTTAAAATTATATATTGCGTGCTCTTAGATTCATGCTTTAGATATTTCACATTTTTCATTATTCTCTCATAAATAATTGCAACTTGACCAATTTGTACACCTGCTACCACTACATATTCAATGGGGCAAGGTATAGTCTTTGACATGAGAATAGATAAAATGGAAACCAGTGTTCGAATGTCACATCTACCCAATTGTGACTAGTGTTTTGCCTATGCAATGAAATGCTAATGTAAAATACACACAAAACGTCGTTTCAAAAGGCACAATTTCCTCCACAGAAAAGTACAGCTTAAAAATACGTGGCAATTAAAATCTGCGCCCTCGAGGGCGCTGTGACGTTCACATTGATGTGGTCCTGACCACCAAGCGCAGACCGCCTGGCCGATTCAGGGTGAGCCCATCCAAGAAGTCCAGCGGCCCGGGGTGAGGAGGTACTTGTCGCCCTCAAGCTGTCCAGGTGGGCGGATTTACCCCACCTCTGAACTGTTGCTCTGAGTTTCAGCACCAGACCTGGGACCTCTCACGGTTCTAAATCTGGCGCCCTCTCAAAAATAAAAAAGGTTTTGTCCATTGGGTCCCTCTTCCCACCACCAGGAGTTCCTCTTCTCCGAGAATAGACCCTCGACTCAGCTCGGCCCTAGAGCGCCCCTGCCCGGGAAGACTCGTTACAAGTCGCGCTCGCCGCCGCCCCCAGCCTCGGGGTCGCTCTGGTCGTCTGTGTAGCAGACATCCACGTCACTGTCGTCGCTCTTGGGATCCCTAGGCTCCGGGGGATAGCCGGGCTCGGGACCCGGGCCGTCGCCCGCCTTCGCGAGCAGACTCTGGCCGGGGTGGCGGGACTTGACGTGTCGCTCAAGGTCCCGGCGGCGCACAAGTACCTTGCCGCAGAACTCGCAGCGGTAGGGCGTGTTGCCCTCGGCGTGCAGCCGGATGTGCTTGTTGAGATTGCTGGGGTCGCCGAAGGGCCGCAGACAGACTTTGCACTTTAGTGGCTTGTAGCCCGTGTGTGTCCGCATGTGGATCTTGAGCCCGTACTTGCGCGAGTACAGCTTGCCGCAGTAGAGGCACAGGTGGCCGGTCTTGGGCTTGCCTGCGCCGCTGCCTCCGCTGCCGCTGCCCCCAGTGCCGCCCGCCGCCAGGACGGCTGGTGGCAGCGTCCCCGAGTCCAGGCGTCCGCGACCCTTCCCCGCCGCCATCTCGGACAGCTGCTGATTGTGCATGGCGATCTCTCGGTCGATGCTAGCCAGGGAGCCTAGCTCGGCGGGGCTTAAGGCGGCCGCTGCGGGCCCGCTGAAGTAGGAGAGGGACTCGGGATACTTCAGCAGCCCGCCGAAGTGCAATTTGAGCGGGTAATAAGCGGTGGTGGCCGGTGAGCCGTACAGGAGCTCCCCGTTGTAGACTGTAAAGGCCGGCATGACGGCGGGCAGGTGGCTGCACTCACCACCGGGATAAGCCTTGAGCCCGCCCGTGTCGAGGGGCGGCAGCGCGCAGCGCTCGAGGGGCAGCCCGGGCGCAGGGGTCGGCTGCGCGTATCGCGCTCCTGGCAGCGCGGAGGCGGCTGGCGGAGCGCGCTCCACGTGCTTGAAAGCGGACGCCTCTTCCGGGGGGAGCGAGAGCAGAGGGAAGCCGCGCAGGGCCCCAGAGTATGGCAGGCCAGGCGGCGGGGGCGGCGGCGGGTCCCCCGCGAGTAGGCACTTGGGATGGTGGTGGTGGTGCGCATGGTGGTGAAGGTGGTGGCCTGCGCCGCTCCCCGCCGAGTTCTCCCCGTTCCCGGGGCGCCCGCCTGCCCGGCCCCCGCCCAGCAGCCTGCCCAAGGCAAGGCCGTTCCCCTGCTTGCTGCCGCTCTCCTCCCGGTAGGGGTCGCCGTGAGCGGCCGCCGACGCCCTCGCTAAGCCCGCGGGCTTGAAAGCGGAGCGCACCCCGGGGTAGAAGGCCAGGCTGCCGACCCCAGCCGAGGAGCCGCCCACGATGCCGAGGAAGTGGCCTTGTCCTCGGGCTGCCCAGCTCATGTCCAGGGCACGGTCCAGCTGTTCCTTGCCCTTCTTGGGCTGCCCCCACTTGCCTGGGGTCGGCGAGGTGGCCGAGGGCGCGGAAGAGGCCTCGCGCTTGATGCCCTCCCGCGCCCCGCAGGCCTGAGCTGGTGGCGGGCCCTGGGGGTGGGGTCGCAAAGTTCCTGCCTGGGAAGGTGCGGCGAAATCGGGCGCCGAGGGTTTCGGGGAGAGGCGGAGGCCATCAGCCGCCGGGATAGCGCCTTGGCGAGCCGCTTGTTCGTGGTGCAAGAAGGCGCCGCCTCCGCCGCCGCTAAACACGCAGTGAAAACGCAGGTGTGCCTTAAGGCTGTTGGGGTATCTAAACGTCCTCCAGCAGTACCAGCAGATGTAGCGCTCCTCCCCTGGGTAAGAAAGAATGGAAAAACGACCCGGTGAGAGGTGAACCAGCGAGACAGAAAGAGAGCTCCAGTGCACCCAAGGCAAAGCCCAAGTTTGGACCAGCGGTATGGGGATAGGGCGAAATGTGAGTTCTGTAGCCCCACTGTATCAAGGACCCCGAAAAGCCCCAAATTGCTAACTCTTATCACTGTCTCCATCCTCTGGAACTACTCAGAGGCCAAGAAAGGTGACCGGTGCCTTTCCAACGAAGACTTCCTCCGGGCCATCCAAGTGAAATCTTTGGAAGGGCAGCACTCAGGCAGGCTGGCCGGGTAAGAGCAAAGAGCAGCTGTTGCTTTAAATCAAGTGTTGAGGCTGTGCCGTGCCTGGGCCCATCTGTTGGCGTTTGCAGAATAGGTGGCGTATGTCAAGGAGTTTGGATAAACTGAACAAAGACCAATCTAATGGTCGTGAGCGCCTCATTACCAGGCGAGACAATATCCTGTATGTATAGGCCATATGTAATCATTCCTTTTCATAGAACAATGTCTTTTGTGTCCCCTCCCCACCCATTTCACCCCCTTCCAGCCTTAAACACTTCGCCTGAGGTTTTCCTGGAGCGTGACCAACTGAAGGACCACATAGGGACTATGATTTGCCATTCTTCAGAATTATTGTTATTTTTATTTCCTCTTTAACCCCATTTAATTTGCTGGGAGAAAAGAAAAAAATCTTATGCCCTGATACTTTAAAAACGATGATGATAATCTAAGAAGGATGATGTTGCATTGTCTTGTCCTGGCTGCCATTTGGTAATCAACTCATAGATAGCTGCACAAATCCAAGCGTAGTAAAGTCTTTGGAGAAAACATATTAGTTTTTTTATATGAATAAATATAAATTATATAGATCGATAAATATAGATACTTTGCTTTTAATAATTCTGTACCAGGCACTATATACGTGTTTGGTGTCAAATCTTTTTTTGTGTTTAGTAGTATTAACGTTCGTTTTTTAATTTTGCCAGAGTTTGTGAACACAATCAAGAGACACATATATGAGACATTCTGATCACATGCTGAAGTTAATTTCCACTTAAAAGAGTCGCTGCGGAGAGAAATTATCTTGCAGTTGGGATTCTTTTAAAATATGGTTGATTGATATACTGAAGGGAAAGATGACTGTGAGGAAGAAATTAGTTGAACTGCAAGGAATTATCCAAAATATACATCAGTCTCATAAAATTTAACAGGAAAGTTAAATTCTCCCTTCACATATACAAGCAGCTCAACTTTCTGAAATATTAATATAGAAATAACAATAGGGAAAAATTCCAGATCTTCTTCCTTTTATGTATATTAACTTCTCAGTTTACATAACACAAATAGCTCCCCACCCCCACCCCATAATACCTGTGAAAACTCAAGTGATAAGCACTGTATTCCAACTGAGTCCAAGGAGAGCAGAAAGAAAAATGGGGAGAGGAGTATGTGCCTATCAGACACTATCCTAATTGTTTATTGAAGACTTAAATAAAACCATTTCAATGTTATGTTACTTTATACTGAACATTCATGTAAAATAAATCTTAAAAAAAAAAGAGAGAGAGAGAGAATAGACCTCCTGGGTTCTCTTGGTGGGTATGTTGTCTTAAATAACCTTCCTTCCAAGTTCAGAGCCTTTCTCTTTCTCATTTACCTCTTTTGAAAGAGGGAGTTTCCAGAGTCTGCTGCAGAATGACTCAGCTCAATGCAAAGCCACATAAGCTTTTTTCTTAAAATGAAGGGGCAAGATTTTCCTCCATCTTAGTATGAAATTGAAACCGACTGAAGTAGCTAGTACTGGGAGAATAGCAGCCATCCCTAATCATTTCTTCGTCTTTCCAATCTTTAAGCAACATATGTTTAATATATAGTTTTTTCAGTTATCCTAAGCAACTGACATGTTCTCCAGACTGGGATTCAAATCATGCCAAGAGTATGAAACACATTTCACAAGTGACTGCCTCCTTTTCATGTAACTCTAAGGTGATCAAGAGTTCAAACTTCTCCAAGCTGGGGAAGTCAGGGTTCACAGTCACCCATGCCTTCTCACCTCCAGAAAAGAAAAAAAAATGGTGTTTATTTTGACATCTGTTACCATATAATGTTTATAAGTAATGTTTATAAGCTCAATTGGCTGAAAGGAAAACACAAGGACCACTATTCCAGTTGCTTTTGTACTATTTGGGAGTACCTAAGAAAGGGTATTCTGTGCAGAAATGGCTGGCTCCTAAAGGTGAGTGGCCCTCCAAATTTTATAGTGGCAGATTTGAGAGTTCTCCACTATGCGGCTTTTATTATACTTCTCTTTTTACTGGAAGAAGTTGACAAGAGAATTTATATAATGTGATGCAAGGAACAAACTATTTAGGATAATTTGAATGTTACACATACAAAATGAATAGAATTAACTTACAGAAGGTGGTGATATGTTAAAGTGACCCTTAGTTCTGAATAAACTTCATCATCTTATTCATAAAGTGTTTCCTAATTCACATATTTGTATTTCTCTAAACCTATTTCTAAAGGTTTGTGACTGAGCAGACAATTCAGGAAAAGAGCATGTTAAAATAATTCACAGCATTCTTTTTTTGTGTTAAAAAATAATGTGTCTTTAGGTGAAATTACAGACAATTGGCAAGGAAAAAAAGCCATGGTAGCTTTATGTATGGAAATGAAGTCTCCAAGACCTTAACTATTCTAGCACCTCCTAGACTTCTTTCCACAGGAAGTGTTCTTGTGTTCAAGGGAAGGTTTAAAAATGTTTTTCTGTTTAGTTACTGCACCTTAATTTGCATAAATCCGCTCTTGGCTTTGGAAGGAATCAAATAAATCTGAGAAGAAACTGGGATACATCCCAGATTCAAGTTAAGTAGGCAGGGGGAAATGAATAAATACCACTTAAATGGAAGGATCTCAGTACCTGCCAACTGACCAGCTGTAAGTACCGTAATACTTCTAAATGCAGTAGAAATGCATTGCCCTCCTGGAAAGCCAGTGGAGAAGAAATGTCCTTACACTTTGTAAAAGCATTCCAGGTTTGAGTATACTCTGTGGAGCTCATCATGTAATTACTGTAACAACAGCTTAAGGCTCCTTTTTTTTTTTTTTTTTCTTTTTTTTTTTTTTTTTTGAGACAGGGTCTCACTTGTCACCCAGGCTGGCATGCAGTGGTAACATTACAACTTACTGGAGCCTCGACCTCCTGGGCTCAAGTGATCCTCTTGCCTCAGCCTCCTGTGTAGCTAAGACTATCGGCATGCACCACTACACCTGGCTAATTATTTTTTGTAGAGACAGAGGACTCACTGTGTTGCCCAGGCTGGTCTTGAACTTCTAGCCTCAAGTGATCCTCCTACCTGGCCTCCCAAAGTGCTGGGATTACAAGAGTGAGCAGCTACCACGCCTAATTTTTTCATTTTTAATTGAGTAAATAATTGTCTCTTTGAATATGCAACAGAAAAAGCCTGGCCCCATTAAATTCATAAAACCTACTTTTTCCCCTGCCTTTAAGAGCCAGATTACTACTATCATTGTTACCATTTATGATTGATTTTAAGGAGGTAGTGGTGACCTCTCCTTTTTGCCTTGAAATACAAGGAACATGAATTCTGTTTTACGTAGGTCGAGCTAAAGGTCCTTCAGGTCTAGGGACTCGCTTCAAGACAGGAGGAGAAGGGCTAGACTCTCCCCATCCAAGCTTTCAGTGTGGGTACCTTTCTCATCGTGAGTCGGAGTTGCTGTCGTGGGGATGTCGAACCACTGAGCCAAGGAGTTAGAATACCACACTGTCAGCTCCTCCCCTGGCTGGACGTCTCGCAATGCTCGGTAGAAGATCTGGGATGCAAGGAATAGGACAATTTTCTGTCATTTCCTGGGTAATTGGTCAAAAAGCAACTGAGAAGAAAGGTTCAAATCCCAACTCTGATGCTGTGTGACCCTGGAGAAGCTACTGGAGCTCTCTGAACTTCACTTCCCTCATCCTTCGACAGGAAAACAATAGTATCTACCTTATAGGGTTGTCGAGACTTTTAAATGAGACGTCTAGCTAAAGCACTTTGCTATTACTATTTTTAGCCACCGCAGGGACAATTAGGTAGATTCAATTGGCGGTGGGGTGTGGGGGGTGTGGGGAGAAGCCCATAGTACCTGTCCTCCGGGTAAGTCTGCAATAGCTTCCAGAGTCTGTTCCTGGGAGTTTCTGGCTGCCCGGATTAACCCTATCCACTCCAGAGGGGAGCCCCCCGACTCGTCCACCAGCTCCCCTCTCACCATGCGCACCTGCAACACAAGCAGTGGTCGTTCTCCCCCGCACCGTGGCCAGGCCCACAACCCAGACGGAAAGTTTATCCTCTACCCCCACCCAACACAGCAAAGTGGTTGGTTTTGGTTTAGTCAGACCACTATGGGCCACTGGGAGGAGGAGAATTCCTTAGGACTTTGCTTGGGGAAGGGAGAAGAGTGAAGTCTACCTATGCTAACAGTACCCCCACTTTCCTGCACCCCACCTTGGCAACACGGGGAGGTGGGAGGGGTGTTGAGAACATCTTCCCTGCCTGCTTAGGCACCTCTCGTACAAAGTTGTCCCCCACACCCTCACTACCCCAGCTCTCTCACTTGCAGTCCGGAGAGAGGCCCTAACACACCAGGGCAGAGACGTTTCTAAATAGGGCCCAGAGCGTCCCTTGGACAAACAAACAAACAAACAAACAAACAAGCAAAAAAAAAAAAAAAATTATCTCATGCCTCCTTTATTCTGTGTGCACCCCACCTAGGTGCCTGTGAGCCCTGTAGCGAATGTCTCAGAATAAAGCGCAAGCAGGGGAAAAGCTTGCCCGCAGCTGGCAGGCCATTTAAAAGCAATTAAAACTCGTTAAAGAGGAATACGCGGTGGGCACCAAGCCCTGCTTTAGGCTGTGGTGAGTAGTGTGATTGCAGGAGGAGCGAGTTGCAAGTCCCGCTGGCTGGACACCGGAGCTATTTCTTACTAGAAAGCTCCAAGCAAAGCAAGCTAAAGCCAAGGAAGTCAAGGTCCTCCCTTCTGCCCCAGCTTCTGCCTTCATTTCCTGGTCTCTGTTTGCTGACCTTTGGCTGCTGGGACCACCCCTCCCCCAAAGCGAGCGGGTGCCTTTAAGTCTCTCTTGTCAGGGGTCGCGACGGTGTTGAGGGTTGGGGAGTCAAGGCTGGTGGTTTGGCCCGGGAGCCCCCCGGTTGGGACTTTGGACTCTCAGAGCCCCGCTGCAGGAGCTCTGACCCTGTGCCCGGCGCGGATGACCACCCTTCGCCCTCTGAGCCCGCGTCAGAGCCAGCACCTTGCTCATGCTCTCTCCGTATGCCCCAAACCCACAAGCCGACATGAGCAAGGGAAAAAAATATCTGGGGAGGTTCTAGGAACTGAGAGCCTCCCAAAGATTCTTTTTTCCGGGAAAAAAAAAACCGGATTAAATTATTTTAAAGTGAAATTAGGCCTCAAATTAACATATTGAAGGGCAGAAGGGAAGAAAGGTTCTCGATGCCCTGCGCCCACAGAAAGAGGGTGCTTTTGCAGAGAGAGCTGCGGACAGGGTGTGGTGGGGTGGGCTTCCAATCTGACTGAGGAGACGCGAGAGTGCAGAAGGAAACGCAAGCTGCGAATGGTCCCAGCACCTACAGCGTTCAGTGCACCCCACCCAGAGCTGTCCCCTCTCTGCCATATTCTATCCTCTCAGTCCGACCCCTTCCAGCTCTCACAGTTAAAGAGACTACTTGCTCAGAATAATAGGAGTTCCCTTCCACCCGGCAGAATTAGCAGGTAACGACTCAATCACTCTCTTTCTCCGTTTCTTCTCTCTACCCCTTTCCCGGGTCAGGGGATTGAGGCGAACCGCAGAGGGCAGAGGTCTGAATGGCCAATACCTTTTTCTTGGGACCGGGCTCCCTGCGGTCTGACAGGTACTTGCCCAGCTTGAAGGTACCAGGTACTGGTCCGAGGCGCAAGCCGGCCGGGATGCAGCAGTCGGCACTCACGCTGGTGGCTAGAGGTCGGGCGGTTGCATGCATTGTTGCAGCCGCCGCCCCCAGGCAGGCGCTCGGGTGGGCCAGGTCCTCAGAAGGGCGCGAGTGACAGAGCTGGAGCTGCGCAGTAGCCAGGGAGCCGCGCCCCGACGTGCGATCTCCGCCCGCGGAGTGACGCGGACGGGCATGCACTGAGCCTTTTCAATCTGGGCGGGAGGCTTTTGGCACCGCGAGCGCAAGGGCGCGGAGTTTGGTGAGAGAGTTGCGCTGCGAAGCAGCTGCAGAGTCCCACCCGAGAGGGTCACATGGAGTGGTTCCCTCAGCCCCCTGCATAATCGAGGCCTCTGAATGGCTAGCACACAATGGTCCAGGCGACCTTCCCATTCCTAAAAATCCAATTTGTCAAGGGCGAAGAAAAGGCACTGGTGAATCAAAGGTCCGGCGGGACCATTAATCCTCAGCATGGGGTATTGTCCTCGAGACAGTTACGATATTTTAAGTGACAAATCCACTGTATAATTTCTCCATAAATTTTACTTCCTTTTATTGTTCCCCGACAAACCAGTTTTGGGAAATAAGTGACTACTTTAAGTCTACTTGGCTGATTCCTTTGAGCCTTGGTCTACTTCAAAGATTTTTAATTCTCTCCCCTTGGCTTTATTGTAAAGGAGATTAAACAAAGAGATGGAGACTGTTTGGAGGACTTGTTAACTTCTATTGATTTCTGGCGTGTGCCATACAGAAATTAGGCAGGTACTTGATGGGAAAACACCAGAAAATACCTACACTTTTTAAATAATGACCATATTACCATTTCAGGGTATTGGGTTCAGGCCAGTCGTCTATTTAGGACCACTTTAATTGTCACCTCTGTCCCATTGCGTCCCCAAATATGATGAAGCCTCCAGACGAAGACGAGAAGGGAGGTCAACTGTACATCACTTTTCTGCGGCGCACCCTGAGCCTGCACTTTCTCTGGAGAATGGGAAATGGCCCCAGAACCAACAGTTTCGAAAGAGGATCCTGCGCCCCTGTCCGCGGCCCAGGGCTGAAGAGGAAGAAGTTCTACCAGTGGGTTATTAATCACATCCCCTGGAAGAGGTCCTTGGACTAACTCCCCTAGAACCAACATCCTGGACTTTTCTATTTAAACAGACATACACACACACACACACACACACACACACGCACACACACACACAGCAGAGAGAGAGAGAGAATAAACAAAAACAAAAAATCATGCAATCTGTTAAAGGCTGTGGAGAAGAGGGGCGAGGTGGGCGTTTGGGACAACTCTCGCTTACACCGACTTTGTGAACTAACAAGACTTTGTACTTAAGAGTTAAACCGAAGAGCTCCCCGTTTTCTTTTAGGGAAGCCTCCAATTGGCATGAGGACATTTATTTTCATAAATAGTAGACGAGTAATCAAGTTCACCAGGTATTTGTGACTCCTGCGAGCACCTGCCGCGTGCTGCTAGTTATGGGCTTAGCTCCCTGAATTCTATGCAGCCAGCACCCGAGCCCGATGCAGTTTTTCCGGGAGAGGCCTGAGTGGTGGTGTATTTCCAAGCCTAGCGCCAGAGGCCCAATCACTGCACAAAAGGGAGGAGTGCCTTGAGCAGCGGCCACGCTAGCTTCTCCTCCAGGCTTTGCCGGCTGAAAGTCAGCTGGAGTGATTGTGGTTAGCTGGCAGAAGGTGGCAGGACGCAAGGTGGCGACATCTGCAACTCAGCAGTTTATTTGAGCAGGGTCCTCAAGCTCCGTGTGGTGTCCCTCACTCGAAACCTATGTTCAACACACTGGACAGGGCCGGAACACTCGGGATCATTCACCCTGTGCTCTCCCACTTAAGACTCGGGGAACCTTTAGTGGATTGCTTCGGAGCCTCAGCCTCCTAGTCTGTAAAATGGGAATGATGGGTACAAACTGACCCTTGGCTCCCTCTCCGCGATTCACTTAGGTGTGTAACAACGATCTTTAGAGTGAGTGCATTCTGGAAGCTCCAAAACTTGTTGTTTGCCTAATGGGAGAAACAGTGCCAGGTCAAAGGTCTCAAGTCTAACCATCTCAAGTCGGACCGTGGGAGGACACAAGGGCGGGCGGCCTCTGGCCAACTCCAGGGCCTGTGTATACATGGCTGCCGAGGCAAAGAAGAGCCGCTTGAAAGGTCTGGAGGGCCACACACTGTGGCCTCTGGGACCTTGCAGCCACATCGTGCACTTTCTGAGGGAGCTGCCACTGATTTTTCCTCGGAAGCCTATGATTGCGCCTCTGAGGGCTTCGAAGGCTGCCCTCGACGGAGGAGAGGGATCCTTTGATCCAGCGGCCCATGAATGGCAAAAGCCGGGGGAGGGGAGGAGGAGAGGAAGCTGCTCCGAAGAGTGGAGGGCAATAAATTTAAGCCATGAACATGTCCCTCTAACCTCTGGCCTGGCGACTCCGGGATGACACCCAGTTTAAATTACCAGCACTGCAAGCGGGAAGGGGCGAGCGCGGGGCCTGGGTTCGGGGCGCCTCCCCGGCACTCCTTAATGAGTGAAAAAGCGTGAACGACACGCGAACAATTTTATCAATAGGACCATGTAAAGGCCGACTGTGAGGAAAGTTATTTATTAATATAGCCAATTGTGGCTGGTTCCCAGCCCCGCGAGAAGAAAGAGACTGCGCCAGAGGCATTCACACCAGCTCGCCGAGTTTTATTCTGTCCTGTGGCTCAGAGTTGAAGTTCCCCAAGTGAAATAAATTGTCCACAAAGGAGAAAAGGAACACATTTTCTTTTATTTTTCCTCCCCTTAAAAGCAAGGGTGAAACCAATCTAATGTGCCCAGTGGAGCAAGATGGGCCATGAAAGGCTGGGTGTTAAAAGTAAAAGCGGGCTGTGCAGCAAATGGGATGGAAAATTAAATGAAATTAAATAGCTTGAACGGCCGTATTGTCCCTTATTAAAAAGACACATTAATTACATGGTCTCAGCCTTATTCAAAGACAATGTTGAGACTCAATCAAAACATTCCACTCGGCTTCCTCCCCACCCCCGACTTAAAATGGGTGTCCAGAAGCCCCGTTAAAGCGAAATCCCTTCTACACCAAGGTGCAGGGAAAGGCGGTTTAGGGGCGGTCCTGCTCCCTGCACACCGTGGAACCGCTTGGGCGAGTCTCCCACCCCGGTAACAGGTTGCCCCAACCAGGCTGGAATGCTCACGTGCAGCCGCCGGCCCTCCGAGGGGCAGGCTGCTGGGAGCTAAGGTCCACCGGCCCGCAGCTTTCGGACCTCGCAGCTTTAGGGGGAGGCCCCGCCCGGCTTATGGTCGCGGCTGAAAGCAGAGCTGGGAATGCTGCCTGCGCCGAGCACGTGTGATCTGACTCGGCTCCGCCTAGAGGAAAGGAGCCCCTAAAGACTTTGGGGCTGAAACGAGCGGCTTCTATCAGAGCACACTTCTCCGGGGCTGCACGCCACGGTCGCTCAAAGGCCTTGAGTTTCAGGTCCCCACGGTGACCGAGTTAACTGTCCCGAGGGGCGGGGCTCAGCCTTGGAGACCCTGGTGCTAGTGACTCATCAAACACCCCTCCCTCCCGGGTCGGCGTGGAATCCGAAACTGAGACCAGCGAAGTCCTGAACCCGGGGATGCAGAGAGCCGCCAGGAGATCGGAGACCCGAGGCGAAGGAGATTGGGGAAAGCAGAGAGAGGCCTGCAGGCCCCGCGTTCAGTAGCTGAATTTTGGCCTGAGGTGGCCTGGGCTGCACCCCCCGAGGGTGTCCGCGCTGGCCGGGCGGACGGGTCAGCTCGGACCAGCTGCGCAGCCCCCGAGGCGCGGGTGGGACATTAAGGCCGGGTTTGAATAGGGCGGCGGCGACGGGCTCTGGGAACACCACCAGATGACACGCCGGCGATGAAGCCATTTTTCCCTTAATTGCGTGGCCGGTGGATGCGCGGCGGCCGGGAGGCTCCACAGTGGCAGCCAGGACGCAGCCCGGACGCCGCTGGTGGGTTTTGTGGTGCCTTTTTTGTTGTTTTTAAGTCCTTCGTTGGAAACAGCTCAATAAAGTATTCAGAATCCCTCTCAAGTTGCCTTTTAACCGGAGTTCTCCAACTTATTTCTTAGTTCTTTCGGTTGACATGGTGCAAAGAAAAGTCAGCGAGCGTGTTGCTGAATTGCAATGTCTCGGGGCACCTCCACATTCAGCGCTTCTCTGCCGGCCGCTGCCGAATGAGCCCGCACTCAATTCGATTTTCCTTGCTGTTGGGCACATTTAGGAGCGCCTCTATTTGTGAAGTTCATTTCTAGGCAAATGTATTCAAGGGCTGATGGGAATGAATAGGACCGTGTGTCAGCCGCCCCTAATTGGGATTAAAGCACTTAGGAGCATATGCAGAAAGTGACAGAAATTCTCAGGTTGCATTGTGTTCAGACTTCCACCCGCTCGGACACTCCTCCTCCAGGGGAGATTTATAAAGATTGCACGGAGAAACTGAGGAAAGGAAAGCGAAACGGGAAACAACCCGGCTAATGGCTCATGATGGGGCTGCGGTTCCGCAAGTGGTGGTGACAGCTTCTGAGAAAAGATGCTGGGGAATAATTGAACGCGGGCGGGGGAGCAGGTCTGAACTCTTTAATCAGAAAGGCGGAGAGTTAAAAGGCGAAATAAAGATGTTCTTGAGATTCCCAGACTGTTCCCCCCACCTCTTTTTTTTCTTTTCCTTGAAGAGCCTGGATTCATTTCTTTTTATCTCTGCCCTCTCACACTCACCCTAAACAACATATCCTCTCTTGGAGCAATAATAAGAACAATTTGGTACTCGAATTAGAGAAAGGAAAAGTCACAAAAGAAACAAAAATACCTCTCTTTTTTTTGTATGTTGAAGACTTCACACTCAAATCAACAAAAGTATTTTCTGACATATGAATGTGTGTGTGTGTAAAGTATACACACACTACGTTAAACACAAGCAGAATACGTATTTATATAATTCAGACTATGTGTAGGTATATGGTGTGGTAAATCTCCACCTGGAAGTGACTGCTGAGTTTCTGAGCTGAAGCCTCCTCCAACCCCCTACTCTGTCACCCAGGCTGGAGGGCAGTGGAGTAATCATGGCTCACTGGGGCCTCCATCATGGTTCACTGCAGCCTCGACCACCTGGGCTAAAGTAATCCTCCCATCTCAGCCTCCAGAGTAGCTGGGACTATAGGTGTGAGCCACCACACTCGGCTTTTTTTTTTTTTTTTTT
>NW_016107697.1:322502-361616 GCF_001604975.1 Cebus imitator
TTCATCTGCAAACATCGGTTTCCAGGAAGAGTGGAAGACTCTGGTTGTCTGAGCTCAGGATAGGAGAGAGACTTCTCACTATATTCCTTTTGGTATCATTTTGGATTTGAAAAATAAGAATATATTTTCAATTAAAAGTTATTCTTGCTGTATGTGGTGGCTCTCACCTATAATCCCAACATTTTGGGAGGCTGAGCCTGGGGGATTGCTTGAGAGTTTGAGACCAGCCTGAGCAACATAATGAGACTCTGTCTACAAAAAAATTTTAATAATAAGTTATTCTTGACACTACATTTTTAAAATCTATATGGGACAAAGGGAAAAGAGGGAAGAAATTAAAGGAATAGCAAATGTGGGAATGTGAAGAAGAGATGACAGCCAGCAATTTTTGTAATCAATTCCTATTCAAAATTACGCTCCCAAATTCACTCTGGAAACACCTGCTAACCACAGGCTTAGCCATGGTGGGAAGCTGTGTTCTCCAACTACAAAGGAGATTCTGGGTAGAAGGGATGACCATGTGACAGAGTGACAAGCTCCCCCCACCCAACCATGTCAAGCCAGGAGTGGAATATTTTCTTCTCTTTCAATTTCTAAAAACTTCCTTCTCCCCCAGGCTAGCCCACCTCATAAAGAAAGAACTTGTGAATTTGTGTTCAGGAGGCATAGGATTTTCCTTTAACCCCAAATCCAGTTTTAAATTTTTTGGAAAGTAGTGCATATCAGAGGAAGCTGGCCTGGCAGACATCTTGGTACGCCCTGGGACAACCTGTGAGCAGTTCATCCAGTGGTCATGATGATAGCAAAAGAAACAAAACAATACAAATTTCCAGCTTATGTCACAACTTCAAGCCAAATTTAGGTTTATAACCAGCATCTTCAAACAGCAATTAGAAAGTTCACTAGTAGGATCTGTGTGCTCTTCTACTATTACCACTAATTATATGTTTGATGCAATGCTATAACTCATGTAATCCACACTCATGTTATTTATATCCATGGACAAATGAGGATACATTTCAATTTCCTGAAAGTATATTTGAATTTTATATATCCTTCATTTTACAGTAGGATAATCACTCAGATAACCTTTCCAACACATAAGTAATCACAATCTAAAATTTTGGTAAGTTTACAAAGGTAAATTTTATGTATATACACATAAAGGTATTTTTTAAAATATTTTTATTGAGATTCACAAGCCATAAAATTCACCCATTTAAAGTGTACAGTGTTTTTAGTGTAGTCACAGTTCACAGGGTTATACAACCATCACCACAATCTAATTTGGGAACATTTTCATCTCCCTCACTCAAAGAAAGCTCATACCCATTAGCTCCACTCCTCAGTCATCCCCTGTCTATCCAGTTCTAGGCAACCACCAATGTTTGTCAGTCTCTAAAGGTTTGCTTATCTGGACATTTTATCTAAATAGAATCATACAATATGTGATCTTTTGTGATTTTTTTACTTAGCATGTTTTCAGGGTTCATCCATATATCAGAGTTCATTTCTTTTTATGGATGAATAATACTCCATTGTAGAGATATATCAAATTTAATTTATCCATTCATTAGTTAATAGGCCTTTGAGTTGTTTCCACTCCTTTGCTATTATGAGTAATGCTATTTTGAACATTGGTATACGTGTGTGTGTGTGTGTGTGTGTGTGTGTGTGTGTGTGTGTGTGTGTTTTATTTTATTTTATTTTGTTGAGATGGAATCTTGCTCTGTTGCCCAGGCTGGAGTGTAATGGCACAATCCCAGCTCACTGCAACCTCCACCTCCCGGGTTTAAGTGATTCTCCTGCCTCAGCCTCCCAAATGGCTGAGATGGCTGGGATTACAGGTGTGTGTCACCATGCCCAGCTAATTTTTGTATTTTCAATAGAAACAGCATTTCACCATGTTGGCCAGGCTGGTCTCGAACTCCTGACCTCTTGTGATCCAGCCGCCTCAGCCTCCCAAAGTGCTGGGATTACCGATGTGAGCCACTTCACCTGGCTGTTTTTATTTCTTTCAGATATATACCTAGGAGTAGAATCACTAGGCCATATAATAACTATGTTTAATTTTGGGGGGACTGTCAAACTGTCTTCCAAAGCAACTACACCATTCCGCATTCCCACTAGGAGTGTATAAGTCTTCAGTTTCTCCACATCCTTGCCAACACTTATTATCTGTCTTTTTAATTATAGCCATCCTAGTAGGGATGAAGTGATGTCTCACTGTAGTTTTGATTTGCATTTCCCTAATGACTAAGTGAATAATGCTCGGGCATACTTCCGTGTGCTTTTTGCCATTCTTTTTCTTTTGTTTGAGACAGAGTTTCACTCTTGTTACCCAGGCTGGAATGCAATGGCGGGATCTCGGCTCACGGCAACCTCTGCCTCCTGGGTTCAGGCAATTCTCCTGCCTCAACCTCCTGAGTAGGTGGGATTACAGGCACGCGCCACCATGCCCAGCTAATGTTTTGTATTTTTTTAGTAGAGACGGGGTTTCACCATGTTGACCAGGATGGTCTCGATCTCTTGACCTCGTGATCCACCCGCGTCGGCCTCCCAAAGTGCTGGGATTACAGGCATGAGCCACCGCGCCCGGCAGTTGCCATTCATATATCCTTTTTAGAGAAATGTCTGGGTAGATCCTTTGCCCATGTTTTAATTGGGTTATTTGTCTTTTAATTATTGAGCACACACATTTTTTTTTATAACTTTTTAAATGCCCAACACATAACAGGCTATTAGGCTGAATGATCATAACAACACTATGAGGTAGAATTTATTATCTATCTTTTACCAATGAGAAAAGCTTAGAGAGGTTAAGAAGCTTGTTGGGGTCACACAGTAAATGATTGAGACAGAATTCCTCTCACGTCTTTCTGGGTTTAAAGTCCAGGCCATTTATACTTGACCTCACTGCATTAAGGGGCTTAATTGATGTCACAGGTCTGTTCTTCTCTATGCAAATGATTAAGTTATCACGAGATGTCCTAGTAGCTGAGAGAGTGGGCTCTGCAGGCAGAGTGCCTACATTCAAATCCTGCGTCTGACACTTAGTTATGCAAACTTGAGCAAGGGTAACCTTTCTATTCTCCAGTTTCTTCATCTGTAAAATATGAGTAATAAAAAGACCCACTTCACGAGTGCTCAGCAGAGCACTCAAGACATAGGATATACTCAGAAATGTTACTTATTAATATTCTTATAATGATACTATGCTTACCATTTACTGAGCCCCATGATAATGTATTGTACTGTTAGGCTAGGAATTGTATATGATAAATTAAATGGAGCAGGACTTCTGGCACCAGAGGCTACTTGGGCAGTCACATAAGATACAGTCATGCATAGCTCAGGGCAAGAAATAATTGATGAAGGGAAGCCTTTCTTTATAGATGTATTCTATCTCATAAATGAATAAAGAGTTTGAGAATTCAAGCATTATTGTTTTGCAATCCTTAGTGAAATAATGAATCCAGGCAATGATCATCAATGATGGCCAGCAGCACAAAAAGCAAGACAACTACATATTATGTGCCTCTGAATGGAACTAGGCGACACGCCTGTGAAATAATCTTGCCAAAACAAGCAAGCAAGCAAATAAACAAAATCAAACCTGAATCTGATTGTTCTGATAATAGAAAATAGAGAGGACAGAGGAACATAGTAAACAAATCCATGGGATCCAATCAGCAAAAGCAAAACAAAACAAAAACAGACTGTGGGACCCTCTACTGGACAAGTCATTTTTATTTTTAACAAATAAGTTACAAGGCAAAAGGGAGAGGGAGAAGGAACCAATATATTTAAAGAGATTTAAAGAGTGTGATGGTTTAAAAATATGTCCACAGATTCTCTAGCAATTCACACCTCAAAAAGCGGAAACTTAAGTGTCAGCAAAATTTAATCACTTGCTTGTTACAAAGAGAATATGGCAGAAATGACAGTGTGTGGAGTCCCCACAAAAAGGGATTCCACACAGGCGTTTGCTTTTTCACATTACTTATTTCTAAATCAAAGTCTTGGGTGGTAGTTTCTGACTTAGAACCTAAGCCATATTGCTATGTCCTGTATGCAATAAGAAAGCTGAGAAAATGAGCATCTGATTTATAAATACGGAAAGGATAGAGCCAGAAGGTAGGATATTCCCAGTCATAGTTGAAAGGTTTTCATAAGCATGATACAACTTCACTACATGGCCTTAGTCACTGTAACAAAGTCTTCTATTAGCTTCCCAAGTATTCATTTTTTCCATCTTCTAAGAGAACCCTCATTGAATTATATCACTGCTAGTTGCATTGCTGTCTGGAACAAAGACTGTCACAGCCTCTATGTGGCTATGTAAGTTCTGGTCAATAAGATGTATAAAGAACTGTCTTTTAAAACTAAGGAGACAACTCAGCGCCCTTTTGACTTTCCTCATGCTTGAAATGCAGACATGATGGCTGGGGCTGCAGAAGCCATCTTGGTCCATGAAATGGACCTGTGTATAGAAGCCATGTACTGAGGATGGCAAACAGAAAGATAGAAGGAAACAGGATCCCAGACGACTTAACGGAACCACTACACCAACCCTGGGTTACCTATGGCTAGACTTCTTTTAGGTGAAAATAAACTCTGATGACTAAATCACTACTTGGCAGGGAGAGGAAGAAAGTCCCTTCACGCAAGGCTGATAGCAATCCCAAAGTAGTACTACTAACATATGGAAGATGTTGGTTTGTTTCCTTTTGGGCGTTGGCTTTGTGTGTGTTATCAATGAATTAACTTTTTAGAGTTCCTTGTAATTTGTATTCATTTTTATACTTGAGAGGTTTATATATAAATAAACCTATTAAAATGTGATGCTATTGATTTTATTTTACCAAAAATATTTGGAGAATAAAAACAAATGTTTAAGTCATTAACATAGAAACTATTCTTCTGAAAATTGCTATTTAATGTTTAAAAATAAAGACATCCTTGGAATCCAGGACATCATTGCTGTGCACTTATGAATTTGTAGTCTGTCTTGATTCATTTTGTGTTGCTATAACAGAATACCACCAACTGAATAATTTACAAAGAAAGGATATTTATTTCTTACAGTTCTGGAGGCTGGAAAGTCCAAGAGCATGGCACTGCCATCTGACAAGGGCCTTCTAGCTGTTTCAGCCCATGGCAGAAGGTGAAAGGACAAGAAAGAGGTCTCGAGGGAACAAAAAAGACAGAAGGAACAGAACTCACTTTTACAATAAGTCCTTCTCCGAATAACTAAGCCACTCTCAGGATAATGATAACATTAATCCATTTATGAGAACAGAGCCCTTGTGATCTCTCATTAGGCCCCATCTCCCAGAACTGTTGTATTGGGGATTAACTTTCCAACCCATAACTTTAGGGAACACAGTCAAACCAATAGAATAGTCTGTGGTCTAAATTCCAGATATTTTCAACCCCAACATTTAATTATATTTTAGTAGATGTTTAATGAAGGGTATTAAACTATTCATATAGCATCTATCTTAGTCAGAATTGATAAATTTATTCATTCCTAATCTTAAACCAGCTGTGTGGTATATTTTAGGCTTCCAAGGGAAAAGTAACAAATGCAAAAATATGGCAAGTGTAGGGAGAAAAAGTAAGTTCTCATCACTGAACATGGAAGAGATATCCATACATGTTTCCAAGGTTAAACCAAAGGCTATCCTTACATGGTTCTTAATTTTATCACTGACGGTGATACAGAGGACTTTAAAAAGTTTAAGCTGCTTTATCTTGAGTTATGTGAGGGTTGAGATGATTTGATATAAATAAATAATAAGAAAGAATTCAGTAGAGAGAAATAGATGATAAAGGGGTGGGAGGAAAAAAAGGAAAATTAAGGAGGAAGCAAGAAACTAATAGAACTTTCTATACTTGGACAACAGATAAAGATGGAATGATTTGCTGATTAGTATAACTGAAAACATGGGGGGGGTGAATTCTTCAGGACAACATCTGGATTAAATATTTGATAAGAAAAAACATAATTCAGCAAAAGTCTTTCTCTTCTATGATAACATGACAGACATTTCAGTGCCTACTCGCCTCAAAAAGAGGAGCTTGACACAGAGCAGCAATCAGAAGCTACTTACTCTTTCATCATTAGACCAGAAAGGAAAGGACATGTTTTTTAGACTATGTTGCTGAGTAATTAATGGAGTTGACAAGTTGAAGGCAATTTTCTGGTTCTTGTTTTAACAACAACTTAACTTTGTTTTTTTAACTCAGTGATGCTGGGCAAAATAAAACCATTGACAGATAATAAGTCAGGACAGGACCCAGTTGCTTCTGAATATGAAAAATACCTAGAAAGATGCTTCATCTTTTTCCTTTGCCTAATTCTGTTGCCCTCCTAGCATACATGAATTAGGTTTTAATTACTTGTTATTAATTTTTTAAATATATAATGAATTATGCATAGCAAAAGTTTTATTCTATAGAATTGATATCTCTCATTTTTACATTTCACTCAGTAACAGCTTACAGAATTTGTGTAATATTCCCGAAAAGAATGGCTCTTTTGATTTTCACACAATTTTTCCAGTAACTGTTTTCTCCTCTCTTCAGGGGTTAATTTCCTGTAGTACACTGTTACATAATCCCCAGTGAATCAAACCTCCTGGTATTCATGCTCTTGTATAATCTCCTTTCACAATGATTCCAGGCTTTGCCATATGACTTTGTCTGGTCAATGGGACATCAGCAAATGTGACACAAGTAGAAGTTTCGGTACTTGTACATTGTGTCATGCCGTTTTAATATGCTATTGATTGCCATATGAAGAAGCCTGATCCAGTCTTCTTAAAAGACCACAGAGAGTGTGAGGCCCAGCCCCTAGATCTCCACCAAATAATTATAGTCAGTTAGTGAGCATAGATGAGACCAGGGAAAAATCCATCCAGGTAAACCCAACCCAAATTGTGGAATGGTGAACAGATACAGTGTCATTTTATGTCACCAGGTTTTAATAACCAATTAGTTATTCAATGACAAATAATAGATAGATACACCTCCTCTGAATGAATATAATTAAATACAACAGAGATAAATGGTGTGGGGGACTGCCTTGATTCAAATGATCAGCGGTCTAGGAATGTAAGAAGGTAAACTATTTAGACAAGAGATAGCCAACAAGCTGGGGATTGTGATTGGGTACAAGTATGGGAGATATTAAGATATCGACCAACAACCACCATCCCCATGTGTTTTTTCTAACAGAACCCTGAGTTTGTGTATAAAGTGGTCAAATGCTTTAGGGAAGGTAAAGTCCCTCCAAAGTCCAAGAGGTGAATCTGGAATCTGGATTAACATAAGTCAGTCGTGGTAGTTCCTTTACCCTCATTTGTGAATGATTTAGGAATGGGCATGTAAAGCAATTCTAGCAAAAGAAAAAGTGAGAGCAAGTGTTTTGGAGGTTTCTGGGAACAGTTTTCTTCCATCTTAAAAGGGGTGTCTAAAAGAAAACAGTCTCGGTTATTTTTGTCTTTGGACGTTTTGTGAGAATGAGATTCTTAGAAGAGCAGCAATCAATTGTGAGGAAACAAACCTGAGGACAGAAACCAACACCCACATCAGAGAATAAAGAAATGTTAGGTGTTTATTTGAATAATTAGGTAACACTTTCTGTAACTTAAATGCAAGATGTGGGTATTTTGCTTTGCTTCTTTCTCTTGCACATTGGGAATTGAAATGAGAAGATGTTTTGACTAATTTTTCTAACTAATGTTTTCCCTCCTATGCTTACAATTTACCTTTAAGTATTGTTTGGTCTTTTTAAAACTGGTTAGAAACTTGTAAGAACATTACAACTCTGTCCCCTTTTCTGAAAATAAATGCAAACAATCGATTCTACATTCTTGATACAGGAAAGGTTACAATGAACGCTAGAATCTCAAAAAGATTTCTCTCTCTGGAGCAATACAATTAGATTTTCCAGTGATTAAATGGGTCATTATCGACAAGAAATTATTGTTCAGGGCATAAGATTCTACCTCATTCCATCAAAGTGTTGCTGAAGTTCAGAAAGCCGCACAGAAAACACCTTTAGATATATCAACACAGACTTGGGAAAGGAATAAATTTGTGAGACTCCATCAGTTTCCCCATTTGGTTCTTCAGCCCCCTTATAAAATGGTCTGACCTCGGGCGTCTGCGAAAACGCAGACGCTGGGGAAGCACCGACAGAGGAGCGCTGGGGATCTCTGCAGGCCCAGCCCAGGCCAGTACCTTGCAGCCGATAACTGACGTCCCAATCCTGGGGGCTGGGGACTGGGGGCTGGGGCGGCGCCACGCTGCTTTCCCGGGAGCGGGAAGACGGACTCCACCAGACTACCGAGCTCAAGTGCAGAAAAGCTCAAGGCCCGGCCTCTGCCTGTGCCAGGCGCCCAGGAAGGAAGAGAGCCCTGGCTTCCTCTGGGGTGGAGGGATGGGGATGGTAAGGACGTAGCGCTGGGGTCCCTCTCTCTTGGGGCTGGAAGTGCAAGCCAGTCAGGCTGTTTTCCTACGAGGACGGAAAGGAAAGGCTAGCTCGGGTCTCCTCAATCCCGGGGCCCCGCGGAGGCCCCGTTTCTGCTCTGGAAAGTCGCCTCTTCCCTGCTGTGTCTACCCCATCATCTCAGGCCGAGCTTATGCCTTCTTAGGGATCGGCTTCTCTCGCCGTGGCCCTGGGATGTCAAATCCTAGAAAACAGCCTGCGGAGACAGAACCGCGAGCTGAAGGGCGAGTGGCCACGCGCCTCCCGGCCGGCGCCCTCAACTGCCTCCGGACAGCGGGCAGAGCTAGGCGGCTGCGTCCGTGGGTACCCCGCACCCGCCGGGCACCACCGCCCCGCACTCGTATCCTGCACCCTATGTGTGGCCTACCTGGTGCCTCTTATCCGCCTCACACCCCTCGGGGAGCGCCGCTAACCTGCCGGGGGCAATATTCAGTGAGCCGGCCTTAGGGTCCCGAAGTTCCCACAGCGGGACGAAGGCAGGGAGCGGAAGGAAGGCAGTTGCCTGCTGTGCATGTACCAGGCTGGTATTGGACTCCTTAGGCAAGAAGCCTTTTAAAATAATTTCATTAAATGCTTTTTTACTGATGACAATGACATCAATGATAATAAAAGAGATGCTGGCGCTCACATTAGTCTGTCAGAGTTAGCGGATCTCGGTGTGAGCCTCATTCACGCTTTCCTTGAACACGCAGTGAGTACTTACCGTGCAGCAGCTCTCCTGGTGCTTGACTAGCATCATCCTAGCCCCTCCTAGGCCTCTCAAATATGAATTTCTCCCCTGTTTTCAGGAGCACTGCAAGGTACATAGTTTTCAAAAGATCTGGAGACCCTGGTGACCATGGCAAAGAAAGGTATGATAGGTCAGACACAGGAAAAGGATGTTTAATTTAATTTACTTGCATTGTTCCAGGCTCCATGCCAGAGTCAGGCCTAGGTTTTGATCCTTTGATGTATCAAAGTCAAGGGTTTGAGGGACGCCAGTCACTGCCTTGAGGAAGACTAGGAAGATCGGAAGCATTATTTTTCTCGTACTTACTGTTTACCTTTTTTTTTTTTTTTTTTTTTAAAGACAAGGTCTCCCTATGTTGCCCAGGCGGGACTCAAACTCTTTGGCTCAAGCGATCCTCCTGCCTCAGCCTCCTGACAGCTGCGAATGCCATCGTGCCCTATTACTTTTGTTTAAAAAGGTTTGAATATGTAAAATCAATTCTATTTAGTCAAAGAGTTAACAATTATAGCTTAACTAAACCTGTAGTCACTATAAACATTCACATCCTAAGAAAAAGCACCAAAAAATGATGACTGTGATTGTGAACAATTGATTGGTTTCCTGAGTCCATAGTGGACAATATTATGAAGCACAAACAGGAAAACATGTTTATTAAGAAGGGTATTTTTTTCTTCCAGGAAATTCTGTAGGTGAAAATGTTGAAATTGTCTGTTGAAATATCTGGTGAAGTCTAACATTACCATCAAATAAAATGCGAATGACAGGAGAGTACTGATGTATATCCCTCTTGGGAGATTAGCTCTCCCTGTTAGTCTCCCCTCACACCCCCACCCCTGAATTTGCCAGCAGCCTTGGCAAGGCTGTCCGTGTTTGGGGATGCCAGGCAGACGTAATTCGGCTTCAGAGCGCCTTGCTTAAGTAAAAGAGTGAGTGTGCGTTCCCCAGGCGTCCGAGGACGGACAGGCTGGCAAAGGCTGACCATGGGCACCGCTGGGAGAGGACACCCAGGGCCGGCTGCTGTTGCTGCTGGGGCTGCTCCTCCCCGCCCCGGCCCTCCCCCACTCCTCTGCTGCAGCCGCGCTTCCTCCTCTGGGGCTCTCGCAACTGTTTAGGTTTAAGGTACGAGAGGAATTTCAAGCTTTTTCTGATCCTACCCCACCCGCCCCACCCTGTGAGACTGGCCTCTGGGCACCACAGGCTCTTCTGTCTCCATCCAGCTCAACCCGAGGCTTGGAGAGGAAGCCTCACCGCTGCGATTCGACCCTGCGCCGGCCGACCGAGAAGAAAGTAGCTTGCGGAGGCCCTTCAGTCACGCTGCGCCAGCACGCGAGGGAAGACGCCCACCGCCCAGCAGCGCAGCCTCGGCTTTTGAAGCTGCCTTCTGTACACTCCCCCTGGCTTCCAACACGGATCTAAGCCCCATGAACAGAGCGGGCTGGGTAAGGTTGTGCGGAAGCAGTGGCCCCGAGGGGAAGAATTTTGTTTCTATTTGAGGCCCTGCTGCGTTTCTGGTCCCCAGCCTGGAGCAGGCAGAGCATTGCTCCCCAGGGTCCCACGGGCCTGGGCCACAGCTGGGCCGACGCGGTCGACAGGTGTGTGAGGCCGAACCCCGGAGCACCGGGAGGCGGCTGAGAACCAGAGCAGAACGCCCGGGGCGCATCCTCAGGGAGGAATCATCTGGCGTTCAAGCAGCTCTCGGGTCTTTTGCTGGCTCTGCAGATCGGCTCGCGCACCGGGAGCCCGAGGAGCAGAACCTGGGCGGGCCAGACTTTGCAGTCGCGCACGCCACCCAGCGCCCGCCTTGCGCGGGTCTCAGCCGGCGTTCCCTCTATTAGGCAGATCGCTTAGCGCCTGTGTCGGTTTTAGTTCTCCAGTGTCTCTCTTCAAAGGAAGCGCAGCGTAGTCCTTACCTCTCTACTCTTGGCTCCTAGAGCGATACTGGGCACACAGTAGCTCCCAGTGAAGTATTGATTCTTTCATTTAACAAGTGACTGTTGAGTGCTCACTGTGTCCTAAGCACTGCAAGGCCTCTGACCTCAGGAAGCTTAATTTCCAGTGGGTTGGATGAATGGGAAAATAATAAGGTATTGTTCTTGCATTGCTATAAAGAAATACCTGAGACCGGGTAATTTATAAAGGCAAGAGGTATAGCTGACTCACGGTTCTTCAGCCTTTACAGGAAGCATGGTGCTGGCAACTGCTCAGCTTCGAGGGAGGCCTCAGGAACCTTATCATCATGGTGGAAGGTGAAGGGGGAGCAGACATGTCACATGGAGAGAGCAGGAGCAAGGGAGAGAGAGAGGGAGAATGGAAGTTGTGATTGGAGGGATCTTCCACAGTGATCAGCTCTGTGTCCTGTGGACAAATTACATGCTTTGTATGGAATTTAGTGTATTTTCTCTTGGCCTAAGTGGAAAGATCTTTTAGGTATAAATGTAACCTGCAACTCTAGTCTTTTGGAAGAGGACTCAAAGAGGACAAAAAATGAATAAAGTGAAAAGGGGCACCCAAACAATCCAACAATTAAAAACAACCCCATAGCCAAGCACAGTAGCATGCACCTGTAATTCCACCTACTCAGGAGGATAGTTTGAATCCAAGAGTTTGAGGCCAGCCTGGGCAACATAGTGAAACCCTCATCTCAAAAAAGATGCTAGGGCTAACAACATGTCCCATTTTTCCTTTCCACAAAGAAGTGGCGTGAGTTTAAATCATATAAACTTTTCTCTGTTCTTAATTTAGATCAAGGATTGCTAATCAAAGGATTTAGAATCACAAAACAGGTATATCCTGATAACCTCACCCTAACGTGGGAATACCACTACCCCAATACTTCTAGCGTTCTCTTAAGCCACTTTAGCTTCTAGCTTTGAAAAAGACCTGTGAGGCCTGAGGTAAGAGAAAAAGGACAACGTGTTTCTTCCTATGTTCTTTGAACAGAATGTCCCTGAGAGTCTAACCTCTGGGCAGCACACTTTTTCACTTCAGCTCCTGAAAATGACTTTGTAAAGGAAAACTGATTAGTTTGGGTAGAGGGGTGATGGCGTCAGATTAAAAAGTCAGAAAAATAGGTTCAGGGAAGTAAGACCAAATGAAAGATCTTGAGTTATTGGCCAGACTTTTACTAGAATGTGGAACTAGGTTTATAGTCTGTGATTAGGAGGTTGAGCTATTTTTTTCCAAAAGTGTAGCACCCTGTCTCATGGGTCTCTTTGAACTTAGATTTGAGGTCTGTAAAGCTTTTCATCTTTTTTTTAATCAGTTTTTCTGAAGAACTCCATTCATAGCCCAATACTAGGAAGTAGGCCTAGCAGTTATTGCTATTCTAATTTTTTTTAATGAGCCTTAGATAAGTTACTCATCCAAAGCCACATAGTTGGTTAATAGAGGAGCCCTTGTTAGCATCTGGGTCTGACAGCTCAGCATTCTGCCCACCATTTCTCAACAGGAAAAAAATTTTTAAACTTAACCGATAAATACCTATTGAGGACCTCTTAGTAGCTCAGCACAGTAGGAAGGCCTGTGGAAGTATGCTATTTGCTGGTCCTTAATATGTTCAACATTGACACATATCTGCTTTGTTCCTTCTTGGCACTATCAGTATAATATAGAAGTCATACACACTCTAGGCACATAGTCTGGAATTACTTCCCGGTTCCAGCATTCTACGGGCACACTTCATTTTATTGTCCTTCACAGATATTGTGCTTTTTACAACAGAAAGTTTGTGGCAACTCTGCACTGAGTACATCTATTGGTGCCATTTATCTGTTATGGTGATCTGTGATCAGTACTCTGCTGTGTTATTGCTGCACTTGTTTTGGGGCTCCGTGAACCACATTCATATAAGTCAGCAAACGTAATCAATAAATGTGTGTGTTCTGACCGCTCTGCTGATTGGCAGTCCCCATCACTCCCCTCGTCCTTGGGCCTCCCTATTCCCTGAGACACAGCAGTGTTGAAATTAGGTCAGCTACACCCTACAATAGCCTCTAAGTGTAGGGTGAAAAGTGAAAGTGTTCAAGTGAAAAGTTGTAAATTTCTCACTTTATGTGAAAAGCTAGAAATGGTAAGCTTCGTGAAGAAGGCATGTGGAAAGCCAAGGCAGGCCCGAAGCTTGGCCTCCCACACCAAACTATTAGCCAAGTTGTGAATGCAAAGGAAAAGTTCTCTAAGAATATTAAAAGTGTTATTCCTGTGACCACACAAATGATAAGAAACCAGAACAGCCTTATTACTGATGCAGAGAAAGTTTGAGTGGACTGGATAGAAAATCAAATTAGCCACAATATTCCCTTAAACCAAAGCCTAATCCAGAGCTAAGCCCTAACTTTCTTTAATTCTGTGAAGGGTGAGAGAGGTGAGGAAGGTGCAGAACAAAAGTTTGAAGCTAGGAGAGGTTGGTTCATGAGATTTAGGGAAAGATGTAGTCTCCAAAACATAAAAGTGCAAGGTGAAGCAGCAAGTGCTGATGTAGAAGCTGCAGCAAGCTATCCAGAAGATCTAACTAAGATTGTTGATGAAGGTAGCTATACTTAACAATAAATTTTCTATGTAGGTAAAGCAGCCATCTACTGGAAGAAGATGCCATCTAGAAATTTTGTAGCTAGAGAGAAATCAATGCCTGGCTTCAAACTTTAAATGACAAGCTGACTCTCTTATTAGGAGTTAATGCAGCTAACATTAGGTGGAAGCCAGTGCTCATTGACCATTCTGAAAATCCTAGGGCCTTTAAGAATTATGTTAAATCTACTCTGCCTGTGCTCTATAAATGAAACAACAAAGCTTGGATGACTGCACATTTATTTACAACATAGTTTACTGAATATTTTCAGCCTATGTTGAGACCTACTGCTCAGAAAAAAAAAAAAAAAAGGATTTGTTTGAAAATATTAGTGCACATTGACAATGTACCTGGCCGCCCAAGAGCTCTGATGAAGATGTATAAGGAGATTAAGGTTTTCATGCTTGCGAACACAACATCTATTCTGTAGCCCATGGATCACACAGTTAATTTTGACTTTCAAGTCTTATTATTTAAGAACTTTGTTTCTTAAGGCTATAGCTGCCATAGGTAGTGATTCCTCTGATGGATCTCAGCAGTATAAATTGAAAATCTTCGGTAAAGGATTCATTGTTTGTCATAGCCATTAAGAATATTTGTAGGCTGGGCATGGTGGCTCACATCTGTAATCCCAGCACTTTCAGAAGCCAGGGTGGATGGATCACTTGAGCACAGAAGTTCGAGACCAGCCTGGGCAAAATGGTGAAACCCCATCTCTACAAAAAATAAAATTAGCCGGTGGCATGTGCCAGTCCCAGCTACTCAAAGCTGAGACAGGAGAATCATTTGAGCCCAGGAGGCAGAGGCTGCAGTGAGCTGAGATTGTGTTACTGCACTCTAGACTGAGCAATAGAACAAGACTCCATCCGCCCCCCACCCCGCCACCCCCCCCGCTGGTGTGGTGGCTCATGCCTGTAATCCCAGTGCATTGGGAGACTGAGGCAGGCAAATCACAAGGTCAGGAGTTCAAGATCAGCCTGACCAACATGGTGAAACCCTGTCTCTTAAAAAAAATTTTTTTTTTTAATAAAAATAAAAGAGTAAAACCTAAAGTGTTAAAAAAAAATTGTAATTTTTTTTTTACATGGGGGGGGTGCCAAAATACCAACATTAACAGGAGTTTGGAAAAAGTTGATTCCAACCATCATATATAACTTTGAGGGGTTCAAGACTTCAGTAGAGGAAGTAAGTGCAGGTGTGGTGGAACCAGTAAGAGAACTAGAAGCATAGCTTAAAAATGGGACTGAATTGTTGCAATTCATGATCAGATTTGAACAGATAAGGAGTTGCCTCTTATAAATGCGCAAAGAAAGTGGTTTTTTGCAATGGAATCTATTCCTGGTGAAAAGATGCTGTGAACGTTGTTTAAATGACAACAAAGGAATTACAATACTACATAAACTTAGTTGATAAAGTATTGACAAGGCCTGAGAAGATTTTTTGAAAGCAGTTCTACTGTGAGTAAAATGCTGTCAAATAGCATAGAATGCTACAGAAAAATGTTTTGTGAACGGAAGAGTCCACTGATGCAGCAAGCTTCACGGTTGTCTTTTATTTATTTATTTATTTATTTATTTATTTTTGAGAGAGAGATTTTAACACACCTCTCATAGTAACTGATAGAAAAAAGCAGACAAAAAGATCAGTAAGAATATAAAATATTTAACCACACAATTAACAAACTCACTGTAGGTACAAATGTATAATAATAAACACATACCTTTCAAATCAGCAAGTTTACTATGAATAAAGCAAATCGTGAGTTGTCTTTGTTTTTAAAGATTACCACAGCCACACCAACCTTCAGCAACCACTACCCTGATTAGTCAGCAGCCATTAACATAAAGGCAAAAATCTCCACTAGCAAAAAGATTATGACCCACTGAAGGGTCAGGTGATCATTAGAATGTTTAGTAAGTTATTTTTTGGCCAGGTGCCATGGCTTATATCTGTAAGCCCAGCACTTTGGGAGGCAGAGGTGAGCAGATCATCTGAGGTCAGGAGTTCAAGACCAGCCTGGCCAACATGGTGAACTCCCATCTCTACTAACAATACAAAAATTAGCTGGGTATAGTGACACACGCCTATAATCCCAGCTACTCAGGAGGCTGAGGCAGGAGAATTGCTTGAACCTGGCAAGCGAAGGTTGCAGTGAGATGAGATCATGCCACTGCACTCCAGCCTGAGTGACAGAGTAAGACTCTGTCTCAAAAAAAAAAAAAAAAAAAAAAAAAGTTTGTTTTTTGTTTTTTGAAATGGAGTCTTGTTCTGTCACCAAGCTGGAGTGCAGTGGTGCGATCTCAGCTCATCGCAACTTCCGCCTCCCAGGTTCAAAGGATTCTCCCGCCTCACTCTCCCCAGCAGCTGGGATTGCCGGCGCCTGCCACCATACCCGACAAATTTTTGTATTTTTAGTAGAGACAGGGTTTCACCATGTTGGCCAGGATGGTCTGGATCTCTTGATCTGGCGATCCGCCCTCCTCAGACTCCCAAAGTGCAGGGATTACAGGCGTAATCCACCACGCCAGTCGTAAAGTATTTTTTATTTAATGTACATACATTGTTTTTAAGACATAATGCCATTCCACACTTAAGAGACTACAATATATTGTAAGCATAACTTTTATGTGCACTAAGAAACCAAAAAAAAATTGTGGGGCTTGTTTTATTGCAATATTTGCTTTATTGTGGTGATATGGAAATGAACCCACAATGTCGCCAAGGTGTGTTCACACCTGTGGACTTGGGCTTGTTATTTATCCTCTCTCAGCCTAAATTTTCTTATCTATAAAAAGAACATCATAGTAATACCTCCTTAGGAGGTTTATTAATAGGACTAAATAAAATTTGTACATGTAACTGTTTTTAACTATGCTAACATTTCAGGCAGATGAATTAGATTTTTACATAGGAAGATCAAGAATTTATTACCCAGGAGTGGAATAAGGATTTCTGTTTTCAATAATGTGCATTAAAAGACTAGTGAGATTAAATGTGTTTCTACTGGCTTTACAATTTATGAGGAAAAGTAGCATTACATAAAATAAAATCCTAAATTAAAAGTGGTATCACTAGCTTACCAAATTTAAGTATTGGTTTTATCATAACTTGATTAAATCATGGCTTTCACATTAAGGAAAACTTTTAAATTAGCACATCCAAGGCCCTAGCAATAGGAACCTGATCTTCTTGCTTCCAATGTTGTCACTAATTGTCTCTTCTTAAAGAAACAGTTCCTGTAAGACCATTTAAACCTTTCACTATGCTCAAAATGCCTTGATTTCCCCCCTTCTGTCACATTAGAAAGAGGGAGAAAAGCAGCCAACAAACATGAAAAAAAGCTCATCACTGGTCATTAGAGAAATGTAAATCAAAGCCACAATAAGATACCATCTCACGCCAGTTAGAATGGCGATCATTAAAAAGTGAGGAAACTAACAGATGCTGGAGAGGATGTGAAGAAATAGGAACACTTTTACACTGTTGGTGGGAGTGTAAATTAGTTCAACCATTGTGGAAGACAGTGTGGCGATTCCTCAAAGATCTAGAACCAGAAATACCATTTGACCCTGCAATCCCATTATTGGGCATATACCCAAAGGATTATAAATTATTTTACTATAAAGACACAGGCACATATATGCTTATTGCAGCACTTTCCACAATAGCAAAGATTTGGAACCAACCCAAATGCCCAACAATGATAGACTGGATAAAGAAAATGTGGCACATATATGCCATGGAATACCATGCAGCCATAAAAAAAGATGAATTCATGCCCTTTGCAAGGACATGGATGAAGCTGGAAACCATCATTCTCAGCAAACTAACATAAGAACAGAAAGCCAAACACCACATGTTCTCACTCATAAATGGGAGTTGAACAATGAGAACACATGGACACAAGGAGGGGAACATCACACATTGGGGCCTATAGCAGGGCAGGGGGCTCGGGGAGGGATAGCATTAGGAGAAATATCTAATGTAGATGATGGGTTGATGGATGCAGCAAACCACCATGGCATGTGTATACCTATGTAATAAACCTGCATGTTCTGCATATGTATCCCAGAACTTAAAAGTATAATTAAAAAAAAATTTTTTAAGGAGAAAGAAAGAAAAATATAAAGGCCTTTTCTCCATTTTTATGTATTCCCACTTAACCACTGTTTTAATAATTCACATAAAAATTATTTTCTGAGGAGGCGAGGGTTCTGGAAGTCTTTACATTAGTCTCCTGGGGTTCCTCAGTGTCTGCGCTGGCTGTGTGTGTCATTTCTGGGCTTCACGGAACGGAGTGGCCAAGGGTCTGCAGAGCAACATGCCCAAGTTTTATTGTGACTACTGCGATACATACCTCACCCATGACTCTCCATCTATGGAAAAGACACTGCAGTGATAGGAAACACAAAGAGAATGTGAAAGACTACTATCAGAAATGGATGGAAGAACGGGCTCAGAGCCTGATTGACAAAACAACGGCTGCATTTCAACAAAGAAAGATACCTCCTACTCCATTCTCTGCTCCTCCTCCTGCCGGGACGATGATATCACCTTCCCCCAGTCTTCTGGGTACTCCTCGCCCTGGTATGGTGCCAGCACCCCATACGGGGGGCCGTCTCATAATGCCAGTGATGGGTCCCCCTTATCCTGGGATGATGCTAGTGGGAACTGCTCCTGGAATGAGGCCACCCATGGGAGGCCACGTGTCAATGATGCCTGGGCCCCCAATGATGAGACCTCCTGCCCGTCCCATGATCTTGCCCACTCGGCCCAGAATGACTCGAAGGCCTCATTGTATCAGTTTTATATTACCCGTTCTGCTTCATCAGGAGATCATGCTGCTGTGATGCTGGGTTTTCTAAACAGCATAAGGAAGACTTGGACCCCTGTCCTATCAAAGAGAATAGCTTCGGAAGGGAGAAGTGGGATAAAAAGATGCAGTTTTCATTTGTATTGGGAAATGTGAAAATAAAATTGTCAACTCTTTAAAAAAAAAAAAGTATTTCTAAGTTTAGTTGCAAAAATGTTTCTAAGTTGCAATTTTTTTTTCTTTTTCTTTTTTTTTTTGAGACAGCACCTTTCTCTGTCATCCAGGCTGAAGTGCAGTGGCACAATCATAGCTCACTGCAACCTCAAACTCCTGGACTCAAGGAACCCTCCTGCCTCAGACCTGAGTAGCTAGGACCACAGGTTCATGCCACTGAGCCTAGCTAATTTATTTTTATTTTATGTATTTATTTATTTATTCATTCATTTATTTAAGAAAGGGTCTCTCTCTGTTGCTCAGGCTGGAGTGCAATGGAATAATTTAAATTTACAGAAAAGTTACAAAGATAGCACAGAGAGTGCCTGTATGTCTTTTACCCAGTTTCCCCTAATAATCATCTTATATAATTATGGCACATTTGTCAAAATGGAGAGGCTATTATTGGTTCATGACTATTAATTAATTTGCACAATTTATTCAAATTTCACCAATTTTTTTCTGCGTATTTTTTCCTGTTCCAGGATCCCACCCATGATGCCACATTACATTTAGCCATTAAGTCTCCTTATTCCCCTCTGGTCTGTGATAGTTTCTCAGTCTTTACTTGTTTTTGATGATCTGGACAGTTTTAAAGAGTACTGGTCAGATGTTTTGTATAATGCCCCTAAATTTGGGTTTGTCTGATGATGTTTTTTTCTCATGACTAGTTATAGGGTTATAGACCTTTAAGAGGAAGACCACAGAGGTAAAGTCCTCTTCTTATCACATCATGTCAGGGATACATATTAGCAAGATTACTTATCACCGTTGATGCTAACCTTGATCATTTTGTTAAGGTAGTGTGTGCCAGGTGTCTTTGCTGTAAAGTTACTATTTTTCCCCTTTATGTAATCTACTGTTTGGAAGCAAGACACTAAATTCAGCCCATACTCAAGCGGGGAAGCTTTAAGTTCCATCTCTGGATGGAAAATTAATCTTCCTTTAGTAAGGAAGATTAATCTTTTCCCCATTTATTTATTTATTTAATCATATATTTACATATTTATGTCAGCATAGATCCAGGTATAGTTATTTTATTATTGAGTTAAAATACTATACTATTTTGTTGTTATGATGGTTAATTTTATGAGTCAACTTGACTAGGCTAAGCATGCCCAGATAATTGGTAAAACATTATTGCTAGGTGTAGCTATGAAGTTGTTTCTCCTGGAAGAGAAAAAGGACATAGTAGGAAGATATTCGAATCAGTCAACTCAGTAAAGAAGATAGCCCTCACCAATATGGTGGACATCATCTAAACTGTTGCATGATTAAACAGATCAAAAAGACAGAGGAAGGGTCAATTCACTCTCTCTTCTGGAGTCTGGACATCCATCTCCTCCTGCCCTTGGACATCAGTGCTCCTGGTTGTCAAGTCCTCAGACCTGGACTGGAACTACATCACTGAGTTTTCTGGATCTCCAGTTTGAAGATGACAGGTTGTGGGACTTCTCAGCCTCTGTAATCAAGTGAGCCAATTATACATAAAAATTCCTGTTGGCTCTGCTTCTCTGGAGAACCCTAATATAGTTGTTTATTATCATGTGGTTGTTCCCATTATCATTTTAATGTCTTGATGTATGTTCTTCCACTTACTTCTTCTTGCTTAGATATAAACATAAATAAGCACACAGGCATATAAATATGTTTGTATGTGTACTTACTCTACAGAAGAAATTTGATCTGGGAGTTAAGTCTGATAAAGATTGTTTTAGAAGCACCCTCAAGTAACTCTAAAGCACAGTCAAGATTAAGGACAACTAACCATCCTAAGCCAATTATGGTTGTTCTCATCAGGGCTTTCCTAGTTGCGTGGGGCCCCAGATACATTTTTTTTTTTTTTTGGTGCGAAACCTCTATCTATATAAACAAAGGAAATAAAGAGAGAATGAGGTAGAATGAATTAAAGCTGAAATTTCATGATGAAGAGGAAAAACTAAGAGCATACAAACTACAGTTACAACGCAATGCACAGACTATGAAGCAGACAGCAAATACACAGAATGGAGAATTAGTATAGGTGAGTTGGAACAGAAAACAGGAAACACACAAAAAGAAATATGCCTCAATTCCAGACAGTTCTCTAGTTACAATTCTAGTGCCAATCCACGTTTCTTTTTATAATGAACTGTAAATTTATGGATGTAACTTTACAACCAAAAAAGTTCAATTATAGTATATAGATGTGAAAAAAAGAATGAATGGAAACAAGAAAGAGAATTGACCAGTGCTGCAGGGATAAATAATGTAATGAAAGAATTTAGGGGAGGATCCAGTTTATAGCCAGGAGGTGAGATCCACTCTGAGCTTTAGTTTGAAAAGTACATCAAAATCAATCATTTCAGAAGCCCACTAGACAGATGGACTTCCCCAGAGTTTGTAGATCTGGTCTTCATTTTTGTAGATGCAGAAACAGGAACTGCCAGGTTACTAAGTCTACTCTACCTCTTGGGTGTAAATACATTGATCAAGCTCATAGAAACTCAAACATTAAAAACCCAACCAGGTGCAGTGGCTCACAGCTGTAAATCCCAACACTTTTGGAGGCTGAAGCAGGAGGATCACCTGAACTCAGGAGTTTGAGACTGGCCTGAGCAGCAGAGTAAGACCCTGTCTGTATTAAAGAAAAAGAAAAAGAAAAACACCCTGCAAAAAGCCCAATATATAATCTGTTGTCATGGGATTAGAGTTTTTAAAAAAAGAAAAAATAATATTAATTAATTGATTTATAAAGATAATTGCCAATTAATGTGGGAAACCAAATTATTATTGAAAGATTGCTTTGTAAGTATAGAATTAGGTCAATAGAAGTTGATTGAAGTTAGTGCTATCAAGTTATAACAATCTGATGTATCCCCTTCTATTCGAAGAACATACTTGCTGAAGAGCCTTGATACTTAAGTCTGTGGGCTAGAGCTGATGAACAATCTGAAGATACTGTAGTAGTCAAAAATAATAGTCCCCAAAGAGGTCCTCATCCTAATCCCCAGAACCTGTGAATATGTTATGTTACATGGCAGGGAGGAATTAAGGTTGCAGATGGAATTTAGGTTGCTAGTGAGCTGAATTTAAAATAAGAAAATTATTCTAGATTATCCAGGTAGGCCCAGGGTAGTAATTACAAGGGTACTTTTAATGTGAAGAAGGAGGTGCAATTTAGAGTGATGCAATGTGAGAAAGACTCAACTGGCCATGACTGGCTTTGAGGATGAAGGGGGCCATGAGCCAAGAAATGTGGGAACCTCTATAAGCTGGAAAAGCCAAGAATACAGATTATCCTCTAGATTCTTGAGAGGGGAATACAGCCCTGCTGACACCTTAATTTTAGCCTAGCGAGACCCATCTATGTCTTATGTACTTTTTTCTGTCTTTGTACAAGATTTTATTAAACTTATTTAAGAGCAACATCCAGAATACAGACACAGCTGCCAAGGAGACCCTGTTATGCTGTGGTGACTGGCTGGGGCATGGCAGGTGGCTCTAGCTTCCTACCCTTCTGTTCTGAGTTGGGGGCGGTGGGGAGTATCTCATCTTTGGGTTCCACGATGCTCATGTGGTTGGACAGGGGCTTACTAGGGCTAATCTTACCAGGTTCCCAGGGCAGCATGATCTTCACCTTGATGCCCAGCACACCCTGTTGGAGCAGCACATGGCACACAGTGGTGTCAACATAGTATTAATAAGGTCCCTGCTGTGAATCATCAGGCCATCCACAAACTTCATGGATTTAGTCCTCTGTCCTCAGAGTTTCCCAGACACCATGACCTTGAAGCTTTTGACCCCAGTCTCCATGGTGAACTGCAGCCCACCATAGCAGGCCCCCTGCACAGCAAACCCTCCTAGGAGTTTGTAACACTGAGACTCTGCCTGGGCAATGGCACACAGATCTCTTGTGGTTACCTTTTCAGCATAAAGTTCTACTTTCCCCTCTGGAAAACCAAACCTCTTCTGAACAACAGCAGTCAATTCCCAAATCTTCTCACCAGGCCTTCTCACCAAGAACATTCTGTGTTCTGGTGGCTAAGACAATGACTTCTGTCCTAGTTGGTGTAACTCAGACCTCAGCTCCAGAGTAGCCATCTTCAGCCAGCTGCTGAGTAGAAATTCATTCAGTTCAGCTTTGAAGATGCCATCAGTGACAAACTTCCTCTTCTTGGAAAACTGCACCACCATCTTTCTGTGGCACCCCAGTGAAAGGAAAGGATAACATGTAGGACTGCTGACCTCCAGAACTGTAAAATAAGGTAATTTGTATAGCAACAATGGGAAATGAACACAGACACCCTGCCAAAATTTGATATTTCTTACCTCTATTTGTGGATTCCATAAATTTTCCTTCCCTAATACCATCTTTTAAAGCAAACTAATATAATAACTTGCTGTAAATAAGTTATTTGCAGACAATTGCTCAGACAATAGGATTGCAGAGATCTGGTTCTAAGTTTTCTTATTGATACATTTTGTCCTCTGAAAGGCTATTCTAGACTAACCAAAAATGAGAGGTGAATTCTGGAATCCCCCCAAATGTCTGGGGACACCAACTCTAGGCATATACAGGGCAGAACAAAAGTCTAATGGCATGAGTAGGCTGGCACGTTGTAACCCAACATATTTGATTATTGTTCCCTGCAGAATACAACTGCATTATGGTGTCAAGGACTTGTATTGACAGAGCACATTCCTCTTTGTATCAAGCTAGATACAAAGAGATCTTCCTCATCTCTGAAAACAGAGTTCTTTATAGTCCATGCTATAGAGTTTACATTTGTTCTAAATTTAAAAAACAGTTATTGAACTTTTACCATGTATCAGGCACTATTCTAATTTCATTTAAGTTCATTTAAACTTCACCACAACCCCATGACTTACCTACAATTATCCCTGTTTTATAGATGAAGAAACCAAGGCTCAGAGTGACTAAGTAGTTTGACCAGGGTTAGACAACCGGTAAGTGGCAACGCTATTATTTCAATCTCGTCAGTCTAGAGACTGAGTTCTCAATTAATACACTTTATATTAGGGTTTGAATATGTCCCTCAAAGTTTATATGTTAAAGACTTGATCCCCAATGTCATGATGTTAAGAGGTGGGGCCTAATGAGAATTGATTAGGCTATGAGGCCTCTGCCTTCATGAATGGATTAATGCTGTTGTTCTGGGAATGGGTTTCTTATAAAAGGATGAGCTTGGCCCTGTCTTGTACTCTCTTGCCTTCTCTCTCTCTCTCTCACTCTCTCTCTCCTTCGCTTTGTCCTTCTGCCATGGGATGATGTAGCCGTCACCAGATACCAACCCCTCAAATCTTGGACTTCCCAGC
The DNA here is from genome assembly GCF_001604975.1 of Cebus imitator. Lineage (NCBI taxonomy): Eukaryota > Metazoa > Chordata > Mammalia > Primates > Cebidae > Cebus > Cebus imitator. The sequence goes on from NW_016107697.1 coordinate 346,660, forward strand.
ATCAAGAACCCATGACCTAATAAATTTCTGTTCATTATATGAAAGTTGTCAGGATCAAAATGGAGTCACTTGGGTTAAAAAATAAAAATAAAAAATAGAGCCAAAAAGGACCATGAAGGAAGGGTTCTCACAAATAAATGCCTGGTAATGAAAGCAATCACAAAAGATGCTGCAAAAACCATAACATTGCACAAATACTGCAGCAACCTTGCACACGAAACAGTATTTCTGCGAGGATATCTGCCCAGCAACTGCCTATCTAACCTTGGACTGGTGTCACCTTTGTAACTGAACCTTATAGCCATGGCTAAATTATTTCAAAACAATTATGTAATCCTTCTCATTTTTCCTTTAAAAACCTTTGTGTTTCTTTACCTCCCTAAATGCCATGTAGTTTACTAAGGGTGCACATACTCCTATTCCAAAGCTCTATCCCTGAATAAAGATCATTTTCTTTTAGAGAGCCTCTCTCTGTTTGTTATCTAGGTTGACAATTGTAAATTAGTAATAGTCTGTACTATTCTCTTATAGCACAAAACAAAGACACTTTTCCATAATTTAGAAGTGTGTTCATCTTTAACAAATACAGGTATCCCAGAACTAAAATAAAGGGAAGTACAAGGCCGGGAGCGGTGGCTCACGCGTGTAATCCCAGCACTTTGGGAGGCCGAGGCGGGTGGATCACGAGGTCAAGAGATCGAGACCATCCTGGCCAACATGGTGAAACCCCGTCTCTACTAAAAATACAAAAAATCAGCTGGGCATGGTGGTGCGTGCCTGTAATCCCAGCTACTCAGGAGGCTGAGGCAGGAGAATTGCCTTAACCCAGGAGGCGGAGGTTGCGGTGAGCCGAGATAGCGCCATTGCACTCCAGCCTGGGTAACAAGAGCGAAACTCCGTCTCAAAAAAAAAAAAAAAAAAAAAAAAAAAAAGGGAAGTACAGCGGATGACTAAATAAAGAGGATGTTTTTCACAATAAGGACTATTAATACCAAAGCAAAATAATTATGATAATAATTTAATTAAAATGAGAGGCTATCGCCAATAATTGTGTTTGAGAAGAAAAATTTGTGCTACAAACTTGGAATAATGCGCTTATAGTAGTTTAGTCATAGTAGTTTTCTTGAAGCTGTCTAGTTGGGTAAAAAAGTTATTGCACTGTGAATCAAAAGAATCCGACTTTAATTGCTCTTTCCACTACTTAACTAAGTGAGCTTGGTAAAGCCACTAAGCTTCTAGGTCCTAGTTTCCTAGAAATAGTATTCATTCTGCTGGAGAAAACACTGTAAGAAGAAAAAGGATAAATACTTTCTTGTCACAGGAGAGTAAATACTAGCATCAAGAATTTATTGACATTTAAAAATAACTAAAAGAGTGTAATTGGGTTGTTTGTAACACAAAGAATAAATGCCTGAGATGATGGATACCCATTTACTCTGATGTAATTATTACTCATTGCATGCCTGTATCAAAATATCTCATGTACCCCATAAAATATGTATACCTACTATGTAGCCACAAAAATAAAAAAAAATTTAAAAAGAATTTATTGAACACACCCCTGTTTGAAAAGCACAAGGTAAGTTGAAAACTGGAAGGGACAACATTAATTTATTTCATCAAGTTTAAATTAGTGGGTAATGAGGACTGAAAAACAATACTCCCAACATTATTTTGAAAAGTTTAAAAAATCATCAGCAAAAAAAGACAAATCTGCTAGACAGCTCAGCATCTTTTTGCATTCAGGTAAGCTGGGATGTCTATGCATTTTAACAGATTTGTACATTTCCGTATTCCACTAGAGATATACTTAAATGAAGTTAGCTTTTGGTTTAAGTCAATTTAATTCAAACTACATTTATAAAATGTCCTCAAAAGCAATTTACTCTGAAACTAAGGAAGCCTGAGCTCCAGGCCTGTGACTTGCACAGCCCCCATGAGCACTGGGAGCTGCTGGGCATTTGGTGGCAGCAGAAACCAGGTCACAAACAGGAAGAGGCTCTTTGTAGCACATAAGGTAAATTGCTTAAAATTGTTCACAGACGGAAGGGGCCTGAATTTCCACAGCTCTAGTAAGTTGTTGTGGCTCTTTTGGTATTCTATACATAGTATTCACTTTTCAACACAATTTTGTATTCATAACTTATATCAAAGCACATACCCCCAATTCTATAAGAGATTTAAACACCATTATTTGCTATGCCTACTACACATTATACCCTGAACTAATGGAGATACAAAGATGAAGGGGCTCACTATTTTGTAGGAAGAAGAGTGCAGAATTAGGTATAAAACAAAGTAGCAGGGCGGGTGACTTACACCTGTAATCCTAGCACTTTGGGAGGCCAAGGTGGGTAGATTACCTGAGGTCAGATGTTCAAGACCAACCTGATCAACATGGTGAAATCCCATCTCTGCTAAAAATACAAAAAAAAATTAGGTGGGCGTGGTGGTGGGCATCTGTAATCCCACTACTTGGGAAACTAAGGCAGGAGAATTGCTTGAACATGGGAGGCAGAGGTTGCAGTAAGCCAAAATTGCACCACTGCGCTACAGCTTGGGCGACACAGCGAGACTCTGTCTCAAAAAAAAAAAAAAAAAAAAAGAAATTCAGTGCGAGTCCAGTGATAGAAACAAAGTGTAATAGGATAGCTTAGAATAAAACATTAGTAATACTAATTAGTTGCAGTATCCTTATCTTCTGGATGATGCCAGGCTGACAAAAACAAAACAAACACTGAGAGAACTGAAGAAATCCTCAGTCTGTGAAACAGCCCATTGCTTGGAGTTTCTTAAGGTAGTGCCTTTTAAATATTTTTATTGTGATCTGTAATGCAAAGTGTTCATCAAGTATGCTACACACTCCTCTACATTTTTCAGCTTTCTTCACAGTTAAATTGGAGGCATGTGTCTATTCTGGTCAATGCCCATGAGAGAAGGTGACTGGGTTGTTTCTGTTTCAAAGCCCTTAACACTGCGTAAAAGCTAGTGTGAGTCCTCTGTGCTTTCTCTAGAAAGATTTTAAGCCTAGAAGCAAAGACCATCAAGATGGAGTAATTGAAAGATATGTATTAGATTCTTGAAGATCTGGAAGACAACCACCAAGAAAAGCAAGCAGACTTTATGGGACTTTATGGGAGAGACATATGACATGTAAAATAATTTTATATTAAGCTATGGTGATTGGGGTGGGGGTAGGGAGGTGTTACCACAATTTCACCTAGTGTAACTTATCCAGAATAATTCATTCTTTTTTCTTTTTCCTTTTTTTTTGATTTGGAGTTTCACTCCAGGTTGGAGTGCAGTGGCACAATCTCTGCTCACCGCAACCTCCGCCTCCTGGGTTCAAGTGATGCTTGTGCCTCAGCCTCCCAAGTAGCTGGGACTATAGGCACACACCACCATGGCCAGCTAACTTTTTATATTTTTAATAGAGATGGAGTTTCACCATGTTGGCCAGGCTGTTCTCGAACTCCTGGACCTCAAGTGATCTGCCCACCTCAGCATCCCAAAATGCTGGGATTACAGGCGTGAGCCACTGGGCCTGGTGTAGACTAATTCTCACATACAAATAAATGCATTTCACGTCTTGACTATGTATGTATATATATATGTGTTTGCACACATATGTAACTGAACCAAATTTAAATATAACATCCTTGCTATTTCAGATTTACCTAGTATTTTCTGTTCATTTAGGAAAACGATTATACTTAACTTTACCACACCCTAATTGGTCTCCACCCACAATGTGACAAATTTACTGTCTTTAGTTGCCTCAGATGCTGATCATCTATAAACAAGTTTCTGGCCCGGCCTGGTGGCTCACGCCTGTAATCCCAGCACTTTGGGAGGCTGAGGCGGGTGGATCACGAAGTCAAGAGATGGAGACCATCATGGTCAACATGGTGAAACCCCGTCTCTACTAAAAATACAAAAACATTAGCTGCGCCTGGTGGCGCGTGCCTGTAATCCCAGCTACTCAGGAGGCTGAGGCAGGAGAATTGCCTGAACCCAGGAGGCAGAGGTTGCGGTGAGCCGAGATCGCACCATTGCACTCCAGCCTGGGTAACAAGAGCAAAACTCCGTCTCAAAAAAAAAAACAAAAACAAGTTTCTGGAGTGTCCAATTATTTAGAAAAAAGAAGTTTTACAACAAATGCATTGGTACAATGAAAATGAAACGGAAAATACATTAATCTTGTAAAATTAAATTATGACATTTTTGCAGTATGTTCCTGTTTGATGCATACATGCACATACATGTGCATACATATATGCATGACTGCTTTTAGATGTTCTGCAAAACTGGTGGTTCTGCTGCTCACTAAATTTGCACTTTATATCTCCAAAAGAACTCCATTAAGATTGCTTGATCCAGGCCGGGCCTGGTAGCTCACGCCTGTTAATCCCAGCGTTTTGGGAGGCCGAGGAGGGCGGAATCACCTGAGGTCAGAAGTTTCAGACCAGCCTGGCGAAATCCCCATTCTACTAAAAATACAAAGATTAGGCGGGCGTGGCTGGGGGGCCAGTAATCCCAACTACTTGGGAGGCTGAGGTAGCAGAATGAATCACTTGAACCCGGAAAGTGGATGTTGCTGTGAGCTGAGATTGTGCCACTGCACTACAGCCTGGGTGACAGAGCCATACTGTCTCAAAGGTAAAAAACAGGCCGGGCGTGGTGGCTGACGCCTGTAATCCCAATACTTTGGGAGGCCGAGGCGGGCGGATCTCGAGGTCAGGAGTTCGAGACCAGCCTGGCCAACATGGCGAAACCCCGTCTTCACTAAAAATACAAAAATTAGCCTGGCGTGGTGGTGGGCTTCCGTAATCCTAGCTACTCGGGAGGTTGAGGCAGGAGAATCGATTAAACCCCAGAGGCAGAGGGTGCAGTGAGCCGAAATCATGCCATTGCACTCCAGCCTGGGCTACAAGAGCAAGACTCCGTCTCAAAAAAGAAAAAAAAAAGTAAAGTAAACATTAAAAAAGGACACTTGATCAGCGAGAACAAAGTCATCTTCATTTATTCCTTTTTCCAATCACAGGAAAAAAAAGTCACAAAATCTTATACTTTATTATAATGCCATTGTCCTGTTTTTGAAGCACTGGAAGAGGTAATAACACAACCCCCGAACTAAGCTGCTTCCTCCACGTTAGACCCACTCAACAACTCCCGTACTGAGGACAGAAGATCGAGTGGCTTGGGCCTTAGGCCAGAACCGGCAAGACGCTCTCCAGAGAGCTTTCCAACCGCGGAGCCGCGAGCTCTCGCGATCACTAGTTCCCTTCCACCTCAGCGCGCCCACAGGTCAACGCCTCCCTGCCGGCTCCCTCCGCTACAGCGGGCCGGAACTTTTGTCGATAGGAACGAGTTTGCACAGTTGAGTGTTGTCGGCCGGCGTCAAGGAGACTAGGGGGCCATCCTCTTCCTTTCGCCGCCGCCGCCGCGGAGCGGAGCCGAGCCGAGCTGATTTGATCGAGGAGCGCGGTTACCGGACGGGCTGGGTCTATGGTCGCTCCGTGGGCTGCTCCGCCGGCTGGTGCTTTTTTATCCGGGCAAGCTGAGTTCCATGGCAGGGAACTTTTGGCAGAGCTCCCACTAGTAAGTGATCTTCCGTCTTCTCACCTGGGGCCGGTTTTTTGGGGGGCTGTGAGGACGGGGCCTGCCACTCCCCTGGGCCTGGTTCCCGGCCTCTGCCCCGAATGCTGGGGTCCTCAGTGGAGACGGCAGCGGCCAGAAGCAAGACGAGCTTTTCTGAGGCGACTCCCCTCCCCGCCCGTAGCCCCAGTTTCGGGGAGGGAGGGATCTGTAAGGGGGAGGGGTGGAGGGAGAGTTTAGTCTCCCGGTAAGGAACGATTCTGAGTTTAATTTCGGATTATTGGTTTAGCTAGGCCGCGGGGGGTCGGATGGAGTGGGCACAGGTATGGGAAGTGTGACTCAGCTCAGGACTGTGAGGCTACTTGTTCAGGACAGTTGTGGCGTACTTTTGCCTGGGATTTCTTCGGATGATCGGCATTGTGATCTTTTGCCATTCACTTTATATCTTGAGTGGATTTATATTCCTAGGAAAGGAGAGAGTCGGGCTTGTTTCTGCCTACTGACCGCTTCTTGCCAGTACTTTATGTCTAGATGAAGTTTTATGTTGATAAGGTATAGGGCAGGTGCCCTCAAAATTTATCCATTTTATTAGCCTGTGCCTTATATTTTGTTTTAAAGACCTATTTTCCAGTGATTTGTTTACCTATTTCCTTAACCTTTTTCAAGAATAAGTTCTTGTTTCTGTCAGTGGCTGTGTGAGAGCTAGAATAATATTAAAAACACTTATGCATAAATACATTTGTTTAAGCAGGCAGGAAGGTGCGTGATGGGGCCAATTGGGTATAGTTGAAAGATGAACAGAACTTGACAAAGAAGATATCTTAGTGTAATTTTTGATACTAAGAAAGCATTAGTAAGTAATTTACATTTCGATTCTGTGAATAGGATCTGTTCCTGATGTTCATGTTTTAGCCCTTTGCAAGGAGAAAAAAGGAAACCATGAGCTCGGTAACCTTTTTAAGGAAAAGCAGTTTTTCCTCTTGCTATAAAGTGGAGATGACATGTTAAAGAAGATTTACCACTGATTGTGTGTGTATGTGTCTCTAATGCCTTGTTTTCACACGCTGAAATATTGGACAAAATTAAAGTATCGAAAGTTTAGGTATTGGAGTTAGAGCTCCTGAAAAAATTGTTTAGGTAGTGGAGAAGAGATATTCTGATAAACTAAGGAAGAAGCTGAGAGAATTGACAAGTAGCTGACGTTGATTTGTCAGTTTTTCAACTTAAAAAAAGATCCTGCCTTTTTTCAATAAGTGTTCTCATTGTGCTTTCATTTATTCGTAGCATTGTAAAAACTTTTTTCACTTTTCAAATATAAAATTATTATAAAGTTAAGTATACTTCTTTAAAGCTGTTTTCTCCCAATTCAAATAGTCCTAAAGGAAGGGACCACTTTGCCTTGCTCAAATCCCTTGAGCAGTCATGGAGTTCCTCATCTAGAAAAGGTAACAAGTATGAAAAACAAGACAATTCTGGAAAAACAAATGAAAAGATTATGAAAGGCCATTGTCTTAGGTGAATTTGGTGAAAGAAGGCACTTGACGTTAAATACACTGTGTTTCGTGTTTTTGAAATGCACATTTTCACACTTTAACATCTTTAAAATCAGCATGGCAATTTCTTTTATAGCATATGAAATAATGATGAATTCTAGATGTAATCTTAAATTTGATGAAATGCAGTATTTATAAATCTTTTTAGTTTATCCTCCATACAAAGTTCTGTGAGGAAAACTCTTAAAATATTTGTGAAATTTACCTGTTTAAAAACATAAAATGACTCGAGGTAAAATTAATTAGCAAATCACAATGTAGTTGAAGTAGAACAAAACACAGTTTGACCAAAATGAGCTAGAAGAGCACTAAGTCTTTGCTGGTTGATTGAATGCATTAATGAACAGGTAACAAAATTAAAAACTAACTGTGAATACTTTATTGTGTGAAAAAGGAAACTGAAAATAGAGTTACTTAATATCTAGAAAATAACATCATAATATTATATATGGAATGTAACCAAAGCTGAATATATTAGAAAATCAATATCCTGAATAACTGAGAGATAATAGAAATATTCTATTTAAGAATATTAAAAAGGAAACATGAAATAAACCTAAAGAAACAGAAAGAAGGACTTAAAATAGATAACACTGATGCTAACCTATTAAAAGGAAAAAAAAATTTTTTTTGAGACGGAGTTTCACTCTGTCTCCCAGGCTGGAGTGCAGTGGTGCAGTCTCATCTCACTGCAACCTCCACCTCCCAGGTTTTAGCGATTCTCCTGCCTCAGCCTCCTGAGTAGCTGGGACTACAGGCTCCTGCCACCACCCCCAGCTAATTTTTTTTATTTTTAGTAGAGAAAAGTAAATAAACCCAGGGGTACTTCTGGGTTATCATCAGGACTTTAAATTTGAAAGCCAAAGCAAGTTAAGAATATTACCCAAGATCTATGCCTTATTTCATGGGTAAATACTTTCCATCTTTCAGGAGACTCTCCTTTTGAAATTGTTCCATTTCATACAGAAAGAAGAAAGGCTTTCTAATCCTCTTTATGAAGCCATGAAAACACTTAGAGAAAAATCTAGCAAAGGGAACACTAAAAACAGTTTCACTTTTTAATATTGATGTCAACATTGTAAATGAATTATTACCAAATGCAGTCTAGTGTTACATTGAAATTATAAAACATGACAGTGGATTTTATTATAGAAATATAGTCAGTATTAAGAAATCTATTAAACAGTGAAGGCATTAAAAAACTAATAGAGTTCAACATTTATCCTTGACTAAAGCTCTTACTAAAACAGAAATAGGATGCTTCCTTAACTTGAAAAACATGTGAAAGCATCAGCAGTGGTGAAACATTGGGATAATTAGGGTGCCTATTTAAGATTTTTCCAATATACTAGTCAATACAATTGATACAAATGAGATATAGAAAGAATGACAAAATTATCAGTATGTGGAAATAAAATTTATGAGAAAACTCAGTTAATTGAAAAGTTATTCAAAATAATAAATGTTTAATAAGGTGACCAGTTACAAAATGCAAAAATAAAAGCTTTTTTAAAATGAATGATAGGTCCTGGTCTATCAACGATTGGGACTTGGTTAAAAAAAAAAAAAAAAAAGAATGATAGGAAAGTATAATTTACATTAGCAACAGAAAATATAAAATACAAAGGGAAAAATATAAAGAAATATATGGAAGCTGTAGGAAGAAAACTTTAAAAGTCCATTGTGGCACGTGGAGATTTTAATAGAGTTTGAATTCTCGTTAAGATGTCATTTCTCCCTATGTTGATCTTTAAATATAAATTCAGTCACAAAATTTGAATAGATATTCTTTGTTAGGACTTGACATAATGCTTCTAAAGTTTAGGTCTCAGAATAACAATTGCAATAGGATAGTCAGAAATTTTCAGAAGAATAGTAGCAAGGGAGTATTTTTCATACCAGCAATTACTTACTTAATTTTCTGTGTTTTAAAATAGCACAGCATATGAACAAGAAAAACAAAAATAGGAAATTATATATAATGATAGAACTATAAATTAGGAAATACCTTAGCACATTTGGATAAGCATTTGACAAAAAGTTTAGCTGGATCCTTACTTTATACTGTGTACCAAAATTCCAGATGGATCATATAAATTGAAGGAAAAAAGCCCTTAAGGGTATTAGAAAACATGAGTGAATAGTTTTTTATCATTTTTGAATCAGGCAAGGACTTTCTATGCCTGACAAACATGAAAGTAAAAGATAGGTAGATTTAAGTAAGTAATTCAGCTTTCTTTATTACAAATAATTAAATACTGAGAGATATTTAAACTTGGGAGAAATTTTGCATTTATTTGACAAGCAAATGACTTATCCATACTATACAAATTTTATATCAGAAGACTCTTAATCATTAAAAAAATAAGTAATCACATTAGAAAAATGGTCATATTAGAATTAACATTGTATAAAAGAAGAACTGCATTTGACCAGTGAAGATATGGAAAAGATGTTTAACCTCAAAAGTAAACTACAGGGGAAAGAAACAGTGATATACTACTTTGCCTTTAAGTTATAAAGTATTTAAAAGTGGCAGTAACCCATAGGATTAAATATTTTAGGATTCACTCATGAACTGTTAATAGAAGTGGAAATCAGTATAATGTTTTTGGGGGGTAAACTGACAATGTGTATCAATAAGTTACCAGCAACACCGACCCATTAATCCTACTTCTGGGAAGTTATTTCAAATATATTATTAATCAAATGTGCAAGGAAAATTACAAAGATATTCATTAAAATATTATTTGTAACAGAGAAAAAATGATAACCTATATTTCCATCAGTAGAGATTGGCTAAATGATCCATCCATAAAGTTATGTAAAAGAATGCTGAATAACAAGTTCCTTGACATAAGATTTCCAATACATATTCAATGACAAACAAAGGTTCAGCATAGTTTTTTCTTTGAGTCATGTCAATTTCATATCTCCAGTTAAAAAATAGTACACTTGACTAGGCAAGAGGAGGAGGCTGTCAGTGTAACACATTCTGAGGCAGTTTTTAATATAATTAGATTTGTAAAATAAGGAAATTAAATGCCATAGTTACTCATGAACAGCTGAAAAACTATATACTTTAAACCTAAGCCACCATCAATTGGTGCCAAATAATTCTACCATTATCTTATATCACTAAGAAAGAATAAACATGCTGCCAAGCCGGGCATGGTGGCTCACGTTTGTAATCCCTGGGAGGCTGAGGCGGGTGGATACCCTGAGGTTGGGAATTTGAGACTAGCCTGACCAACATAGAGAAACCCCATCTCTACTAAAAAATACAAAAATAGCTGGGCTTGGTGGTGCACGCCTGTAATCTCAGCTACTCGGGAGGCTGAGGCAGGAGAATCACTTGAACCCAGGAGACAGAGGTTGCGGTGAGTGGTGATCGTGCTATCACACTCCTGCCTGGGCAAAAAGAGCGAAACTCTGTTCAAAAACCAACAAACAAAAAAACATGCTGCCAATTACAACACAAAGGCATCACAGATTGTAAGACATGTTTTGATATCAGAGTCATAGAATCAATGAAATATAAGCTTGTAACAGAAAGACTAAGGAGGAAGAAGGAAAAGATTAGAGCAGAATTTTTTTCAGTATATATTTACATTTATTAGTGAGATATTATTCACATAATTGACTTTAAGGTTACTTTTTGCACATTGTGCTTCTCACAATATGAACAACCTGTTCAATCGGAGTGTTTTCTCTGACTTTGCTTGTTGATTTTCTATGACATGTCTTTTCTAGTTTGCAATGGATTTTGGATAAACAAGATCTGTTGAAGGAGCGCCAAAAGGATTTAAAGTTTCTCTCGGAAGAAGAATATTGGAAGTTACAAATATTTTTTACAAATGGTAAATTTTTTAAGAAATTGGTTGAAATGTTATAGTTGATTACCTCTGAATTAAAATGTTTTTGTGTGATAATTTGTGAGCTATTTTAGTCCATACCTAACATTTTTATTTATACATGTTTTTTTTTTTACAACACATTCATTTATCTTTCTTTTTAGTGATCCAAATAAAGATTTTTTGTGTGTGAATTTTACGTGTCACAGGCACTCAAGACAATTTGAAAGTATTACCTAATCTCCCTAAGACTTTATAATAATTATTAGACACAGTTCAAGATTGGCTAAAGCAAAGTACTTTGAAGATAAATGAGTCTTTGGATTGACATCCTATAGTGGTCACTTCTATCTTAGAACTTTGTTTTGAAGGGAAGAAGATTTAGGGATAGGTCTTTACTCCGCTTTGTAGTAAGTCTGTCACAATTTTTTTTAACTTTCATTTCACTGTTTTGTAAACTTATTTCTCTGTTGTTTTGAGGATTTATTATGGATTTTTTTTTTCTTGGTGAACTGTATAAAGTGGTAGTATTAGCTGGGTGTGGTGGCTCACACCTGTAATCTTAGCACTTCAGGAGTCAGAGGTGGACAGACCACTTGAGGCCAGGAGATACAAGACCACCCTGGCCAACATAGTAAAACCCCCTCTCTACTAAAAATACAAAAATTAGCTGGGCATGGTGAGGCACAAGAGTCACTTGAACCCGGGAGGTAGAGATTGAAGTGAGCCAAGATCATACCACTGCACTCCAGCCTGGGCAACAGAATGATATCTGTCTCAAAACAACAAAAAAAGTGGTAGTATTAACAAGTTTCATAGGCATCTAATATTTTCTTTTTATATTTATTATAAAGATAATATGAAAGGCATTAAAAATATTTGGAAGATAGAGGGGAAATACTTTTTCAACTTCCTTAATGCATGAATAATTTTTTGCTGTGGGGCAATTTCTATTTTGTTGTTGATGCATTCCTATATATTTCTTAACACATTTACAAATCCTCGTACTAGACCACTGTGGCTCATATAGAGCATGCATATGTGTTTTCCTTTGTTAAAAATTAATATAATTATGATATAACCACATGGAAGTTACTGTTCAATGTTAATATTATAATGATCCCAGAAGATACATTTAAAATATCATTATTTTCCCTTTAGTTATCCAAGCATTAGGTGAACATCTTAAATTAAGACAACAAGTTATTGCCACTGCTACGGTATATTTCAAGAGATTCTATGCCAGGTAGGATTATTTTTATTTTATTTATTTGAACTCTTATCTAATATGGATGAACCTTAGCACAGTGTAAATGAATCATGTGTCTGCCATAGAGTTATCTTGATTTTTTTTCCCAGTATGCTTTCTATATGAATGATAATTAACTTTGCTTTATCATATTTTAGGTATTCTCTGAAAAGTATAGATCCTGTATTAATGGCTCCTACATGTGTGTTTTTGGCATCCAAAGTAGAGGTATAAAACGATTTTTTGTTCTTCATCAAAGTGTAGTCAATGTATGTTGGTTAATCTGTCCCGGTTTTCACATTGCCTATATAAAATTAATGGTAATTTATGCAAAATACTAAAATTTTACAAAGTCAAAGAAATATATACATATCCTTATATATTCACTTAACAGACACATACAGCACTTACTGTGTACCAACTGACATAATCTTCGTAACAAACTGGAATACATAGTAGTAGTATTCCCATTTTATAAATGAGGAAACTGAGACAGAGAGAGATAAAGAACTTGCTTAAGATTATACAGCTGGTAAGTGTCAGAGCCCGTGTTTGAACCATGGGAGTCTCATTGCCAATCCTGTGTTCTTTTTTGTTTTTTTTTTTGAGACGGAGTCTCACTCTTGTTACCCAGGCTGGAGTGCAATGGCGCGATCTCGGCTCACCACAACCTCTGCCTCCTGGGTTCAGGCAATTCTCCTGCCTCAGCCTCCTGAGTAGCTGGGATTACAGGCATGTGCCACCATGCCCAGCTAATTTTTTGCATTTTTAGTAGAGACGGGGTTTCACCATGTTGACCAGGATGGTCTCGATCTCTTGACCTCGTGATCCACCCGCCTCGGCCTCCCAAAGTGCTGGGATTACAGGCTTGAGCCACCGCACCCGGCCAATCCTGTGTTCTTAACTACTTTCCTCTGCTGCCTTTGAGACATTTCTTGTTTGGCACTAAGTAGTATTCAGTAAGTACCATAGCTTGCCTACCATAACCTGAGAATGTCCCTCTTCCTTCTCACCCATATGCTTATCTTCTCCTGTCTTCCCTCCTATCATTCTGATGATTGGCTGCCTACCAAGCCACAAGGAAGGCAAGGATTAGGGGATGCTGTAGCTGTAGAGATTCTAACAAGTAAAAGTTTGGGTTGTGGGAGTAGAGAAATTAGGTAAAGGAGAGAAGATAGATAGGAACTTGCAGCAGAGACTGAATTTCTGTTCAGTTTTTTTTGCCTTTATAGTATTTTTGAAAGAGCTCAGCTAAAATCCAGAAAATAAAAGCAGATATTGACTGTTTTCCATAAATAATTAACGTAGTTTTTGTGGTGTAAAATCTTTGCATTATTTTTCTATTTTTGGATAATGTCTTAGGGTGGTAGTTTTATTCTTGGATATTGAATGTGATTTTTACCTAGTAAGTTTACATTCCTTTTGGTACCCACTTTGATTTAGTTTTGTTTTTGCCATGATTTAAGATTATCCATGACATCTTCCCCAATGTTTACCTAAATAATGACAGTTACTTCTGTTAGAAATAATATTAAGACAAGCTTTCTGGAAGTTTATGTTTTCTAATTGTGAGTGGTAGTTAAGGCAGAACCAGCTTTGTTTTTGTTAAGTGCTTTAATGGAAAAGAAAGTATTTATTAAAGGTCTTTATTATGGATTGATTTTTCTAATTCTAATAATTCAACTATGTAATATTTGATTTTATTTAAGTATTACCATGTAATAATTTTAAGTATCTTAAGCACAGGCAGTATAGGAGACCAAGACAGAAAAAAATCTTTATAAACATTTAATCTTGTAGATTAATTTAAGGATTTTATTTGTTAAATATTGTTATTTGATTTACTGAGTAGAACTCTGTGATGCAATTTACTGAATGAAAGTTTTCCCTTTGAGTTTTGGATAAAGAATTCCTTGGCCTGGTATGGTGGCTCACTCCTGTAATCCCAGCACTTTGGGAGGCTGAGTTGAATGGATCACTTGAGTTCAGGGGTTTGAGACCAGCCTGGCCAACATGACAAAACCTCATCTCTACTAAAAATACAAAAATTAGCCAGGTGTGGTGGCGGAAGCCTGTAATCCCAGCTACTCGGGAGGCTGAGGCATGAGAATCACTTGAACCTGGGAGGTGGAGGTTGCAGTGAGCCGAGATTGTGCCACTGTACTCCAGCCTGGGCAACAGATCAAGATTCCGTCTTAAAAAAAAAATTATTCCTGAAAAAGAGAATGTAGTCTTTCAGATTTGTAACATTATTTTTTCATTTCTGTGACCACATCTTTCTGCATGTTCTGTAGTATTATGGAAATTGTATAGAAATCTCATTTAAGAACATAACTCAAGCTTTAACTTTTTCTTTTCAGTTATTATAGTTGGAAGTTTAGAAATAAAACAAATATATTAGTACACATACATTTTCCCTGCACAGAATAAGGATGTAGGTTGAAGGTATTTGAATAGATTTTTAGCTTAGTTTCTTCTGTTGGATAAGAAACCAACTCTTGGCCGGGCGCGGTGGCTCAAGCCTGTAATCCCAGCACTTTGGGAGGCCGAGGCGGGTGGATCACGAGGTCAAGAGATCGAGACCATCCTGGTCAACATGGTGAAACCCCGTCTCTACTAAAAATACAAAAAAATTAGCTGGGCATGGTGGCGCGTGCCTGTAATCCCAGCTACTCAGGAGGCTGAGGCAGGAGAATTGCCTGA
>NW_016107697.1:362194-363382 GCF_001604975.1 Cebus imitator
AAAAAAAAAAAAAAAAAACCAACTCTTGATTTTTTTTATTTTAAAATGAAGTGAAAGCTTTAGGAATCTTATGAGGCAATAAATGAGACTGTGTATGTAAGGTGGATCATAATAAATTTTAGTATTTTTACAATGGTGGTTATTCAGTTGAAAGAGGAAATGAAAACTGATCTTGGAAGTCTTATGTAATTCTTATCTCCCTGTTCCAAAAAGGATAGTAACTGTTTATATGTTTGTTTTTAGTTTTTTTGGTGATTGATTAAGATTTATCTTATTAACAGATTAAATTGTGTCATTAAATGACATGAAGTATCTGTTAGTACAGGTTGAATTGAATAGGAAACATACTTAATATTTATTCTTGCAATTAAATATAGAATCTAAACAATCTTCTTGGAAGCTAATTTAAATACAGAAACTGGCACTGTAACTTTAAGGCTTGGTTTCTAATTTGGTACCTTTTATTGTTATTAAATTATACAATTATTTTAAAATTTGTCTTAAGTTGTAGCAATTTGGGGGAATGGTAATAAAGGCTGAATATCCCTAATCTGAAAATCCTAAATGCTCCAAAATTTGAAACTTTTTGAACACTGACATGACATTCAAAGGAATGCCCATTGGAACATTTTGGATTTCGGTTTTTCAAATTAGGGATGCTCAACCAGTGTAATGTAAAATATTCCTAAATCAGAAAAATTTCTGATCCTAAGCATTTCAGATAAGGGGTAATCAACCTATACATTTAAGGGTTTAAGTACTTCATGGCTCAAATGGGTAGAAGGTGAACAGATTGTAAACTGGGGAGCAGGGAAATCCTCTGTTTTGAATAGAGTTCAGACATTCAGACATGCTTAGTTTCATTGGGTTCACATGTACCTGATCTCATCTGCTTTTCTTTCTTTAGGAATTTGGAGTAGTTTCAAATACAAGATTGACTGCTGCTGCTACTTCTGTATGTAAGTGCAAAAAGTATATCTGCTTTAAGGAAATAATTTGAAGGAAGCTCCAGAGTACATAAGTTTTTTTTTTGTTTGTTTGTTTTTTTTGGTTTTTTTTTGGTTTATGAGACATGAGAGATTGGTTAACTTTGTTAAATTTCCTGAGGATAACTTTATGTCTAGTGTATTTGGCAAAAAATCAAGTTAAAAACTTTTTTTTTTTTTTTTTAAAAACATAATGTTATAA
>NW_016107697.1:363458-386966 GCF_001604975.1 Cebus imitator
AAAAAAAAAAAAAAAGATAGTAATTATCAATCCAAAAACAGCAACTCAGTGGCTTTTAATCTTGTAAGAGTAAAGAAAAAAATTTCATTTCCTAATTTTATTATATTATATTGTTTTCTAATGACTGTTATGTCATTCTTACGGGTGGAATAAACAATTTAGCACCCATGTCTGTCTTCGATGGGAATTAGATGCTTCAGACCTCCATATTTAAAAACATGGTGCAGAGAAAAAGCTGACTCTGTAGTCAGTGGAGCTAACTTTTTGCTTCAGTTGTTACTGAGTAGCTATGTTTTTTTTCTTTTTTCTTTTTTGAGATGAAGTATTGCCCTGTCACCTGGACTGTAGTGTAGTGGCGTGATTTGGCTCACTGCAACCCCCACCTCCCAGGTTCAAGCAATTCTGGTGTCTCAGCCTCCTGAGTAGCTGGGATTACAGGTGCATGCCACCATGCCCAGCTAATTTTTGTATTATTCGTAGAAATGGGGTTTTAGCACACTGCCAGGATGGTCTCGAACTCCTGACTTTTTGATCTGCCTGCCTTGGCCTCCCAAAATGCTGGGATTACAGGTGTGAGCTGCACACAGCCTACTAATTTTTATATTTTGGGTCATTCCCCTTTCTGAGATAGTATTATAATCTAATTCAGTCTTTTCCATGTCAC
Organism: Cebus imitator; assembly: GCF_001604975.1. NCBI lineage: Eukaryota > Metazoa > Chordata > Mammalia > Primates > Cebidae > Cebus > Cebus imitator. The sequence goes on from NW_016107697.1 coordinate 364,123, forward strand.
ATCTTAATTATTTTAAGGGTAGAAGATTGATAATCAGTTTTGCCAAAAAGTTTAATATACCAAATATATCACATTGAAGAAGTATTAAATTGCCCTCTAGAAAATCAAACTATTAAAAAATTGTAAAATGACTAGAAGGAATTCTTACCAGAATGTTAGCAGTGTTCATCTCTGCCCAATAGATTGTAGGGCTCTTATTTTCTTTTTTGTTTAGTCTCTGTTTTCTAAACTTTTTAGAAAGTTTATGTATTTCTTAATTTGAAGTACCTATTATTAAAGTTTGTTTATTTACATTTTTCATGCAAAGACTTAAAAAGTACATTCATAAGAGGTTTTGGTTATCAATAAATAGGAAAATCTTATAATAGGCTACTTTATTTATTTCATAAATTTTACAGTGTATTACATAGGCCCAGGCTGCTTGGCTTTCAGATTTTAACTCCAGTGCTTTCTGTGGGACAAACTGAGCAAAGTTCTTCTTTGTGCCTTAGTTTCCTTATCTTGCAGATGAGGATATTAATATAATATCTATGTTGTTGGGTTGTTATGAGGATCATATGAGTTAATATTTATAAAGCTTTTAGAACAGTGCCTTGTTTACTATGTTACTTTGCTGAGGCTGCTGTAACAAAATGCCACAGAATAGGTGGCCTAAACAACAGAAATGTATTTTCTCATAGTTTTAGAGCATGTAAATCCAAAATCAAGGTGTCTGGCTATTCATACATGGACTTCTCTCTGTGCACAAACACTCCTGGTTTGCCATCTTCTTCATGTGAGGACAATAGTCCTATAGAATTAGGCCCACTCTTATGTCCTTATTTAATCTTTTTTTTCTGAGGCAGAGTCTCATTCTGTTGCCCAGGCTGGAGTGTAGTGGCTGGAGTGCAGTGGCATGATCTTGGCTCACTGCAACCTCCACCTCCCAGTTTCAAATGATTCTTCTGCCTCACCCTCCAAGTAGCTGAGACTACAGGCACGTGCCACCACACTGGGTTAATTTTTGTATTTTTTAGTAGTGACGAGGTTTCTCCATGTTGACCAGACTGGTCTGGATCTCCTGACCTCGTGATCTGCCTGCCTCAGCCTCCCAAATTGCTGGATTACAGGCATAAGCCACTGCGCCTGGCCTGTCCTCATTTAATTGTATCCCTGTAAAGGCCATCTCTCCAAATCCAGTCACATTCTGAGGTACTAGGAGTTAGGCATTCACCATGAATTTTTAGAGGGGGACATATATTTGTCCACAATACTCAGTAAACTTTAGGGGCTATCATCATCTTCAATGACAACAACATTATTACTGGAAAACACTGTACTAATGCAGTGACATTGGCACCAAGATAAAATACAAGGAATTTAAGAACAACAAAAAAAAGACAGACATATACAAATATTAATGTAGAAGGAAATAAATAGTATAAGAGAGTTACAGAGAATGCAGTGATTATTTTGAGTTGGAAAAGATTGTCCCTGAAAGGATTAAATAGAATTTAGTGAAGAAAGTTGAACTGGGGAAAGCTCATAAGTTACATTAACTAAATTGTGAGGAAGGGAATAGTGGGGAAAAAATCCTTACCTGACTAATATCAGTTAATAGAGGGCCTTCAATGCTAGATGAAGGAACTTGTACTTTGTTCTATTGAAAGTAATGAAAGTTTTATTTTTATTTCTTTATTTTTATATTTTCTTTCTTTCTTTTTGAGATGGAGTTTCGCTCTTATTGTCCAGGCTGGAATACAATGATACGATCTCAGCTCACTGCAACCTCCATCTCCTGGGTTTAATTGATTCTCCTGGCTCAGCCTCCTGAGTAGCTGGGATTACAGGCCTGTGCCCCGACGCCTGGCTAGTTTTGTATTTTTAGTAGAGATGGGGTTTCTCCATGTTGGTCAGGCTGGTCTCCAGTTCCCGACCTCAGGTGATCTGCCTGCCTCAGCCTCCAAAAGTGGTGGGATTATAGGCGTGAGCCACCGTGCCTGGCCATGGGTGGGTGGGTGTGTGTGTGGGTGTGTGTGTGTGTGTGTGTGTATCAATTTGAAAACAAAAAACTTCTAAAATACAGTGAAACTGCAAACTATATCGAGTGCTGTCACTTACCACAGGGTGCTGTGAGAAATAAAACCTAACAAGTTTAAACTGGACAAAATAATTTTTTAAGTTGCTGAAGTCATCCCAGTGAACACTAATAAAGGCTTAAAATAATGTATTGGCAGCGAGCAAGAACAACAAACGAGCAAGATTTGAGTGATAGAGCCGGCAGGACTTGTAAAAAGATGGGATTTAAAAAGAGTTAGAAATGTGTTTTGAGGTTTTTTGCATGGGCATTGGAGAGCTGACTGTGGCACCAGAAAAAGAGAATAAGTGAGTTCTGAAAAGGATTAAATTTAATCTTTGGCATTCTAAGTATAAATGTGTTAAAGTAGAACATCCTCTTAAAAATGTGAGGTCAGCAGTAGAAATTTGGAATTTGATAACATTTAAGAGTTGGACAGGCCAGGCATGGTGGTTCATGCCTGTAATCCCAACACTTTGGGAGGCTGGGGCTGGAGGATCACTTGAGGACAGGAGTTCAAGACCAGCCTGGACAACATAGCAAGATTTCAGTTCTGCAAAACATTAAAAACTAACTGAGCATGGTGGCACACACCTGTAGTCCTAGCTACTCAACTAGGCTGAGATGGGAGGGTTTCCTGAGCCCAGGAGTTCAAGGTTGCAGTACGTTATGATTATGACACTGCACTCCAGCCTGGGCAACAGAGTAAGACTCTGTCTCTAAAATTTAGAAAAAAGATGGCACGTTGGCTCACACCTGTAATCCAGCATGTTGTTGGAGACCGAGGCGGGCAGATCATGAGGTCAGGAGATCAAGACCATCCTGGCTAACATGGTGAAACCCCGTCTCTACTAAAAATTAAAAAAAAAAAATTAACTGGGCATGCTGGCACATGCCTGCAGTCCTCGGCTACTCAGGAGGCTGAGGCAGGAGAATCACTTGAACTCCTGAGGCGGAGGTTGCAGTGAGTGGAGATCGTGCCACTGCACTCCAGCCTGGGTGGCAAAGGGAGACTCTCAAAAAAAAAAAAAAAAAAAAAAGAGTTGCACAATGTCTTATGCTTGGGAGGGTTGCCTGAGCCCAAGAGTTCAAGGTTGCAGTAAACTACAATTATGCCACTGTACTCCAGCCTCGGCAACAGAGTAAAGAGTAAGACTCTGTCTCTAAAAATTAAAAAGAGTCGCACAGTGTCTTAGGCTGCATAGAAAAAGATGTGAATCAAAGGAAAAAAACAGATCTTTGAGAGAGAACATAGTGTCATTAACAATGTGGGGGTGGAGGTAAGAAGCCAGATTGCAAGGAATTAAGAAGTGAGTATGTGCTGAGAAATGAATAATCTAACTATATTACAAATATATGAAACAACTTCAGTGAAGGGAATTAGGGGGAAAGGTGTCAACATAAGTAACTTTGGAAATGATTAGAGTGTAAGATTAAAGGCAAAAAAAGAACTACACATAAGTGCTTACTCTAGTTGATAAAGTTGTTACCCATGGGTATACAAGTTAACGATTCTGATAATTTTATACATGTATATGGGAATTAAACAATTATGTAAATTGATAGCAAATGTTTGCGAGCCAGGTTTCTCATTGTTGGAGTGGGAATCTACAGATAAGCAAAGGGTTGGAGACAGCATGAACTCATGTACCTTAACACAATGTGGATGATTACATATAGAAATATTTATAGATATATGTATATAAATGGGTTAATGTGTGTATTTCTTGGCTCTCTCAGCTGAAAGAGTCTATAAGCAATGATATCCCTGGAGCAGTGAGCTCACCTAGTACCCATATCTTGGTTTGTAATATCATTCTCCAATAAAAGATACCAGGGCTCCTTTGAGAAATGACTGATTCTAGGACTGGGGCAGGAAATACACATGATGGACCTGGAGTATCTCATAATGCCAGTAATTAAGAAGTATTCAAAACAAACAAGAAAAACAAAAACCTACATTGATGAGGATATGTCAAAAAGGATATAGGAGCCTACTAAGAGAGCTCCCACTGACCAAAGCTGAAAGAATTTGAGCAACAAAATTTTAAAAATAGCATTGGATAATAACTCAAAGTATAAACTAAATATCCATGAGTCACATAAATGAGGGAGAAGAGACAAGTCTTCCACACAGAAGAATTCCGAATAATGTGTGTAGCTACTCTGCCCTCAAGTAGAGTGAGCGTAAATCCCCACTCCTAAGGTGTTGGCTGTACATGTTAACTTCTTGCTAATGTGTATAATGTATACACTATGGAAAGGGAGGAAAAAAGTAACTTTACAATGGAGAAACCTGACAAATACTGCCTTAGCCAGGCAATCAAGGCCAATAGCCAAAAGTGATAAATCACATTAATAGCATGTATCCTTGATGTGATATGATGAGGATGGTACTTTATCTCTGTAGTCTTCCTTTCAAAAACCCATTTCTCTAGTCTGAGAAAAACATCAGACAAATTCCAGTACAGGAGCATTCTACAAAATACTTGACTCTGGTACTCCTAAAAGCTGACGAAGTCATCAAAAATGAGGAAAGGCTAGAAAACTGTCTGTCACTGCCAAACAGTCTAAGGAAACATGACAAATAAATGTAATGTGATATCCTAGATGAGACCCTAGGATAGAAAAAGGACACTGGTACAAACTAAGGAGATATGAAAAAAGTATGGAGTTTCTTTAATAATAACATTTCAATATTGGGTCGGTAATTGTTGCAAATGCGCCATACTAACCTAAGATGTGAATAATAGGGGAAGCTGGGTGAAGGCATGTCTTAGTCCATTTGGGCTACTATAAGAAAGTACCATGGACTGGGTGGCTTTCACAACATATATTTATTTCTCCCAGTTCTGGGGGCTGAGAAGTCTATAACAGTAGGTATAAGAGAACTATGTGCATGATCTTCCGAGTTTTTGAGTCTACAAAAACAAAAGGCAGAGGAATATAATTAGGTAGTTTATTTTGCTTTTTTTAAGGGAAATTTGAGCATATTAATATGTGATGGAAGATTACTGAAGGAGGAAAGGTTAAAGATGGGAAAAAATAGTAAGAAATATCAATTGAATAGATGATAAGTGCATAAGTGGTAAGACAAACAATAGAGAGGAGGGAATGTATTTTTCTCCAATTTGTACAAAAACGATTAGAAGACAGAAAAAAAATGCAGAGCAGTTTTAGCGTGGAGTAAGTAACAGACATATTGTGACAGCATCAGGTAACTCTAATCTTGATAGAGGTGTTAGGTGTTAAGGTCCAGGAGATGGGGAGATAAATTTACCTTATTGATTGTCTACCATTATTAAAGAACCTGTTTTGCTGGTATGCTTTACATCTTATTTACAAGGATTTGTAAAACTCAGAAACCTTAATAGGTCCGTCTTAAATTAAAGGAGACAAGAAAAGAAAGACAAATTTCCTAATGTCTAGTTTACATCATTCTAGGTTTCAATCCTGGTGATGTTACACATCTAAATTAGCTGTAGGGCACTTAATTTGCAAAACAAATCTTTGAAAATATAATGCATAGTGCTGGGCTCAGTAATCCCAGCACTTGGGAAGCCAAGGTGGGCGGATCACGAGGTCAAGAGATCGAGACCATCCTGGCCAACATGTTGAAACCCTGTCTCTACTAAAAATACAAAAATTAGCTGGGCATGGTGGCTCGAGCCAGTTGTCCTGGCTACTCAGGACGCTGAGGCAGGAGAATTGCTTGAACCTGGGAGATGGAGGTTGCAGTGAGCCGAGATCATGCCACTGCACTCTAGCCTGGCAACAGAACAAGACTCCATCTCAAAAAAAAAAATAAAAGAAAAGAAAATAGAGTGCATGGTAGAAATGGAATTCCCCTTTTTTTTTTTTTTTTTTTTTTCCCAGATAGAGTCTCACTCTGACACCCAACCTGGAGTGCAGTGGCACAACATCAGCTCACTGCAACCTCCACCTCCCGGGTTCAAGCAATTCTCCTGCCTCAGCCTCCCGAGTAGGCATGCTACAGACTTGTGCCCCTATGCCCAGCTAATTTTTGTATTTTTACTAGAGATGGGGTTTCACCATGTTGGCCAGGCTGGTCTCAAACTTCTAACTTCAGGTGATCTACCTGCCTTGGTGTCCCAAAGCGCTAATTATAGCACCATGTCCGGCCAGAAATGGAATTTCTTTTAATTTCAGTGAGATCACTTGGGCTTTGTACAAATGGAAGCTGACACCAAACAGATCTTTTAGGACCTGTCAATAGTTACTTGGCTAAATTAAGTGTATTAAAATGGCATGAATACAATTTTCTCAAATAGTAGTTATATGTATATGCTCACACCATTTTAAGGAGTGGGGGATGGATGGTTAACATTGTTTTTTCATTTGTACTTTATTTAGTGACTAATAAAGTAATAGATAATAGAGTAGTAACTTTATGTGTGTGTGGCATTAAAGAAAACTCTAGAGACCTTTGCACATATATTAATGCTTTTATTAAAATATATATTTTGATAAATACCTGGTCATTGTAAAAAGTTTAGAAAATGGTGTACTATCCTCCCAATATTTAATATGTATATTTTTTACCAATTGTATATATTGTAAACACATACATAACCCCTGTGTTCCTTCTAAGCTCAGTCACTGGAAAACAGGAGAATACCATTCTGTAGTTGAAAAGATTTTAGAAATGATAAAAGCTAGTGATATTTTTTTCTGATCCTTTTCTTTTTTAAACATCAGAACCCTTTCTTAAAGTAGTAAATACAAAATTAAAGCTGTCTTGGATGTCCTACCACCCAGTCTTTCCCCTTCCCTGAAATCAAAAATCTGGGTCCCTAAGTATTGCCAAGAATTCCTACTGAAAATAATTTTGCTCAACTCTCTAATATTCTGCTCTGTTAAAAGAATTTTGAGTTAATTCATTTCCCATTTTCTCAGTTTAAATTGTTTTTTTTTATTTTCTGCAGTAAAAACTAGATTTTCATATGCCTTTCCAAAGGAATTTCCTTATAGGATGAATCATGTAAGTATATGGTAAAAAATAAAACACTTATCAAAGCTTTATACAAACTAGGTCTATTTTATATTAGACTAAATTTAATAGTTTCCTAGAAATAGCAGTTTCAGGTATTACATGAATACAGACATTATTCCAAATTAAAGCTAAATAGCTTTTACCATTAAAAAAAAAAAAAAACTTCATAGTAGTGATTATCAACCCTGGCTGCTCATTAATTGTATATAATATTGATGTTGGATTTTTCAGAACAACTAAATTAGAACTTTCAGGCTTGGGGCTTCCAACATTGGTACTGTGTAAAAGCTCCCAGGTGATACTACTATTCAGCTGGTATTAAAAACTACTTTAATGGAACAGTATGAAATATAAGGGAAATTTCTATTGACATTTTAATAGGCATGTGCTTCTTTTTCCACTTTGCAAGGGATTTGTTTGTTCTCTTTAAGCTACATTGTTTTAAGTAGAAATAATTGTATTTTTGCATTTGCTGAGTAGAAAGTATACTGGAAAATCTGATGTTTTTACAGAATATTTTAAATAAAAGTGAGTAATAAGAATGCTTGTGAGAAGCTGGCTTTTCCTTACAAGGATTAAAATTTCTATAATCATAATTTGATGTGTAATATAATAGTAAAAAGTAATTTTTATTGCATATATTGATTTTAATGTAAATTGTGTTTATTGTCTGGATTTTTAAAATATTTTAGTAAAAATTTTTGATAAATTATAATGTCTATAATTTATATTAGATTAAGTAGACTTATCTAATTTGGTTTCAAGTTGACATTTTATTGATAGTCTTTTCTTTAAACAGATATTAGAATGTGAATTCTATCTGTTAGAACTAATGGTAAGTATATATTATGTGATTAATAGATTAAAACATTTTCAAATTTAATGAAATTGGAAATTATTTAAAGAAATGATATTAGGGAGATACATTTTAAAACCATCCACCTGATATGTGATAGTGAAATCATGGTAGCCTATTTATGTTAGCGTCTGTATTCTCTCTGAAGCCTGTAAAATACTTTATATATACTACTTAGGATGGGAAAACTTTTCTATTCTATAGTAAGTAACTGTAATAAAATTATTAGAAACAGACAAGTCAGGACATTAAACCACTGTAAATTATGTGCACAATTTGTGTGTGCGTGCAGTGTTATTTAAAGATAGATTATGTCTTTGGCAGAATTCTGCTCCTCCAGTTGGGAATTACGGATTTATAGGCTAATAAGAGGTTTCAGTGTGTTGCAGATGTGACACTTTGAGTCTCTAAGGGAATGAATGGATGCTGACTGACTGCCAACCGATTTATCAAGGTATATTCCAGAGAGAGCACTGCCTTCACTATTATAGTAGAGTTTAGGGCTGTCATACTGCTTGCTTAAGCAAATAAAAGGGAAGCAAGCATGAGTTAATGAAATTCACTTTGAAATAATACAATTACAAATGAGTTGGGTAATGATATCATTTTTGTGTTGTAATAAATCTGTTTTTTATACATACACATTTTTTAAACTGTTTCTAGGATTGTTGCTTGATAGTGTATCATCCTTATAGACCTTTGCTCCAGTATGTGCAGGACATGGGCCAAGAAGACATGTTGCTTCCCCTTGCATGGTAATTAGAACAGAAGTTATTAATAGTGTAACATGTTATTAGATAGGAAGGTTGACAACTAAATATGAAGTTCAGTATTTTTAAAGTCATTAAACTATTGCCCCAAGATATCTTATGTTGAGCAAAATACCACTTGTTAAATTTTAATAACTGTAGTGGAGTAAATAACAAAATGAAAACCATCCTAAATTATCTGTTCTATAAATATACCTATAAAATTTAATTTTATATGAAACACAGACTGTCAACATAAAAATTAAGACTGAAGCTATCTTTAATCAGAATACTTTTTAGTAGTATGTGACATACATATACATTCACTGTATAACTTTTGGTTTTTTAATTTGATTTTCTGATTTTTAAAAAATTAGAAAAATGTGTAATTTGTTATGAGATTTTGAAATTTAAAGTATATTTAGCTGTAATTTTATTCATTGATATATGTGTATTTGTTGTCACATTCATGTATCTATCCTTTTGCCTTGATGTTTTCACTTTCATAGCTGTGCTTCAGTAATATAAAAGGAAATAAATGTGTACAAAGATGGGAAATCTGGCCCTCTCTGGAGGAAATATACAGATGAGGTAGATCTGCTTTCAGTAATAATATGATTTACATTTCTATAGGAGGATAGTGAATGATACCTACAGAACGGATCTTTGCCTACTGTATCCTCCTTTCATGATAGCTTTAGGTACGTAAGCATGGTGTGCCTTTATTAGTTAAATTGTTATAAACCTATTTAGGTCATCCTAAACTAAATTTCACCCTATTGTACTTTATGTTTTTATCTTCCGTGAAGTAATAGACTAATCCTTGCATGTGAACTTTCAATAATACAAACTGCAACTGACACAAATCAGGATTGTTGTTCCCCCAACCCCTTTTTTTTTTGGTTAAGTTTTTTTGTTTTTTTGAAACCATTCAAAGTAGTTTTAATCAGTGTCTGAAAAGAATGTATTTGTTTGTTTACAGGGAAAAGTTCAGAATTAAGCCAGTATTAGTTGTAGCGTGTAAAATAATTGGACCTGTCCTTCATATCTTGAGCCGAAACAAGTACTCGGAGGTTGAGTAAAGAAGCATGTGTGGTCCATAATGCCTGGCTAGAGAAAGAAGTCAGCTACATTCATTCTACTGTCTGTGGAAGGCAGTGCTGTAATGGGTGGAGTCAGATAGTCCTAGGCTTAAACTTTACTTCCTTTACAATTGTGGGAAAATTATCTGACCTTTCTGTGTTTGGGTCCTTAATTATAAAATGGAGAGGATACTAATTCCATTGAGTCATTTGAAGAATTAAATGAGATAGTTTGTAGAGCACCAAATAATGCCGGGTATATATTGGGTACTTGTTAATTTCTTCTTTTCTTTTCCTTTCCCTTCTATTGATTTTTTTTGAGATGGAGTCTCACTCTGTCTCCCAGGCTGCAGTACAGTGGCATGATCTTGACTCACTGCAACCTCCACTCCCTGGGTTCAAGCAATTCTCCTGCCTCAGCCTCCTGAGTAGCTACAGGAGGATTACAGGTGTGCACCACCACACCTGGCTAATTTTTGTATTTTTAGTAGAGATGGGGTTTTGACCTGTTGGCCAGACTGGTCTTGAACTCTTGACCTCAGGTGATCCACCTGCCTTGGCCTCTCAAAGTGCTGGGATTGCAGGTATGAGCCACCGCACCCAGTCCCTTCTATTGAGTTTTATAACTCCATCCTCTTGATTTTCCCCTTATTTTCCATTAGTTTCTCTTTGTTTATTTGTTCAATTATTCCTTAAATGTTGATGTTTCTTGGCTTTCTTAAATCAGGGCTGACAAATAGGTTGTACTTACACTTCTGTATTACTGGCAGCTCCCTGAAAGGACTGGATTTTAAGGGATTTTGAAGTGACGCCTGGGTTCAGTGGGTAGGAATACTGGGATCTGCATAGGTAGGAAGGAAGGGATAACAGAACATGTGTCATATCTTTGCCATCACTGCTTTCTGTCTTGAGTACTTTCACTGAGATTCATAGCTTCCACAATCACTTATGTGCTGAAACATTGAAATTTCTTTATTTAGCCAAGAGCTAGCCACTCGGCAGTTCTTATATCCATCTTCCTTTTACACAGCTCCACTTGGCATCTCACCAGCACCTCAGACTCGTGATGAGGATTGAGCTCATCTCTTTGTGCCAAAATATGTTCCTCCTTTTAATGTCTTTGCCTGCTTGGTGAATAGCACTAGTTATTTACCTTAGTTGGAAACCCAGCAGTTAGGCCCTTTCATCTCCCTCAATTCCCACATGTAGTTGGTTACCAATACATTTTATGCCTTCCTTTCGATTGTCCCTTCTGTAATCTCATAGTCATCTTCTCATTTCTATCCATGTTACCACAGCAGTCTCCTAACTGGCTTATTACTACTCTCCAGCATTCCTATGCTCAGAGAGCTGATCTATCCTCCACACTGTTGATCTAGGCTAGTGGTTACAATGGGGCATAATTTTGTCCCCAAGGGCACATTTGGCAATGTTTGGTTTTAGTTGTCATAACTAGGGTTGGGTGGTACTGGCATCTAGTAGGTAGAAGCTGGGGATGCTGCCAAGCATCTTGTAGTATGCAAGACAGTGTCAAACAATTGTCGGATCTAAGATGTCAGTAGTGCCAAGATGGAGAAACCCGGTGCTAGCAAGATTTGTCTCCTAACTTATATACATACTATTTATCTTCTCCACTGTCATTCTTTTAAATAAGATTTGGCTTAGACATCACCTCTTCAGTGACCCTCCCCCTACCCTTTCAGTGTCACCATAGTCTGGGTTTAAGATACTTTCTCAATCTCCAGTGTACTCTATGCATATTCATGTTAATAGCATTTTCCACTGTATTTTAATTTCCTGTTTTTATTATTTCAGTTCTTTAGTTTTTTAACCCCTTCTTGACCTAAGCCCTACTCATAGCTTTGACTTAGGGCAACCAGTGTGTAAATTCACATTTGAGTTGCTGTTTGCCTAGAATGTCATCCTTAGCAAAGTAATATGGGTAACCAGACCAAGGAATATAACTTAAGCTGGTGTGGGTTCAGGGTAGCCAGGCTGCTCAGTAGAAATTGTTCTAGGCAAAATTGTGATGTAGATTCTTGTCTTTGAGCACTTTTACTATCTTTGTTAGTTTATATTGTATATAACATATATAACTAATATTGTATACAGTATATTACATTTGTTTTCACCTCTGATTACAATACTGAATTCTGTAAGGATGTGCCCAACTTTCACATAACGTGATCATATGTTCTAATAATGAAAGAAAAGAAAAAGGTGAGGCAACACTGCATTTTGTGTGTGTGTGTGTGTGTGTGTGTGTGTGTGTGTGTGTGTGAGTGAGAGATAGAGTTTCATTCTTGTTGCCCAGGCTGGAGTGCAATGGCGCGATCTTGGCTTACTGCAGCCTCTGCCTCCTGGGTTCAAGCGATTCTCCTGCCTCAGCCTCCCAAGTAGCTGGGATTACAGGCATGTGCTACCATGCCCAGCTAATTTTGTATTTTTAGTAGAGACATGGTTTCTCCATGTTGGTCAGGCTGGTTTCAAACTCTCAATCTGAGGTGATTCACCCGCCTTGGCCTCACAGAATGCTGGGATTACAGGCGCGAGCCACTGCGCCCAGTGCAGCATTGCTTTTAATTGAAGTGTAGAAACATGGTCAACATTGTTAAAACCTAGTGTGTTAATTGACATTTTTGTTTGTTTTTGTCACACTGACTTCTGGGTGCAGTTTAACTGCTACTTTGTACACTGCTGAGGGATAACTCCCCTTTTCTGTTCTCATTGGATGTTTTTCCCACTTTAACATGCCTGACTCTCAAGGCAACTACAGCATTACTAGCACACAGTAAGGACCAGACATCAAGAACCTTGGTGTAATTTAGTAATTTTTTTCTGTCTCAGATTAAGTTGGTGAGATGGTCAATGGTAACTCTTATAGGTAGTATAATTTTTTTTAAAGAGTGTTGGAAAATACACAGGAAATTTGTAGTGAAAAATCTTTGTTAGAATCATATATGCTGTGTTTGTAGTTAAACATGGACAGTGGTCTCTCATTTTCATTTCAGCTTGCCTACATGTAGCCTGTGTTGTACAGCAGAAAGATGCCAGGCAATGGTTTGCTGAGCTTTCTGTGGATATGGAGAAGGTATTCTGTAAAATTCCCTTAGTTGTATATAAACTTGAATGTCTAAAAATTAATGTCATATTTACTTATCATGAGCCTAAAATCTTATGATGTCCCCCAGGCTCAGAAGATTATTGGTTACAAAATATTAAGAAACATGGGCTGGGTACAGTGGCTCCCACCTATAATCCCACCACTTTGGGAGGCCTAGGTGGGTGGATCACCTAAGGTCAGGAATTCAAGACCTGACCAATATGGTGAAACCCCATCTCTACTAAAAATACAAAAATCAGCTGGGCATAGTGGCGCACACCTGTAGTCCCAGCCTCTCGGGAGGCTGAGAGAATTGCTTGAACTCAGGAGGCAGAGGTTGCGGCGAGCCAAGATCATACCACTGCACTCTAGCCTGGGCAACAGAGCGAGACTCCATCTCAAAACAAACAAACAACAAACAAAACATGTTTGGTGGGAAAAGTTAATGCTGATTATTTAAGTTATCTATCTCTTTTCAGTTTAGGATTAAGTAGAATGGTAAGCTTTTGGTTTGATTTGTTGTAAAGTAGCCTCTAATTCCCATGATTATTTTAAAAGCTCCCTGGTAACCACTGAATACAACTGTGAAATGCTGTAACATAGCCTGTCTCCTGGCAAAATGGCTTTTGCTGTGTTTCTAGCTTTTTTGCTCAAATGTTAAATGCATTAAAATTAATCCTAATGTTAGGGTCTACTCAGGTGGGAAAAAAGGGCTAATTTGGAAACTAGTTATTTCAAATTTGTAGCTGCCAATTTTTGAGTACCTTATGTGTAATTAACAGAGAATCAAAACATCTGTTGTGCACTATCCCCCACTAAGTTGTTGAAAACAACTTATATTAGAGGAGTATGCTCTATAGTGGTATATTCCTTCATGATTAGAACCTTTATTCTTAGTACGTTTCAGTTTAAAAGATGTCATCAGATGGAAGGAAATCAACTGAAGAGATAGATAAGAACGGGCAGTACATACGTGCTGAAAAGTGAGGGGCCAGAAGGAAAATCCTAAACGGCACTGCAGTGAAAATTACTGCTTTCAGATTTATCAGGATTGTCTAACCTAACCTGAGCACTTAGGGACAGAGACTATTTACTGTTTTCTGAAGGTTGTCTAATAAGTGATGTGTGCTCTTTATATGAAATGGTGCTTGTTTTTGCCACTAACAACTTTTCTAATATTTTCTTCTAGATTTTGGAAATAATCAGGGTTATTTTAAAACTATATGAGCAGTGGAAGAATTTCGATGAAAGAAAAGAGATGGCAACTATACTTAGTAAGATGCCAAAACCAAAACCACCTCCAAACAGGTACTTGGTAGACTTTAATTATTGTCATTTAATTATATATCATACTTAACATACTTTCCTTAGATTATGTTGTTTTGTATCTTTTTTAAAAACATTTCTTCCAAAATTTCATGATCCATGTTAATTTTATTTTTTTAAATTTGTGACTTGAGAATGTCTCATTTAAAAAAAAAATTAATCTGATTAGTAACTTTTCCCAATGCAGTAGAGGTGTATTACAGGTATCTCTCAACATATGGTCATATACCATAAGTTTAAAGCTGACAGCATTAGCAATTTCATCTGAAATTCAGGCAGAATTCAGAACTGTAGTAGTTTCATGTCAGTTTGACTCTGTGCCATCTTTTTTTTTTTTTTTTTTTCCTCTGCTGGCTATTTTTTTTTTTTTTTTTTTTTTTTTTTTTTTTTTTTTTTTTTTTTTTTTTTTTTTTTTTGTGTGTGTGTGTGTGTGTGTGTGTGTGTGTGTGTATGTGTTAAGTAGGATCTGTTCATTTAATTCTGTGGTTCTCAGCGCTCACTGTGTATCAGTTCATTTGAGGCAGGGAGAAAGTCAGCAGAGAAATAAAGAAATGCTATCCATCTTCATTGTTTCTTTAGAAAAATGATTGTTATATAACAATAGATTTATGGATTGCTACTGATAAGTTAATGTTACAATTTGGAAAAAGTTAATATTTATTCAAGGAGCTGTTTAAGGCAGTCATTCAAACAGCTACCTTTGGATGCATTTTTTGCAGAAATTCCCTGAGTGATTCTCCACTAGTGGCAGGGCCTGAAGCTGCAAGATGATGGTGGACAAGATAAGGCAATAATCCTATTGCCACAGTTACTGGTATTTTCAGTTTTAGTTATTTTTAAGTATTCAGCATTTTTATTTTAAGTATTCAGCATTTTCCAGGAAATTATATTTCTTTCTGACTTATAAAGGTTTGCTGTATTTATATGTTTTTTTTTGAACACTTCTTATTTTTCATAAATAGTAGGAATAGGATTTTATATGTAAGATTTAATTTTATAGGAAATTTGTTTAGAAGAAGCTATAGTCTCTATGTTGAGTGATACCTGTAATAACAATGAAATCCCATACCCTAATTTAAAGTTTTTGAGTGTATACGGACACTAATTTCCAGAATGCTTGTTATGTGTGTGGACACAAAGTTACATAAGAATAAAAACATAAAACCAAATGTTAGTCTTATGGATTTTAATTTTTCACGTGTCTTATAATGAGGAATGTCTTTGTTTTATATCGTTGTGCCGTAGAATAATGAACTTTAAAGTTAGTAGGCTTATCAGGTTGTTAAAATGGATCTTTTAATTGGTATAAAATCTCTTTCTTCCCCATTTGAACAGTGAAGGAGAGCAGGGTCCAAATGGAAGTCAGAACTCTAGCTACAGCCAATCTTAAAACATTCCGAAGAATTCCGTAGTGGACTGCTTGGAAATAAACCATTGGACAGATTTCAGTAATGTCTTCAGTGGAACACAAATGAAAATGAATAGCTTGTTTCTGTCAAGCATATTGGAAAGTGATTTTATTTTTGCAAAATAAGCTTTTCTTTAATATGATTCTAGTACATAATTGATTAAAATCTCTTGATTATAAATGTTTGGAAAGGTTCTAAGGGGACCTACAGAAAGACATACATAGACATTTCAAAATTAATAGCTTTTGATTAGTATAATATTTCTTAATTTGGATAATAGAAATTGTAGCTTTTAATTAAGCCAGGAAACATGAAGCATAATTTGTTTAAAATTCTCTTTGGTCATTGAGGGACCAAAAAAGGACGTAAAATTTACAGTCAGTATAACTGAGGGGTTTTTTTCCCCTCCATAAGTTTAACTTTAAAATTGTATTTAAGGAATCAAATCTTACAAAATCCTGGAAGATTTTGGTAACGATGTTGATAATTTCAGGGAAATTAATCAAGTACCTATATTGATTTAAAAGTGTATTTTATTCAATAGTTTGAGGATCTTGCCATGAAAGATACTGGCCCAGCCTAGCAGAAAAGTGCAATATGTATAGCATACTTTGACATTTTAAAAGCTGTATTCCATAACCATTTTGAAATGCTGGGCAAACTACATGAAGTTATTTATAATTAATTCACAGCTAATCAGGCATTTTGAAAGCTTAATTGGATTAAAAAACCATAATGTCGGAATTTGATAAAATTTTAATGTTGATTTTTACTGTGAAAAGTTTTTTATAAGATAAACACACCCTATTAATTTTGTGTCTTGGTGTGGATTTACAAATTTGCTACAGGTATTCTGAGCCAGGAACACAATCAGGTTTCAGGCCAGTTTGATACTGGCTGTCCTTAATTCTAATATGAGAGTAGGACATCATACTAAATGTTATGTCAGTGGGACATACTGTCAGTGGGACGTACTGTCTGTTGAACTTAGCAAATTAATATTTTCTTCAGACTTGAAGGAGAGTGATAAATAAAATTTGGAGTCATAGGATATTGATGTACAATTGAAGGATTAAACATTTTTAATCAATTGTGGACAATGGCTTATTAAATTAAATGTTGACCTCCTAGTATAAAACTGCAAGAATAAAAGTAAGTTCTCCAGCTTTATCGACTAGTGTCTTGAATTTATCTTTTTGAATTTGCCTGATGTTGTTTTTTGAGAATTCTTCTTCCTTAAGTATTAAAGCCTTTTATAGGTTGTCAAGGGGGTAATTTCAAATCGTTTATAAACAGATTTTAAATAGAAAATTTATTTCTGATGGAGGGTATCAGATGAGGTGGAAAGGGATGTGTAAAGTCAAACTGCTGATATATACAGGTTTCCTAGGCTTATGTTAAGATAAGAAATAAAATGAAAAAGCTCTCCTCAGGTCTGAAGGAATTAATGTTGGGCTTAGGTAGGACCTATAGTCTTTGTAAGTTTTTATTTTTAAAATTAATTTATTTTTAAAATTAATACCATGCCTCTTAGTTTTGTTTTCAGTCTCTTATTGTGGAAAATTTAAAACAACATATACAGGAGTAAAGTAGTGTAAGGAACCTCCATGTCCCTATCACCCATCTTCAGTAGTTATCAATTTATAGCCAATTTTATTTCATCTGAACTCCCACCCACTTCCCCCAAGTTACCATCCCACATCTTATTTTGAAGCAAATCCTGGATAGCATATAATTTTATCCATAAATATTTCAGCATGTATTCCTAATAGCTCTTTTAAAAAACAAAGTATTATTGTGCCTCAAAAAGAATTAGTAAAAATAGTATCAGATTTTCAGTTATTTCACAAATATAAAAATTGTTAAAGAGTTCTAGTCAGGATCTAAATAAGGGCCACAAATTACAATTTATTGACAAATCTTTTGTCTTTTTATTATTTTATTATTACTATTTATAGACAGAGTCTTGCTCTATTGCCCAGGCAGAAGTACAGTGGTGCAGTCTTGCTCACTGCAGCCTCTTCCTCCCAAGTTCAAGCGATTCTCCTATTTTAGCCTTCAGAGTAGCTGGGATTACATGCCACCGTGCCTGGCTAATTTTTTGTGTTTTTATTAGAGATGGGGCTTCGCCATGTTAGTCAGGCTGGTCTGGAACTCCTGTCCTTAAGTGATCTGTCTGCTTCGGCCTCACAAAGTATTAGGATTACAGGTGTGAACCACTGCACTGGGCAATGTCTTTTTAAATTCATGAATTCCTTCTCCCTCACATTTTAAAAATTCCTGTTTTTGGTTTGCTTGTCTACTTAGAGTCTCTCACCATCTGGATTTTGCTGTTTGCATCCTTGACGTGCCATTTATTGTGTTATTTTCTCCTCTATATTTTCTGTAAATTGATAATTGAATCTATAGGCTTGATCAGATTCAGGCTCACTTATTTGCTTGCTTCATTTTCTTCTGCTTTTTTTTTTATTAGACTGCTATATAAATAAAATAGTAGTCTTTAATCAGGAGATAAAAAACAATTGAGTTTCTCTTTCTCTGATTTGATAGCAGCCATTGATGATATGTATTGTTTTTAAAAATCAAGTATTACCATAGGTGCACTGTCCAGTATAATAGCTACTAACTACATGTCATTATTGAATACTTAAAATGTGGCTAGTGTGAATTGAGATGTGCTGTAAGTGTAAAAATAAATGTTGGGTTTCAAATAGTATAAGATCTCTAATATGTTTATGATTACATATTTTAAATGGTATTTTGGATACACGGGATTAAATAAAAAATTAAAATCAATTTCACTTTATTTTTCAATTTTTTTAATATAAGATTTCAAATCATGTAATAGCTTGCATTAAAATTCTATTGAGCCAGGCGCGGTGGCTTATGCCTGTAATCCCAGCACTTTGGGAGGCTGAGGCGGGTGGATCACTTCAGTTTAGGAGTTTGAGACCAGCCTGGCCAACATGGTGAAACCCCATCTGTACTAAAAAATACGAAAATTAGCCAGGCGTTGTGGCGTGCAGCTACTCAGAAGGCTGAGGCAGGAGAATTGCTTGAACCTGGGAGGCAGAGGTTGTGGTGAGCTGAAATTGTGCTGTTGTACTCTAGCCTGGGTAGCCTGGATGATAGAATGAGGCTCTATCTCAAAAAAAGAAAAAAAATTATATTGGACAGTGTTACTGTAAGACACCAGAGGGTACATGTTAGATCCCGGTCTCCTCATTCTCCCTACCTCTCATTCCCATTTTGCAGAGGCAGCCATTTTCAACTTTTAGTCACTTCTCTGTTTACTTCTGCATTTCCAAGTAACAAGGTTTTAATTATAACATTTATTTGAACACTTATTAAAAATATTCCAATTATGTTCTAAGCTCTCTGCATTTATGAAGTAAATCCTTAGAACAGTCATTTTAGAGATGAAGAAACTCCGGAGCAGAAATATTAAGTAATTTACACAGTCACAGATTAAGTAAGTGACAGAGCTTGGATTAGATTCTGATTTTAGAATCCGGGCATTTGGCCAGACATGGTGGCTCACACCTATAATCCTAGCACTTTGGGAGGTTGAGGCAAGAGGATTGAGGCCAAAAGTTTGAGACCAACCTATGTAACAAAGCAAGACTCTGACTCTGTTTATTAAAAACTAAATAAGGTATTTTTTTAAGTCTGGGGATCTAATCTCCAAATGTATTGCTATATTGCCTCATCCACTTATATTTCCCTCATTTTTTAAAAAAATTATAAATATTATCTAATTCCCTGCTATGGAAGATGAAGATATGCTTTTCATACTTCTCCCCCATTCTCCTTCCCCAACCTGATCTTATACTGGCATGTCTACTAATTGTATAATTTTGGTTAAATTCATATCTAATATATAAACAAATAATATTGCCTTCTATAGTATACTATGATTACCATTTTCTTTTATAATATTTTTGTATTTCTGGAAGTAGTAATTGCCTTGATTATAATTTGTTCAATTTCATTTGTATCTTCTATTAATCATCAGAATCATTTGTCATTATTTATTCTCTAAATCACAGGGAAACAACATGCTTCTTGGAGTTCTACAGCCTTCAGTCTGGACTGACTACTGTCTCAAAGTCAAGTAACACGATTATCATAATAGAATTGATCATATTGGGACTTCCCTTTGTTTTCTCTTGCATTTAAGATATGGGGAATCCAAGTCTTTTTCTTTCATTATAGATAAGGTCTCCCTCTGTCACCCAGGCTGTAGAGCAATGGCACAATCACTGCTCACTGTAACCTTCAACTCCTTTGTTCAAGCAATCCCCTACTTCCGTCTCCTGAGTAGCTAGGACTATGGGCTCATGGCTAATTTTTAAAATTTTGTGGAGATAGGGGTCTCACTGTGTTTCCGAGGAGGGTCTCAAACTCCTGGCCTCAAGTGATTCTCCTATCTTGGCCTCCCAAAGCCCTGGGATTACAGGCATGAGCCACTGCACTTAGCCGGTAATCCACATCTTTTTAAGTAGGACCTTGTTCTTGAGAGTTCAATGTCTTCTCATAATTCTAAGGATATTAATTTAGGTTTTTTGGTTGTTTTAAAATTTTCTTTGTTCCCTGCATTAACACTACAGGTTGAGCATCCATAACCTGAAA
Source organism: Cebus imitator (assembly GCF_001604975.1). NCBI lineage: Eukaryota > Metazoa > Chordata > Mammalia > Primates > Cebidae > Cebus > Cebus imitator. The sequence goes on from NW_016107697.1 coordinate 384,350, forward strand.
ATCTGAAATCCAAAATGCTCCAAAATCTGAAACTTCTTGAGTGCCTACATGATGCCACAGTAGAAAATTCCATATATGATTTTATGTGACAGGTCACAGTCAAAACTTTGTTTCATATACACAATTAGTTTCAAATACTGTATAAAATTAACTTCAGGCTGTTTGTATTTTTTTTTTTTTTTTTTTGAGACGGAGTTTCACTCATGGTACCCAGGCTGGAGTGCAATGGCGCGATCTCAGCTCACCGCAACCTCCACCTCCTGGGTTCAGGCAATTCTCCTGCCTCAGCCTCCTGGGTAGCTGGGATTACAGGCACACGCCACCATGCCCAGCTAATTTTTTGTATTTTTAGTAGAGACGGGGTTTCACCATGTTGACCAGGATGGTCTCGATCTCTTGACCTCGTGATCCACCCGCCTCGGCCTCCCAAAGTGCTGGGATTACAGGCTTGAGCCACCGCGCCCGGCCCAGGCTGTTTGTATTAAGTGTACATGAAATATAAATGAATTTTGTTTAGACTGGGTCCCATCCCCAAGGTATCTCTATATACAAGCAGATATTTCAGAATTTGAGATACTTCTGGTCTCAGCTGTTTCAGACAAGGGCTATTCAACCCTGTATTTCCTTGAAGTTACTTTTTGCTATTTGGTTTGGTCATAGTCTTTAAAGTTAGAATCTTGGTTGTAACTTTCTTGGGATCCTTCATATTTGAGAGACACAGAGAAAGCTAATCGGAACATCTCTTGTGTGCATGGGCAGGACTTTTCTGTGGTGAGCTTCACTGTAGTTAAGGGAGCAGCAAAGCTTTTTCCTTAACCATGCTTCATACCCCAACATGATTTTTTAAAGGTTTTTCTTCAGGTTAGTTGAATTTTTCTGGAGAGGAATCGATCTCAGGTAGTAGGAGATGGGCTGTCAGATCTCAGAGTAGAATAAAGGCAAGAAGCTAGCTAACTCATAGTTCAGTACTGAGAGTTTCACTTTATCTTCTTATTTTCAGTAAGGAGTCCACTGCCATTCCTGCCCCCAGATGTTTAGTTAGGAGTTTCACCTGCCATCTTTATCCATTAAATTAATGCAAACAGTAACACAATATCAGCTGCCTACAAACAGGTAACATATTGTACATATTCACACAGTAATAATAGCAGCAAAGTATTAAATTTCTGACATGTATTATCTGATTTAGTCTTCACAACTTTACTGTGAAGAACTGTTATTATCCTTATTTAAATTCACTTCAACCATATTCTGCCACTATAATAATACCTTATTAAAATTTCTCTTTTTTTCTTATCCTCTGCTCCTTAGAGAACCTTGTAGCATTAAAAAGTGGTGGTGATAAAATTATATTTTTTCATTAATAAAGTGCTATTTTGGGGGCACTGAAAAGTATTTTTTACTGGATGGTAGGATAAGCATTCAATTTTTTTGTGTCTAGTCATATAAAATTTCTCATAGATTAGCTGCTGATCCTACTTCTATCCAGTATTTTTTTCTTTTTGAGACGGAGTCTTGCTCTGTCACCATGGCTGGAGTACAGTGGCACGATCTCAGCTTACTGCAACCTCTGCCTCCCAGGTTCAAGGAATTCCCTTCCTCAGCCCCCAGAGTAGCTGGAATTACAGGCGCCCGCCACCACACCCAGCTAATATCCAGTATTTCTATGGCATATACATACTAGATGGCAAAAGGGCATATTATCACAGAATCCAAGAAACCCCACTGAGATCATAAGCAGGGAAGAAAGATGATGTGAATGAAAGAAATCTGAGATACTTTAATTCAGAACTCTGAGGCTATCCACTATTGCCAAAGGACATCTTCCCTCTATTCCATTATGAAAGTGATGTAGAGTACATACAGCATTTAAAAATGTAATCTGGCTTTTCTCATACATATCTAAAACTTTTGATCTGCCCTTGTATTATTCAAGTAAAAGTGATATTCTCCCATTATTGAAATGAACAGACATTTATTAAACGATGTATTAATCATATGCTTATATATTCACATTTTGAGGTCTCTGGTACTACAGACTTTAATATTGGTTTTACTCATAAGAGTTTTGTTGCATAAGGCCAGGTGCTGTGGCTCACGCCTGTAGTCTCAACCCTTGGGAGGCTAAGACAGGGTGACTGCTTGAACCCAGGAGTTTGAGACCAGCCTGGGCAACATGGTGAAACCCTACTTCTACAAAAAACAGAAAAATTACCTGGGTGTGGTGGTGTGTGCCTGTTGTCCTAGTTACTCAGGAGGCTGAGGCAGGAGAATCATGTGAGTCACCCCAGGGGTCAAGCTGCAGTGAGCTGTAATCATGCCACTGCACTCCAGCCAGGTGACAGAATGAGACCCTGACTCAAAAAAAAAAAAAATTCTTGTGTTAAGTCAGTGCAGTTTAAAAAATATAATGTGTCCAGAAGCAGTCATTGCAGTGAGCGGAGATCCCTCCACTGCACTCCAGCCTGGGTGAAAGATTGAGACGCTGTCTCCCTGTCTCAAAACACACACACACACACACACACACACACACACACACACACACAATTTGTTAAATATATCAGAATAACTGACAACTAAAATTGTCTTTATAAGTTTGATCTAATATAGAAGATAC
>NW_016107697.1:387996-390849 GCF_001604975.1 Cebus imitator
AAAAAAAAAAAAAAAAACAAAAACAAAAACAAAAACAAAAAACAAAAGCAAACTATACAGTATATGTTTCTGTAATTTGCTTTTTTCCCTCAACATTGTAAGAGTCATCCATGTTAATACATGTACCTCTGATTTTTTCCATTTTCACTAATCCTGTCATCAGGTGTGTTTGATCTGCTTTGTCTACCTTCTATTGGGTGTTTAAGTTCAGTTACTGTATTTTCATTTTGTCATCTAAGTTACTATATTTAATCACAGTTATTTTAAAGTCTGTCTGGAAACTCTGAGATCTTCTGTGGATCCATTTGTCTTGTTTTTCCCTGTTATTTCTCAATCATAAGGTCCTACTGACAGCTGTGCCTAGTAGTTTTTGATAGAATACTGAAATTTTGTGTGAAAAACTGTATGGGTAATTTGTGGCTCCAGCTCAGGGGTCTACACGCTATGCCCCATGGACCAAATCTGACCAGCTACCTATTTTTGCCTGGCTTTAGGCTAAGAATGTTTGCTGTATGTTCAAATGATTAAAAAATAATCAAATGAAGAATAATATTTGGCAACACATGAAACATAAAATTCAAACCTAAGTGGCGTAAGTAGAGTTACTGGAATAGTCACATTCCTTTATGTATTGTCTGTGGCTGCTTTTGTGCTACAACAGCTGAGTTGAGCAGTTGCAACAGAAACTAATTGGCCACAAGACTAAAAGATTTATTATTGGCAACCTCTCCTCTAGCTAATGATATGTTTCTCCAGCGAGGATTTACTTCTGGTAGGCCCTTAAGATACTAGGAAAATCGCCTTAATTCATTCAGGGATTTAGTCAATTCAAAGCTTGTTTTGAGTTCTTGTGGGGGTTATGAATTTCTGGTTCACCTTTACTTCTAGGGCATAGCCTTTCAGGAATTCTGACTAAAAGCCTGATGTATTTACCCAGAATCCTATTCCTTGATGGGCCCAGTACTTCAATGTTGATTCATCATCTACAACTTTCCTTCTTCCTAAGATTATGGCTCTTCAGATCTTTGCTGCCTCAGTAATTAATGCCTTCAAACAAATCATGCACACACACACACACACACACACAAATATATTTCTGACATTGTCAGAAATAGAAGTTCAAGGTGATCAGATTGCATCCCACACCAGATTCTTCAATGGCCTTCGATCTCATTTAGGAAAAAACAACTCCTTACAGTTACTACAAGAATGACTGCATAAGTGAGTCTAAAGATACATGGGTCTAAAGAGGCACAGGCAAGACAAAGCAGGTTTTTTCTGCCACCAGTGCATTAGCACACTAATAAGTATAGGACTTAACATTCCAAAGGAATATATATACCCATGCTAGTGGGAGTCATTTACATTTAGGTATTTCTGTTTTCATTATTTTTAAACAAACTGAGGTACAATCACTCATTGAATATGTACTTTTTTTTTTTTTTTTTTTTGAGACAGAGTTTCGCTCGTTACCCAGGCTGGAGTGCAATGGCGCGATCTCGGCTCACTGCAACCTCCGCCTCCTGGGTTCAGGCAATTCTCCTGCCTCAGCCTCCTGAGTAGCTGGGATTACAGGCGCGCTCCACCATGCCCAGCTAATTTTTTGTAGTTTTAGTGGAGACGGGGTTTCACCATGTTGACCAGGATGGTCTCGATCTGTTGACCTCATGATCCACCCGCCTCGGCCTCCCAAAGTGCTGGGATTACAGGCGTGAGCCACCGCGCCCAGCCGAATATGTACATTTTTAAGTGTTCAATGTGTTTTGACAAATGTATATGCCTATACCTTGATTGAAGTATCAGTACATCAGTCAAGACAGAACATTTCCATCACCCTAGAAAGTTCTCTTCTTGCCTTTTTTTTCTCTCAACTTTGTTGTTGTTGTTGTTCTGAGACTGGGTCTCACTCTGTCACCCAGCCTGGAGTGCAGTGGCGTGATCTTCAGCGCTCCAGTGATCCTCTTGCCTTAGTCCCCAGGTAGCTGGAACTAAGTGATCTTCCAGTGCTCAAGTGATTATCTCACCTTAGCCCCCAAGTAGCTTGGACTACAGGCACATGCCACCATACCTGGCTAATTTTTTGTGGTTTTTTTGTAGAGACCGGGTTTGCCATGTTGCCCAGGCTGGTCTCGAACTTCTGAGCTCAAGCAATCTGCCTGCCTCAGCATCACAAAGTGCTGGGACTACAGGCCTGAAACACCACGACTGGCTCCTCCTTGCCACTTCCATTTAATCTTCTTCCCTCTAGAACAGCAACCACTGTTCTGATTATTTATCCCCATATTAATCATATTAATTTTAGTTTTTTAAAGTGCAAAGTTCATCACTACCATGCTGGTCCTAACACTGCTATAAGTCTTTAGAAACCAATATATTTTTCTTGTTCAAATTTCACCAACTTCTCTGGATAGGTTAATTGATTTTTTAAGGTCACACCTGCGTGTTAATCTGCACGTCTAGTTCATAGCCTCTCAGAATAGAAGGAATACTAACACAAATGTCATACATGATTAGATAATGTAAGTAATCTGGTCTTTTAGAATACTACTGAATAATACTAAGCTACTTAAAATTAATTCCTATAATCCCAACCCTTATATTTCCATGGCAAGTAACATGCATTATCTCAGGGGAGAACGGCATTTTCAATTTACAGATGAGAAAATGATTCAACAACTAATTGATTTATACAAAAATCCCCTTACCATAACTAGTGGTGCCAGGACTAGATTTTTATTATCTTGCTCATTCCACTATCCTTGGCTGCATGTACACAAGGAAAGAGCCAACTTGTATTCCAAAAATTCAATTTCCTTGTTTCTTCTCTGAAAATTCATAGGTTACCCATTCTTT
>NW_016107697.1:390939-393046 GCF_001604975.1 Cebus imitator
TTTTTTTGAGATGGAGTCTTGCTCTGTTGCCAGGCTGGAGTGCAGTAGCGTGATCTTGGCTCACTGCAACCTCTGCCTCCCAGTTCAAGCGATTCTCCTGCCTCAGCCTTCCAAGTAGCTGGAACTACAGGCATGCACCACCATGCCCAGCTAATTTTTGTATTTTTAGTAGAGACTGGGTTTCACCATGTTGGCCAGGATGGTCTCGATCTGACCTTGTGATCCTCCTGCCTCGGCCTCCCAAAGTGCTGGGATTACAGGCGTCAGCTATCACGCTCAGCTGCTTCTGTACTTTATAACAGAAGACTGATAGGAAATTTAGAGATAAATAATTCAATGGCTATTCACCATACCATTCAGACTCCACACCTATTTTAAAAATTGTGTTGCTTTTGAGTTAGATGAAAAGAGGCTCTTAGTTTTGCTATCCTGCCTTTACTGACAGTAATTACAAGAAATTCTTAAATAGACATATGAAAATGTAATATATATGAAACATTGCATTACACATTTATGAACCTATTTTTTCCTTCATCTACACACCTGTGAAAGCCCAGAGATATTGCTGTGTCCAGAGCCTTCTTGCTTCTCACTCCCGCTAAACAAGAAAATACTAGGTTGTCAGATTTGGATGGCTTTACTTCATTGTACTTCTCTTTGAAGTCTCTTGGGTTCATCTGTAGAGCCTCACCTACCTCATCCACTGAAAGAAAATGTTAAGAATTTCAATTAGATTTTAGATATAGTAAATTATATGTTTTTTAATAAATCAATTTAAGACACATGTCACTTACATGGTATGTTGATAGACCCAGGGATTTTTCCATACTCCAGAATTTCCCATGCCTCTCTAACATCAATTAACATAATATTTTTAGAATTCAGCAGGTTTTTAAGTTCTTTATAAGTGACATCTTTAGAAATAGCAGTATAAAAATTGTGGTGGTTTCCCTTTATTGACTTTAAACCTGAAAAAAATAAAATTTAGGCAATTTCAATATCACTATTAATAGCTGGAAAGAATAGATTAAAAGAATTTCCCCCCAGCTCCAGTTAATAATTTTTTTTACTTTAATAAACTATGTATTCTATGTATTTTGTATAATGACATAATAAATATATATTTGGTCTCTGCTCCTGGTTCCTGATATAAGAGCTCCTAAAACCCTTATAATTTCCTGAGTGATGGGGGCAGGGGGGTGGTGCTAGGAGCATAGTTTGTTTTAATGTATTTGGTCTTTTACTCCACTTCCTGACACAGAGCTCCCAAATCCCTTGGAAGTCCTGGGTAATAGGAGATTCTTTCACTCTAATGAAGTGGCTCTTGGTGGGCTCCTGGACAGCTTCAGGATGGGGGCTGGTCACCAGAAAGACCCAACTATGATTAGAAGCTTGGAACTCAGCTCCATTCTCATTCTCTAGGAGGTAAGAGTGGCTGGAGACTGAGTTAATAACTGATGATTACATGATGAAATTTCCATAAATATCTCTAAACTATGGGGTTCAGAGAGCTTCTGGTTGGTGAACACATGCAAGTGCTGCGAGGATAGCACACTCCAACTCCATGGGGACAGAAGCTCCTGTGCATGGGACCCTTCCAGACTTCCCACTATGTACCTCTTCATCTGGCTGTTTATCTGTATTTTTTATTATATTCTTTAAAGTAAACCAATAAATGTGTTTCTCTGACTTCTTTGAGCAGTTCTAGCAAAGTATCAAACCCAAGGAGGGGGTCAAGGGAACCCCCAATTTACAGCTACTTGGTCAGAAGTGTGGGAAACCTGGACTTGTGACGGGCATCTGAGGTAGGGACAGTCTTGTGGGACTGAGCCCTTAGCCTGTGGGGTCTGTGCTAACTTTGGGTAGTTGGTTCAAAATAAAACTTTAGAACATCCAGTTAGTGTCCACAGAGAATTGGAAAATTGCATGGTTTTGGAAAACTCACATATCTGATGTCAAAAGCGTTGCAAGATTATAGAAAATAAATTTTCAGCCAGGCATGGTGGCTCATGCCTGTAATCCCAGCACTTTGTGAGGCCAAAGTGGGAGGATCTCTTGAGCCTGAGAGGTGGGGTTGCAGTGAGCTGAGATCGCACCAACTGCACTC
>NW_016107697.1:394231-404805 GCF_001604975.1 Cebus imitator
TATCTGAAGGGGATTGGTTCCAGTACTCCCTTGTATACCAAAGTCTGTGGATGCTAAAGTCTCTTATATAAAATGGCATAGTATTTGCATATAACCCATGTACTTTAAATCATCTGGCTTACTTAAAATCCTTAGTATACTGTAAATGCTATGTAAATAGTTGTCATACTGTATTTTGTTTTTGTTATTGTTGTTGATGTTGTATTGTTATTTTGGGTTTTTATTACCGAATATTTTCTCTCTAGTTGACTGAATCCTTTGATGCTGAACCCGCAGATGCAGAGTGCTAGCTGTAATTGTAACATAATATGGTATTGGATAATAACCCATAAAATAAATAGAATAAATAAATGGGGAAAAGGGATTATCTTCCTTATATGGGCTTTCCAACTGGTAAATGTAGAAGGAATGATGGGAACAGAAAATCATTAAGCAAACATCCTAGGTAAGAACCATTGATAGATATAGATCTAGAGGTGAAAGTGTGATGACAAATGAAGTAATATCTTCCCATGAGATACTTTCTAATTACAGAGGGAGAAGCCTGAAAGATACCACTTTAACCATTTATTCAAAGATAACTTCACTAGTAATAAGACATGTTGACAATATGTGCCTCCTGATATGAGGCCCTGAGCACAATATCACTTCCTTAGTATTGCAAAAAAAAATAATTTCCTGAATCTAATTAGAAGAAAACCTCAGACAAAAAAATCTACAAAATAACTAGTACTCTCTTTAAAAGTGTCCATGTCAAGAAAGATAAAGTCTGCAGATTAGTTAATAGTATTATAGCAATATTAATTTCCTGATTTCAATAATTACACTACATAAGATGTTTATATACTACATGAAGTTGACAAGAATAAAGGAAACTTACCTTTGCAACTTTTCTACAGGTGTAAAGTTATTTTTTTAAAAAGAATATCCAAAAGATTTTTAAAATGAAATAGCAAAAGAAGTAATAATGTTCATATTTCACAACAAAATGACTACTATGAGAAAGGAAAATGGCTGGACGCGGTGGCTTATACCTGTAATCCCAGCACTTTGGAAGGCTGAGGCAGGCAGATTACAAGGTCAGGAGTTCAAGACCATCCTGGCCAACATGGTGAAACCCCATCTCTACTAAAAATACAAAAATTGGTCGGGCGTGGTGGTGGGCATCTGTAATCCCAGCTACTTGGGAAGCTGAGGCAAGAGAATTTCTTGAACCCAGGAGGCAGAGGTTGCAGTGAGCCAAGATTGCACAATGCACTCCAGCCTGGGCAAAAAAAAAAAAAAACTCAAAAAAAAAAAAAAAAAAAGAAAGAAAAAAGAAAAGAGAAAGGAGTTTTTCTATGTATGCATGTATCCTGACTCTAAGCATCAGGATGCACCCTGTGCTACCCTAAATATTTGATATTGGCCTTGTGTCAGTTTCATATTGTACTCTTTCCAAGCCCCTTAATTGGTGGGAACTTGTAAACATACATTCAGCATCTGGTAACTGAATTACAGAAATAATTTGTAAATCTTAATCCAAGTTACAATATTAAGAAAATTTTAATTTCATTTCCCCTTGCAAGCAAAGATATTAAGCCATACATTACATGTAGGGACCTTACATTTTATACTACACTTGTAAGTACTTAATGGCACTGTTTCTTTTTTTCTCTTTTTTTTTTGACAAAGTCTCTGTCTCCAGGCTGGAGTGCAGTGGCGCAATCTCAGCTCACTGCAATCTCTGCCTCCTGGGTTCAAGCAATTCTTCTGCCTCAGCCTCCCAAGCAGCTGAGACTACAGGCGCTCACCACCATGATCAGCCAATTTTTGTATTTTAAGTAGAGACTAGGTTTCACCATGTTGGCCAGGATGGTCTCAATCTCTTGACCTCGTGATTCGCCCACTTTGGCCTCCCAGAGTGCTGGGATTACAGGCATGAGCCACTGTACCCAGCCTGGCACTGTTTCTATCTCTTAAATATAGTCACCTTTTGATATCTGAAGGGGATTGGTTCCAGTACTCCCTTGTATACCAAAGTCTGTGGATGCTAAAGTCTCTTATATAAAATGGCATAGTATTTGCATATAACTTATGCACTTTAAATCATCTGGCTTACTTAAAATCCTTAGTATACTGTAAATGCTATGTAAATAGTTGTCATACTGTATTTTGTTTTTGTTATTGTTGTTGNAAAAAAAAAAAAAAAAAAAAAAGTCTTAAGTCCAGAAAAGAGACTTACAGTATACTTTATATGATAATTCATTATCTGCTAACAGTGACATTTCAAATTAGTAAGGAAATGATAGTCAATAAACAGGCCAACTAAGTAGGAGAAAACATGAAGCAGGCTGTTACCTCACTCCTTATGCTTAAATAAATTCCAAATATAAACCTAAAGTCTAATATCTTAAAAGTACTCATAGAAAACATGAGTGGATAATTTAAGTCTTAGGACAGGAAGGCCATTCTAAACATGACAAAAATCAGAAATCCTAAAGGTTTGATCTCACAAAAATGCTAAATTGATATATGGAAAAAGAACAATGAACACTTTGAATACAAGTGACAGGCAGGAAGAAAATACTTGTAACATAGAAAAAAAAAGATTAGTGTTAATAAAATAGAGTTTATACAAATAACTAGGAAAAAGGAAAAAACTCAGAAAAATGGTCAAACTATATGAACACAAAATTGACACGAGAAATATAAATAGCCAATAAAATGTGAGAAGGTGCCCGATCTCACTACTAATTAAGGAAATACAACATATAAACAAAATTTTGTTATTTTGTCAGGTTTGTAAAAATTGAAAGAATTTATAATATCAAATATTGGTGAGGGAATGAGGAAATGTGTACTTTCATACATTATTGGTAGCGTATAATATTACAAACTTTTGAAGGGAAATTTAGCTGTAATAACATTTTAAGTATGCATATCCTTTTTACCTAACAATTTTAGGAATCTATCCTACAGGAATCTTAGTATGAGTTAATACTGATGTATATATGTATAATTAGGCTCACAGGTGGCATTCTTTGTAACATTGGAAAACTACAATAACCTGGAAGTTCATCAATAAGGCAATTGTTATTATTATATGTGGTACATTTACACAATGGGATATGCATTATTTAATGTAAATTATCCAAAACAATATTGAGTTTAAAAAACTAGTTGTTGAACATTGTGTATAAACCTAAGGTTCCGAAACTTTCTGGGTTTACAATGCTCTTAATGCCTTGGTAATTTCTTGCAGAGCTCATAGGCCAAAAGAAATTTCCAGTAGTTTTATGTATTAAGTGCATTAAGAAAAGCCAAAAGTAAGTTGCAAAAAAAGCATATCTTCTTATAAAAAACAGACACGCATCTATTTTCTTTCTTTTTTTTTTTTTTAAGACTAGTCAAGGGCAGTAGTGTGAAGGGGGAAAAGAGTAGAACAAGTTCAATCTGTGACTGGACAGTCAATTGAGATCACTCACTCACTACCTCCAGACCAGCCACACTTATCTATTTTCATCTGTCATTTTCACGGATAGCAAAATAACATAAAAATGGACAAATACCTATAAAGCTTTAAACGAACAGGTTTCCAGCTATTCCATTCCTATGTATATGCTCAAATGAAAATGGGCTCAAACAGATACTTGTACATTAATGCTCATATTAACATTTACTCACAATAACCAAAAGGTAGAAGCAACCACAGTGTTCATCAACAGATTCATAAATAAAATATGATGTATACATACAATGGAATATTAGTCGGCCATAAAAATGAATGAAGCACTGACACATGCTACAATATGGATGCACCTTGAAAACATACTGAGTGAAATAAGACAGAAACAAAAGGACAAACATTGTATGATTCCATTTATATGAAATGTTTAGAACAGGCAAATTCATAGAGACAGAAAGTAGGTTAGAGGTTGTCAGGAGTTGGAGGGAGGAGGAATGGGGAGTTTCTGTTTGGGGTGATGAAAATTTTTGTACTGAAATAAAAAGTGCTGATGGTTGCACAACACTGAATGTAATTAATGCTATTGAATTGTACATTCAAAATAGTTAAAATCACAAATACACAAATTTTATCACAATAAACAAAATTTAAAAATAAAAATTTAGGTTTCCTCATCCCCTTCAGATTTGAACACTAGAAATTCATTGTGTCTACAAGATTAGATCTTAACCTGGAATCATACTATTTCTCATCTAGCTAGCTGTTTTGGGAATTCCCAGAATATAAAGGGCCAACAGGCTGAATTAATGCTCATTACTGCTTCTCATTGTTAGGAACTGGAAAACCATGGTAATTTTATCATTTATGTAAACTCAAGATTCTGACTCTTAGCCACTGTGAAAGATAATCACAGCAAGTAACATCTTTAACTGGATAAAAGATACTTATGTTTTTCTTGTAGAGTCATCTAACTTATATTTAACTTTCTGTAATTCAATTATAGTCCTATTGGGAGGTGGAGCATGGGAGAATAACCAGTGAACACTAGGTTTCTTGCTTTTCCACTCAGTGAGTAAAGCCTGAAGTAAGCCCATTTCCTTGATGAGTCTCAGCTCCCCTAAGCCTCTCATAGACATGAGCCTCTATTCTATATTAATTATTTAAAGCTAATAGTGTGTGTTTTTATGTACAGCATGTCCTCCACTTGATCTTGTGCTCAAAGAAACACTAATCTGTTCCTATATTGAAGAAAAACTGGCTATTTGGGATTTACTGAAATATAATGTGTGGTTCTCTAGAGGGATTTTCAAGAGTAATATAGACTGCACCTGATTTTCACCTTTTCGGCCTAATCTTTGAATAACCTCCAGTTTTTCGGTTTCCACATTAGTAAACCTAGCCTCACCTGGATAGTCACTGCAGCATTACATCACAGGATAGAATCCAAGCACCTTAGTATGTTCCTTAATGCCTTTCAACGACCCCTTACCAAACCCACTCCTCCCCCAGTTCCTCCTCTTAGGCCCCAATTTCTCTACCCTCCAGCTACATCAAAAGTATATGTGTGCTCTAAATAGTTTTATAATGGAAAGAGGAGGGATTTTAGAGTCAGATAAACCTAGATTCACATTGTGGCTTACCCACTTATCTCTATAACCTTGGAGAAATTACTTAAACTTTTTAGTACTTAGTTTCTTATTTGTAAAATAGTAATATTATCATTTAAACCTATGAGATTTAAGTAAGGTAAATGCATATACAGTGCAACCAATCAATATCTATTTATGCCTTTCCTTCGTGATTTATACACACTGCCCATGGATCTCACAGTCCTCCTGCCTTGGCCTCCAAAGTGCTGAGATTATAGGTGTGAGCCACCATACCAGTCCCAGAGCTCAATAAATGATTCTTTTATCTTTTTAAGACAGGGTCTCACTTTGTCACCTGGGCTAGAGTGCAGTGATGTGATCTCAGCTCACTGCAGCCTCAACCTCCTGGGCTCAAGTGATCCTTCTGCCTCACCCCCAAGTAGCTGGGAATACAGTTGTGTGCCACCAGGCGCAGCTAATTTTTTTGTAGAGATGGGGTTTTGCCATGTTGGCCTGGCTGGTCTTGAACTTCTGAACTCAAAAAGCTCAGCTTCCCAAAGTGCTAGGATTATAGGCAAGAGCCACCACACCCACCAAATGGTTCTTGAATAAAAGTGAAAGAAAACAATTTGCGGCCAGGAGCAGTAGTTCACACCTGTAATTCCAACACTGTGGGAGGCCAAGGCAGGAGGATCACTTGAGGCCAGGAGTTTGAGACCAGCCTGAGAAACATACCTAAAACCCTATCTCTACAAAAACAAAACAAAACAAAATCAGCTGGGCCTTATGGCCTCCACCTGTAGTCCCGGCTACTTGCAAGCTGAGGTAGGAGGATCGCTTGAGCCAAGTAGTTCCAAGCTGCAGTGAGCTGTGATTACAGCACTGCATTCCAGCCGGGGAGACTGAGCCAGACTCTGTTTCTTAAGGGGGGAAAAAAAGGAGAAAAGAAAAACCAAAAATTTGCATAGAAAAGCACAATTTAAACTACAGAGGACTTACCAACAGTTAAAATAGAATAGTAGGTGGGGCTGCGGGGAAGCTGTGTTAATGCTGGGTCCCTGTAGCAGCAATCACAGATAAATTTGGTGCTGGAGGAGAGGCAGCATTCAAAGCGAAAAGAAGGGCCTGGAGGCCTGCTTTTAGTTCTAGACCCAACGCCTCCGGTAACCACCTTCACTTCTCTGGCTTCTGCTGGCTTAGCGGTAAAATGAGCGGTGGTACTTTTAACAGCTTTAACACGTTATAGTTCTAGGTGGCTGTTTCATGAAGCGCTAAGCGCTGCTCTCTAGCGGGTCACAAATGTAACTCTCATGGCTGGGATCGGCATTACGACTCTCGCGGGCAGAGACTGACCATCTTGCTCGCTACTCTGAGTCGCAAATTGACCTTTACTCATTGCTCAGTCAAGCACCATTACCAATATAAACGCCCTCTCACACGAGTTCGCTGAAGCAATGTTTACCTCGGCCCTCGCGTCCCCAGAGCGCCCCCAGGTTCCCCAGCGCCCGAGATCTGAAGGAACAAGAACTGCAAGTGGGGGTTATATCCCCAGATGCCAAGATTGATGGCTCCCCCACCAACGTTAACCCTTGCCTGAAGTCCAAGGTTAGGCGCTCTCCCTTTTCCCAGGGACCACCAAGCTCACCGCAGAGCGCAGCCTCCACTGACCCGAGGACCGCCCTGGGCGCAGTCCCAAGCAGCAACCAGGGCAGCACCATTGCCTGGCGCCAGCCGCGCTGCTGACCACTTCCTCCTACTCCTCCCGCTCCTGCTCCGCCCTCCAGGCGCGCTGCTCCGGGCTCTCGGGCGCCCTCCAGCCAGGCGCCGGCTGAACCGGGTAATGCCGCAAGGTGTAATTACTGCTTTAAAACGTAAAGGCATTTGGAAAGAAACTAAGGGTTATGCTTACTTTTTAAAAAAATTATTATTTTTCAAGGGGCATAAAGTTTAAAAATAGAAAGCATAAAATGTGACAGATTAAAGATTTAAAGTAAGTAAACTTTTCCAATTTACCTTATAACATGATTTTCATACATTGGATTTGTTTAAAACAGACTACATGGAATGCTTTTCTAAGAATTGTTCTTAACTCTCATAGCTGGTTCAACTGATGTAGGCATTAAAATAATGTCATACTGTCATCTTTCCTCCACAAATTGATGATATTTGACTACAGCTTTGTCAAGGTTATGTCCAAGTATTGTATAATATGCATCAGTTTCCTATTGCTACTGTAACAAATTACCCCAAATTCACTGGCTTAAAACAACACAAGTTTATTATCTACAATTGTGTAGATTAGAAATCTCACTTGGCTAAAATCAAGGTGTCAGCAAGCCTGTGTTCCTTCTGAGCTCCAGAGAATGTCTTGACTTCTCTGTCTTGCAGTGGTTGACTGCATTCCTTGGCTATGGTGGTCTCCTTCTCCATCTTCGAAGCCAACAGCTTTGACCTTTCGGATCCCAGATTCTGACTCCTGCTTCTGTTATCACATCTCCTTCTCTTCCTCTGATTCTGCTGCCTCTCTTTTATAAGGACCTCTACATTCAGACTACAGAGATAATCCACGATAATCTTCTCATCTCAAGATACTTAATTTCATCACATCTTTGAAATCCCTTTTGCCAGTTAAGGTAACACATTCACAAGTTTCAGGTTTGTAGAACATGAACATCTTTGGGGCAGGAGGGCATTATTAAGCCTACCACATAAAGTTTCTCATTATCTTATTTTTTATTTATTCTCGGCTTGGTTCCCAAGCATAATAAAAGCTATATTTAACTGCAAATAGATTTGCAGTTAAAAATTAAAATATTTGGCCAGGTACTGCGGTGCACACCTGTAGTCCCAGCTACCAGAGAGTCTAAATCAGGAGAATCACCTGAGCTCAGGAGTGTAAGGCTATAGTGCACCATAATCAGCCTGGGAGACTGAGACCCCATCTCAAAAAAAAAATTAAAATATTCATGTTTTAATGGCATTATTAAAGTGTATGTCCAAGGAATAATTTCATTAAGGATTTACTTTTAAATTATTCAGTTTTCAATAATTTAATAAGTTATAAACCATTTCAGATTTCTAGACCAATGAGATCATTTATAATTATTGTCCAAATAATTTGGAGCTTAACCATAGTCTCTGTGTAATTTGTGGATTCGCTTTGAACTAAGATATCACTATATACCGTAGATTCATGTATTTTCTGTGGCATCCCCAATCTAAATATACATCATAAATCACAGGTAGCATGAACACAAGATAGGGAAACAATGTACTTGGTCTCAGTGAATCATATTTAATCTGATTTCTGCTTTTGCAGGAGAAGTATTACTAAACAATTATTCTTTTAGGGCTCATGACTAATTATTATTTTAAAAATATTTTTATGCAGGATTTTTTTTTCCTGAGGAGTTAAATATAACCTTCCATATATAGCACTCTGGTAAACTTATTTAAGAGTCCTTGCAGCAAAAGCATCTTGTCAAAAAGAGATTCTTGATCATTGTTCCTAGCTATCTTGATCATTGTGTCCAAGTTATTCCATCATTGTTAAGGAATAACTTAAGCAAGACCTAAAAAGGGATAAAAAGGGGAGAAATAGTTTAACTTTTCGGAGAAAGATCTACTGGTGCTGAGTTTATATGAATCATTAATTCTCAAACAGCTAATTTAATTTTTTGTTGTTACTCATGTGTTAGTGAAAGGCTATTGGAAAGAAGACTTCTTTTTTTTTTTTTTTTTTTGAGACAGAGTCTTACTTGTTGCCCAGGCTGGAGTGCAGTGACACTATCTCAGCTCACTGCAACCTCTGGCTCCTGGGTTCAAGCGATTCTCCTGCCTCAGCCTCCCCAGTAGCCACCACACCTGGCTAATTTTGTATTTTTAGTAGAGACAGGGTTTCACCATGTTGGCCAGGCTGGTCTCGAACTCCTGACCTCAAATGATCCACCTGCCTCAGCCTTCCAAAGTGCTGGGATTCCAGGTGTGAGCCACCATGCCTGGCAGAAAGAAGACGATTTTTAAGAGACTTGGGATTTTCTCATTTCTTTTTCTTTTCTTTTCGACCAATGAAGTCACTTCACATCCATTTCTTTTAAAATCGACTTTTTTTTTAAAGATGGGGTTTCACCGTGTTGGTCAGGCTGGTCTTGAACTCCCAACCTCAGGTGATCCGCCTGCCTTGGCCTCCAAAGTGCTTGGATTACAGGCGTGAGCCACTGTGCCCGGCCCTAAAGTTGACTGTAAGCCCCCATGTAACAGACTAATAAAATGAAAAATTAGGAAATGTATGGCCTTTCATGTGATTCTTTTAAAAAAAAAAAAAGAATTTCTATCAAAACTTTAAATAAGCATCTGTTGACTCAGCATTTTCACTGTGAATAGTTTATTTACCGAGAATATTTGCATTAGTAAGCAAAGACAAATGTACACTAATTGATAGAAAAAAAAGATACATTCATTCACAAGAGACTTTAGCAACTGGTCAAAAGAATAAGGCCAATATTGCCTGGTGCCATGGCTCATGCCTGTAATCCCAGCACTTTGGGAGACCGAGGCAGGTGCATCACCTGAGGTCAGGAGTTCAAGACCAGCCTGGCCAACATGGCGAAACCCTGTCTCTACTAAAAATACAAAATTAGTCAGGTGCAGTGGCTACTGGGGAGGCTGAGGCAGGAGAATCGCTTGAATCCAGGAGGCAGAGGTTGCAGTGAGCCGAGATTGTGCCACTGCACTCCAGCCTGTGTGACAGAGTGAGTCTCTGTCAAAAAAAAAAAAAAAAAAATGAAGTTAATATGAAAATATGTCTGACACACACTGTTAAGTGAAAACTTCAAGTCATAGAATAGATTGTAGACTGTAATCTAAGCTGTGTTATCTTTTAGCATAAAGGTAGTCATGTAAAAACATGGCACAAATGCATGTTGTATGCACAAAGGCAGTGCCTAAAACTATACCTAAGAAAACAGCAAGCAGAGAAGAGGAAATGGAGTATGGGAAGGAAAGGAAGATGAGGAACTAGCAGGCATTACTTTTACAATAAAGAGTGTATCTTAAAAAATATACTTGATGAGCAGAAAATCAAACACCACATGTTCTCACTGATAGGCGGATGTTGCACAATGAGAACACATGGACACAGGGAGGGGAGCACTACACACTGGGGTCTGTTGGGGGAAATAGGGGAGGGACAGCGGAGGGTGGGGAGTTGGGGAGAGATAGCATGGGGAGAAATGCCAGATATAGGTGAAGGGGAGGAAGGCAGCAAATCACACTGCCATGTGTGTTCCTACGCAACAATCTTGCATGTTCTTCACATGTACCCCAAAATCTAAAATGCAATAAAAAAACATAAAAATAAAAAAAATATATACTTGATATCTGGTTCAACTTTGTGTTTGAAAAAAAGGAGTGGGGTGCAGTGGCTCACGCCTGTTACCTCAGCAGTTTGGGAAGCTGAGACGGATGGATTGCTTGAGGTTAGTAGTTCGAGACCAGCCTGACCAACAGGGTGAAACCCAATCTCTACTAAAATACAA
>NW_016107697.1:405680-428587 GCF_001604975.1 Cebus imitator
TCCTGCCTCAGCCTCCTGAGTAGCTGGGATTACAGGCACGCACCACCATGCCCAGCTAATTTTTTGTATTTTTAGTAGAGATGGGGTTTCACATGTTGACCAGGATGGTCTCCATCTCTTGACCTCGTGATCCACCCGCCTCGGCCTCCCAAAGTGCTGGGATTACAGGCTTGAGCCACCGCGCCCGGCCCTATAATACATTTTTTTTATAGTGACACAATTAGGATGCAAATTATTTAGATTTGTTAACACACTCTTTTACAGTGACACAATTAGGATTCAAATTATGTAGATTTGCCCAAATGTGCTTGTTCTTGTTCCTCCAAGTTCTAGGTCAAATCCAACGTTAAAATACATGAAAGCTTTTGATTTATGAAGTAGACAATTTCAACCTATTCTTATTTGAGGAATATTTCTTTTTCCCTAGGTAAAAAAATTATCCTACCCCCCCAAAATGATAGAGTACCTCTGTACCCGTAACAGCAACTGGCATATCTGTGCTCAATTACATTTGCTAAATGTACAGTCCTTGTAAGTACAATATAAACAAATATCAACCTTCTTTGCCAAGGTCTCCACATGTACATAATATTAGAAGAGTTTTTAAGGTAAAATTTAGAGTTTAAAATATGAACTCTCGTATCTTCTGATTTCTACGCCAATGCTCTTATCCTTAAAGCCACATCTGTCCCTTGGCTAAAGAGCTGTGAATGATCAGAAGACTTTTAGAGCCTATCTACAACCAGTGTTAACATCTGCACTATTCATGATTCAAACATAGTATTTTCAAACCAACTACTTTTACTAAACATGCAATGTGCTGACCACTTTGATAACCGGGCTTTGAGGAGGTATAGGTGTATCACAAGAAATGTACTATCTAATTGAGAAGAGAGAAGGACAGGTAAGACAACAGCAATGGGGAAAAAGCACAGTAATATATGACGAATGTTAGATGTGACTTTGAGTTCAGAGGAGGGTAACGGAGGGAAATCGGAGGCTGTTCCAGAAGGCGCCCAGCAACAAGTGAGACTTCAGCCGGACTGCTGCAACACCCGAGGTGCGCACTCTGGACCAGGATCCTAAATAAATTGCTAGTCGATGGCTACTATTCTAAGGTTACCAAGAGCTCCCCGGGCTCTGCGGACAGGCACAACGCAGGCGCCGCGCAAACCGGCCCCGCCCTACCACCCTTCCCGGCGCTCCCCGGCCCGGAGATCGCAGCCCGGAACTCGCCTGGGCCCGGCTCGGGGCTGGCGGATGAGGCCCCTCCCCTGCCAGGCGCGGGACGGGCGCGCAGGCGCGGTCTCTCCTGGTTGTAGACGCGGCGGCCCGGCCGGGCGGGGTGAGTTGGGGACGCCGCGCTGTGGTCGCAGTGGCGGTACGGTCGCCGCAGTTTCTCGGTCTTCGTTTCGGCCACCTTGGTCCCTGTGGGTGGGCAAAGCTGGGAGAGAGGCTTTATGCCCCCCTCGGCTTCCAGATCCCTGGGGCGCCGGGCGGTCACCGAGGGCCGTGTGAGCGCAGCTCTGCTGGCTCCGGGTCCCGGCGGCTGGCGAGGGGCCGCTCGCGAAGGGCACGAGTTCCCTGGTGACCAGGGCGCACGGCGGCCCCACGCCCTTCCGTACGCCTCCTCGCGGTGCATTTCTCTTCACATCCTCGGGGCGTGTGTTGGTGACCGGAGGAAGCGTGTCTAACCAGGACTTTATGGAAGCGCCTTGTATTGGAAGCTCTGGAGCGGGACTCCTTGGGTCCACATCTCCATCCACCACTGGTTCTGGGACCCCTGCAAGTCGCTTAATC
Source organism: Cebus imitator (assembly GCF_001604975.1). Classification (NCBI taxonomy): domain Eukaryota; kingdom Metazoa; phylum Chordata; class Mammalia; order Primates; family Cebidae; genus Cebus; species Cebus imitator. The sequence continues at coordinate 407,481 of NW_016107697.1, forward strand.
TCTCTTTCTCAGTTTCAAGTGTAAAATGCGGAAAGTAATAGCAACCTCTCTCCTAAGGTAGTTGTGAGGGTTAAGTGGATTAATATCTGTGAAGTACTTAGAACTGAGCGTGATAAACAGCAAAACCATAAGTGCTGCTCATCTTTTTGAGCTTGGTATGTAAAAGGAGATAGTGCACTTTTCTTCTCATCCAACCCCATAAATAATTGCCCAAGAGTAGGAAATTTTTTTTTCTTATGGATATGGGCTTTTCGCATAGCCTGTTCAAAAACAAAGCTTTCTAAACAACTTAGTTGCACATCCTACTTTAGAGAAAAGACAAGTGTTAAGTCATGGTGAAGTTGGAAACTGTAACGTTTGTTGTTTGGAAAACCACATGAGAAAAATGGCCAGAACATATTTGTGCTACAAAGAGTTAACAGGCCTCAGGCTGCTGTCTTAGGAAGGACTGGTTGCAGTGTTGGTGCCTGTTTGGCTTCTGGGAACTTACATTTTGGGTTTGTGCTGAACAGTATGTTTTATGCTGAAATTACCAGCTTCTATAAAAATCTGGGATACCAAGTATCTAATGGGCGTCCCTGTGCAGAAAAATTGTATACATGTTGCTGCATTTTCCGTGCTGGAGGAAGGGTGTGTTTTGTTTGACCCCTCCTGGGAGAGAGGCCGCATAAGGAGCCTACATGTGATTCCTCCAGACTCCATTGTGTCTTTTTCTATTATGATGAGCCTGTATATCCATACTGCATTGTGTAATAAATGTCAGCCTTGAGTACAACTATAGTTGAGTCCCGTGCATCCTATCAAAGCTCCAAATGTGGGGGAGGTCACAGAGATCTTCAGGCACAGTTTTTTAAATTTGTGTAAAAATCAGAGGTGTAAGTACAGTTTTGTTACAAGGATGTGTTGCCTAGTGGTACTGAGCTTTTAGTGTAACCATCACCTGAATGATGTACATTGTACTCATTAAGTAATTTCTCATCCCTCACCTTCCCAGTCTACAGTGCCGAGACACAATTTTGATAATAAAAAGTATTAGAAGCTTTAATAATTGGACTTTTAATTTTGTCTTTTTGCCTCAAATGGAAATTGGAAAACTATAGACAAATGGTTGTTGAATCGTGTTACTGTACCAAATGAGTCTGTCTATTTAGACATATTACATATAGCAGAAAAATCATCAAAAATTGCCTCTACATTACCAAGTTTTTTTGGTACAGTGTTTTGTGTTCAGTGTTTTGAAAAAAGGCACAGGTTGCTTACAGTATGTAGGTCAAATGCCTGGTTTTGTTTATTATTTTGCTAACATCTGTGTTAATGCTCACCTTTATCAAGAGTTTATCTGTACCATAGTGGAAAAATATAACCAGTTTTCTCATAGGCCATTTTCCCTTTGTTAGTTATACCTATCTCTTTTAAGGACATCTAATTTAAATTGATGGAGGTAGGTTTGTAAATTTGGGGGTAGAAAGATCAAATTTGCCATCTGCTTATATCTCTTTTCCCTTAGTAAAAGACTAGATCAGTTTTTGATAAGTGAGTGGGGAGATGGAGGAGTTGGAGGTTTAAGGAAAGTGAAGATTTGAAATGGCTTCATGGATAGTATGTAGGTTGATCAAAAGGTATTGTGAATAATAATGGACCTAGTCTGCTTTCTTATGAGACTTTCTCCCAACATGGAGAAAATGGTTAATTGGGTTCACCTTGGATTGGGTTCTGCCAGAAAGATGATGTCATCCTTAAGGCTGTGCACAAGTATTCTGGTTCACCTCTTTTTGGGTACATGTAATGTTGCATTCTTTGTACGTGGGCAGCCCCTCTCCATGTCTACTTGAAGTCAAATGTGCCATGTGACTTGCTTTGGTCTGTAAAATATGAGCAGATACGGCTTCCGGGTGAAGCTTTAGGAAGCAGCTCTCCATTCGCCATTTCCCTTCTCCATACCCTACCCTGCTGTGAGGATGGTGGGGAGACTTGTTGAGATGCAGCCTCTTGTCACCCTGGACACTATAGGAGAATATAAGTGGCCGATCAGGCAAGCTGGAAGAACTGGGAAGTTGCGATCAGAGAAGGGGAAACTTAAATACGTGATTTTTTTTTTTTTTTTAATAAAGACGGGGTTTCACCATGTTGGTCAGGCTGGTCTTGAACTCCCAACCTCAGGTGATCCGCCCGCCTTGGCCTCCAAAGTGCTTGGATTACAGGTGTGAGCCACTGAGCCTGGCCAAATTAGTGATTTTTAAGGTGGAACTGTAGGGGTGTATAGATGAGGAAGTTTGGAGGGAGAAGGTAGAGATGAAGTGCTCAAGGAAGTCAGAGGCTTTATACATGTTCCTAACCCTGAAGCCCTTAATTTATTGCAATTCACTTCAGTAGTGATGACTATTGGACTTAATGGTAAACTTGAAAGCTCCCTTATTTTGAAATATGGAATGAATAAATCAAGATTTGGAATTTAGTACCGAACTGAAGGATTCATTACCTTGATCACTGAAAAGTAAGTAAGCAACCACGAAAACTGCGATATTGCTTAGCCACCAGGCAGGAGAGTAATAGGTAGGCTAAGCTGCTCTAACAGAGACTCCAAAATATAATGGTTTTAAAAATGTTTAGCTTGTATCTAAAATCTTTTAGAATTAACTGAATTTTTAAGAAATATAAGGGATAGAGGTAAATTAGCACCATTAAGAAAGAGACAAATTCAGTGTGGGACATTATACAACTTTGCTGTTAAAAGAGAACTCTGGGCCTCCAGCAGTGGCTTCAGTTAGAAGCTTTTCAGATAGGTAGAATCTCAGGTCTTGTGCCAGACTTGTTCAGTCAGAACTTATATTTTGACAAGACCGTCAAGGTGACTTATGCACTGGCCTGATCTCTTTAAAAAGCTAAAGTCTTAGTTAAATAAAAGGTTGGAAGAACTGTTCTATTAATAGATTAAAAGATAGTAAAGAGACATAACCAATATAAAGTACAAACCTTGATCAAATCTTTTTTAACAAACCAGCTTTAGAGGACAATTTGGGGTCAACTAAGGAAATTAGAATATGATGGGATATGAGATGATATTAGAGAATTATTAATTTTCTTAGATATGATTATGTTATTATATAGGAGAATGTGTTTGTTTTTAAGAAATACATGTCGAAGTATTTAGGACTGAACTGTCAAGATCTCTACAACTTTCAAATAGTTCAACAAAAAAAGAAAATATATATACTCATAAACACATATGTGACTATACATACATATTGATATTTAGATAAAAACAAACATAGCGCTCTCTTCCTTTCTCCGCCATCGTGGTGTGTGCATTACTCCGTTTCTCGCCGTGTCTTCTCACAAGACTTTCAGGATTAAGCGATTCCTGGCCAAGAAACAAAAGCAAAATCGTCCCATTCCCCAGTGGATTCGGATGAAAACTGGTAATAAAATCAGGTACAACTCCAAAAGGAGACATTGGAGAAGAACCAAACTTGGTCTGTAAGAAATTACACATGTGATGGCACACATATTTATGCTGCCTGTAGGTCACAGTCGTGTTACCAAATCAAGCTGAAAAATGTCACCGCCATCTGGAGAAGTTTGAACAGTTTCCTTTCTGTATCTGTTATGAAGGCATTAGTACAACGCACAGTGCTTCCATTATTCATGTTAAAAAAAACAACAACAAGGTTTTGGTTGCCTGGGTTCAGTAATAAATATGTGAGACCTTTCATTTCAAAAAAAAAAAACAAAAAAAAAATAGCAAATTGTTAATAGGTATGAAATTGGTGGGGCACCATGGCTCATACCTGTAATCCCAGCACTTCGGGAAGCCAAGGCAGGTGGATTGCTTGAGCCCAGGAGTTTGAGACCACCCTGGGCAACATGGGGAAACCCCATCTCTACTAAAAAAATACAAATAATCCTTACACTAAGAATGCAAAACTATACAATTTCTAGAAGAAAAAGAAGAAAAAAATACAAATAAATTGTCTGGTTGTGGTGGTGTACACGTATACTCCCAGCTACTTGAGAGGCTGAGGTGGGAGAATCACCTGAGCCTGGGGAAGTCGAAGTTGTGGTGAGCTAGAATAAGGCCACTGCACTCTAGCCTGGGCAGTTGGAGTGAGACCCTGTCTCAAAAAATAATAATAAGTGTGGAATCTAAATACTGTCTGAGTGTTCATTATACTGTTCTTTTAACTTTTATAAATGTTTAAATTTTTTCATAATAAAAAGTTAGAGTGAAAAAACCCCCAAAATGTAGTTTAAAAAGACAGAAATTTGGCTGGGCCCAATGGCTCATGCCTGTAATCCCAACACTTTAGGAGACTGAGGCAGGTCGATCACGAACGAGGTCAGGAGATCAAGACCATCCTGGCCAACATAGTGAAACCTCATCTCTACCAAAAATACAAAAATTAACTGGGTATGGTGATGCACATCTGTAATCCCAGCTACTTGGGAGGTTGAAGCAGGAGAATCACTTGAACTTGGGAGGCGGAGATTGAAGTAAGCCGAGAAGTACACGCCACTGCACTCCAGCCCGGTGACAGAGCAAGACTCTGTCTCAAAAAAAAGATGGAAATTTAATTTTCTCTTAATACTCCAGTGCTGGTCATACAGTACAGGTAGAGTTGCTTTACCGTGCTTGGCTTACAGCTTCTGTCCTTGATCCAGTGTGGCTCATTCAGCTCCTACCATTTTCTTGCTAGTAGAAGGAAAGAAAGGGCAAGGAGAACTCATTATCCAGAAGCAACACCTGCTTTGTTGATGAAAACTTTAGTTTTGGTCATTCACCTGGACATCATATATTTAAGGGCTGTGCCTTGGTTTGGCCTGCTATAACAAATTACCATAGACTGGGTGGTTTAAACAACACAGACTTATTTCTCACTGTACTGAAAGCTGTGAAGTCCAAGGTGTTGGCAAATCTAGTATCTGATAAGGGCCCTCTTCCTGGTTTGTAGATGGCCATCTTCTCTCTATATCCTCTTGTGGATACAAAGGTAGCTTTCTTATAATAAGGGGCCAGTCACATTCATGAGGGCTCCATGTACATGACCTAATTACCTCTCAATGGCTTCACTTCCAAGTACCATCACTTTGGGGATTAGATTTCAACATAGGAATTCTGGGTGGGGACACAAACATTTATAGTTGGCAAAAGTCAATGGACTATCATATGTGTATACTGATTTAACAAAGATTTATTTGATTTCAGCTGATGTTCCCCTCTTCTTCCTTTGTTGATTTCCCAGACCAATTAAAACTGAAGTCATTTCAGTTTTGATATGCATTAAATAGAATAAGAAATTTTAATTTTGAAGACTAAAATATGAATTTTTTTCCCCTCAATCCCTTCAGTAAATAACAGATGCGGGTGAAAGATCCAACTAAAGCTTTACCTGAGAAAGGCAAAAGAAGTAAAAGGCCTACTGCACCTCACGATGAAGACTCTTCAGATGATATTGCTGGTAAATTGTGATATTTGGCATCCCAAATAGTGTTGAGAAGAAGAAATAACATTACAGTTGACCCTTGAACAACATGGGTTTGAACTCGGAGGATCTGCTTGTACACAAATTGTTTTCAACCAAACATAGATGGTTAATACAGTATTCTTGGGATGCGTGAAAACTGCATACTCGGCAGGCTGATTTCCTAAATGCAAATGCCACAGGACCCACTGTGGGACTTGAGTATGCATTGTTTGGGGTATATGTGAGGAGGTCCTAGAACCAACACCCCCTATCCCCCGCCGTCCCGCCTCAAGTATCTGAGGGTTGACTGTGTATGTTTTTAATTAAGAAATCTATTGCTCTTTATTTTTACTGTTTTCTATGTAAGCATTAGAATCAGCTTGTCTAGTTCCAAAAAATCCCGTTGGGATTATTATTAGGATTTTGTTTGATGTATAGTATGAAGTAACTTAGATTGGCTTTTTTTTTTTTTTTGGTCTCTTTGTCATGGCCTATTAAGACCATGTCACCAAACCACCAGAGCTTAGCAGATGGCTTTTGGGAGCTGCTGGCCTCAGGGCTTGGGTTTCTATTTAGCCTCATGCTTTTGCTTTGGGCTTCTGAGGATTTTCCTCACTTTCTTGCCAGTTCTCTCCATTTAAAGAGATATTTTTAATATATTATTTCCATTTTAGGTGTGCATAGTTGCATACAGCTATAGACACACATATACTCACAGATGAGTGCCTATGTCATGTGAAATCTGAAGAAGTTCTAAGGATTGTGCCAACATCAGCTTCCTGGTTTTGATATTTTACTATAGCAATGCAAAACATTATCATCAGGGGAGACTCAGTGCAGGATGAATGAGACCTTCTTGTATATTTCTTTGTACCTTCCTGTGAATCTAAAATTAGTTCAAAAATTTAAACTGTAATAAATTAGGGAAATCAGGTAAAGTCCTAATGATATTTAAAGAGATAATTCAGACTTCCTTCAATGCAGCAAACTGACTATCCTGAAATATCATTCAGTTTTAGTACATGTATAGCATTGTATAACCACCACCAATCAAAATACTTGACTATATCATCACCACCCTATATGCTGTCCATTTACAGCCACACCCTCTGCCTTGCATTCATTGCCCCTTACAACCACGAATCTCTTCTCTCATTCTATAATTATGTTATTTCATGAACATTATATAAATGGAATTATATAGCATATATTTTCTGGGTTATTTTGTGTGTTGAATCTCTGTGCTTTTTAGTTAACAGCATTTAACACTGCTGAGATTTGCTTAGTAATGGTAGCACTTTGGTGTAGCAAAGAACATGTTCAGATTTTGTTTTATCTTATTCAGTGGGTTTAACTTGCCAACATGTAAGTCATGCTATCAGTGTGAATCATGTGAAGAGAGCAATAGCTGAGAATCTGTGGTCGGTTTGCTCAGAATGTTTAAAAGAAAGAAGATTCTGTGATGGGCAGCCAGTACTTCCTTCTGATATTTGGTTGTGCCTCAAGTGTGGCTTCCAGGTAAGAAAAGTGTTACTGTTACGTGAGTTTGTTTGAAATATTTTTCTTAAATGCTTATTGTGAGTTGAACTATTGGTCATGTATAGGACTTAAGATAAACTTATCCTAATTTAGATAGAAATTTTCCAAGAATGAATTTTAAAATGATTGTTAAGGTAAATTAAAAGGTATGCTATGTTCAGAGAGTAATCGTGTGGTTTCCAAATACTTGGAGAAGGAATTCAACCTGTTTGCAGTAGTTGCCATATCTGGACCTTTACCTTTTGTATTTACTTAGGAAATGGATCCACCTTTCAGATTACTTTTTTTCTCTCTCAAAAAGGATTATTCTGCTTCTTTTGCAAAATAATTTAAAATCTTAAAGTTTCAAAGTTATTGATATCTATGATAAAGGAATTTTCTAATGAAAAGTACATACTTTAAAAAAAATAAGAGGAATCATTATCTTACACAAAATGTCCAGAAGTAAGGCCACTTCAGGATTAGTTAATTTAATGGAAAGAACATTAAAAACTGAGGTTTATTCTATTTTCTTCTGTGCCATCTTCTCTTAAAACCTTCCTGGAAAGATTCAGCAGATTTGACTTCCCTTTGTGTTGCATTAACCAGAATTGCATCTTATTTCTTCACTTACCTAGTGAGGGAAATCACTGTGATTGGTCTGTGTCTCACTAGTTCTCAGTGGGTTGGGGTGGAGTTGTGTACAGGATTGGGAAATGTGTGTTTGCAGGAGGGCACCACTGGCCTGCCAGGATGCTGGGTGTTCCACGGTGTGCAAGACAGAGTGTGTACATTTTTAAATGATGGAGAAATTAACTTTGCCCTTGATTGTTTTAGGTAAATACTATATATTGAAAAGCCTGTTAGCCGGTATTCAAGAAATTATATTTAACTTGCTTTTCTTAAACTTTCTCCTCTGGCCTGAAATTAAAAACAAAGCAAAACTTTTCAGTATAAGTGTGAGTATAATTTTTGATTAATTTGAAACAAACATTTGTAAATCATACAAAATAGCTTTCTGTTCATCTTTAGGGATGTGGAAAAAACTCAGAGAGCCAACATTCACTGAAGCACTTCAAGAGTTCTGGAACAGAGCCCCATTGTATTATAATTAGTCTGAGCACGTGGATTATATGGTAAGTTAAATTTTGTTAGTTCTTGTGACCACTAACACCCCCTCAATTTTTTTTTCTTTAAGCTTTTAAGGTAAAATGTTTAAAGATGTTCTATCAGCTTATGTTTTTATAGCCTGAACACAATCTATGGGCTGCTTCAAGAAAATTAGCATTATCCATGAATATAAAATTTAAGTTGGAAAAATTTTAACGATCTACTTTTCTTTCTTTCTTTTTTTCTCTGGAGACGGATTCTCACTCTGTCACCCAGGCTGGAGTGCAGTGGTGTAATCTCAGCTCGCTGCAACCTCTGCCTCCAGGGTTCAAGCATTTCTCCTGCCTCAGCCTCCTGAGGAGCTGGGACACAGGCACATGCCACCAGGACTGGCTGATTTTTTTGTATTTTAGTAGAGACAAGGTTTCACTGTGTTGCTCAGGCTGGTCTTGAACTCCTGAGCTCAGGCAATCTGCCCTCCTCGGCCTCCCAAGGTGCTAGGATTATAGGCGTGAGCCACGTGCCCAGCCTCTCTACTTTTCTCTAACATTTTCCTTTTAATATAAAGAAAAATTCTTTTTAGTTGATGTTTTTTTTTTGGTAGTGAACTTGCTAATACAGAATCCTATAGTTGTAGAGAAGGAAGATACTTCAAGTAGGTCATTTTTGCAGGGAGAAGAAAAGCTGGGTATTAAGTAGCTCATGAAAACTTAGGTGGTTCTGCTATTTAATCCTGGTTGAGAACCTAGTCCAGTTTCTTATGTTACGTTTCTATGTAGTATTATTTACCTTTTTATGTTTATGAAGTAAAAATCCAGGTACTAAAACAAGTTTTTTTTTGGGGCGTTGGTGGCTCGTAATCTCAGCACTTTGGGAGGCCAAGGTGGGCAGATCACTTGAGGGTCGGGAGTTTGAGACCAGCCTGGCCAATATGGTGAAACCCATCTCTACGAAAGATAACAAAAATTAGCTGGGCATTTGGTGGCGCGTGCCTGTAGTCCCAGCTATTCGGGAAATTGAGGCAGGAGAATTGCTTGAACCCTGAAGGCAGAGGTTGCCACTGCACTCCAGCCTGCGTGATAGAGTGACACTACATTTCAAAAATAAGAAAAAAAAAGCAAGTTTTTTGATTTTCCAGTTTCTGATCAGTATATCATACTGTTTTGGTGGTATAAATAGATATTATGTTGAAATGCTTCCTCTGGGTTTTACAATAATTTTCCAACTTGACTCTATAGACTCCTAAGGGTTCCTTGAATGAATTTTCAGGAGTCCTCAAATTTTCTTTAAAGTAAAAATATTTTGTCTAAAATTAATATAAGGATATTTTGGCTCACAGAAGTGGTATCTTTAATACAGCCATAAGGGTAGGACGCCTGGTGCATTTGTGTTTTTCTTTGTTGTTGTGAGTCCCAAGTACTATTATTGGGGAGAATGAGGAAAAGGACAGAGGAAATTTAATATGTAAATGATGTATTGGAAGCACGAGAAAGAGCAATGTTGCTGTAGGTGGTTCAATAAGGATTTCACTTTAGTGGTCTCAAACTCTGGTGCATCAGAATCTCAGGGAGACCTTGTTAGGACAGATTGCAGCATCTTGGTCTTAGAAATTCTAATATAGTAGTTCTGGGGTGAGAGATAAGGGGCCAGAGAATTTGCATCTAACAAGCTCCCAAGTGTTGCCAATGCTGCTGGTATGGGGACCACAGTTTAAGAACTACTGAATTAGAAAAAGGTAGGTAAGGCCGGGCGCGGTGGCTCAAGCCTGTAATCCCAGCACTTTGGGAGGCCAAGGCGGGTGGATCACGAGGTCAAGAGATCGAGACCATCCTGGTCAACGTGGTGAAACCCCGTCTCTACTAAAAAAAATACAAAAAATCAGCTGGGCATCGTGGCGCGAGCCTGTAATCCCAGCGACTCAGGAGGCTGAGGCAGGAGAATTGCCTGAACCCAGGAGGCGGAGGTTGCGGTGAGCCGAGATCGCGCCATTGCACTCCAGCCTGAGTAACAAGAGCGAAACTCCGTCTCAAAAAAAAAAAGAAAAAGGTAGGTAAGAAGATTGTGAACATGTAAGTTGGCATTGATGTAATGCATTATGGGGCGTTTTTTTTTTTTTTTTTGGAGATTGAGTCTCACTTTGTCACCCAGGCTGGAATGCAGTGGCACGATCTTGGCTCACTACAACATCTGCCTCCTGGGTTGGGGGTAGCTGGGATTGCAGGTGCCCACCACCATGTCCTGCTAATTTATATGTTTTTAGTAGAGATGGTGTTTCACCATGTTGGCCAGGCTGGTCTTGAACTCCCAACTTCAAGTGATCCTCCCGCCTTGGCCTTCCAAAGTGCTGAGGTTATAGGTGTGAGCCACCACACCCAGCCCTAATGGATTATGTTCATAAAACACTTTGAATACTTTCCAACACATGTTCTTAAATGATCACCGGATCTCATGAAGATAAACAGAAAGGTAATTATAATATACAGAAGAAACAAATTAACGTAATATACTAATGAGTAAACTTAATTATGGGTAGTTTTCTCAAATGGAATGTGCTTTTGAAAATACCTTTCCTAACTCTCTACTTCCAAATAAGCACCAAACAAAACAGAACAGCTATCCCTGAGTCTTACCCATCTTTGTAAGTAATCAAGCTAGAACCCAGGCAGTTATTTCCTTCCCCTTTTTTATCTTATTTTATTTTTTAGCCTATTAACAAAAGTAGATACAATGGTATAATGAATTTTCCCATACCCATCAACCAGCTTTAGTTGTTTTTTTTTTTTTCAGCTTTAAACATCAACTCACAGCAAGTCTTGTTTCATCTACACCAGGATTTCTTGATCTCAATACTGTTGGCATTTGGACTGCTAATTCTTTATAATGAATTCCTTGTGCTGTCCTGTACATTATTGGGTGTTTACCAGCATCCCTGGCCTCTACCTACTTAAATGCCAGTAGTGGTCTGCTCTCCTCTCAACAGTTGTCAGAACCAAAAATGTCAAATGTCCCCTAGGTGGCAAAATCACTCCTCGTTGAGAATGTCAGTGATTCTTAACGCTGACATTGAGAATCGCTGACATTGTCTCACTCACTTCTCCCTACCCATGGCAGTTATTTTGACATTGCTGTGTCCTTCTTCTTTCATATCTAATTTGTTATTGTTTTTACCTGAAAATGCATATAATGAATGTCCATTTCTCTCCAGATCCTCTGCTACTATGCTAATCGGTTTCTATTCCTAATGCCCTCCAATTCCTCCAATGTAGTTTATCACATTAGCTAGAGTGATGTTTTTAAAGTGTAAGTTGGGGCTGGTCATGGTGGCTTGCACCTATAATCCCAGCACTTTGGGAAGCTGAGGCGGGTGGATCACTTAAGGTCAGGCATTCGAGACCAGCCTGACCAATGTGTTGAAACTCTGTCTCTAATAAAAATACAAAAATTAGCTTTGCCTGGTGGCACATGCCTGTAATCCTAGCTATTGGGTGGCTGAGGCAGGAGAATTACTTGAACCCTGGAGGCACAGGCTGCAGTGAGCCAAGATCACGCCACTGCGCTCCAGCCTGGGCAACAGAGCGAGACTCTGTCTCAAAAATAAAAAATAAAGTGTAAGCTGGATCATATCATGGCCCTGCTTAAAAAATCTCTCATGGCATTTCATTACACCTAAGATCAACTGCCAAAACTTTCAACTGTGAGGATCTGTATGAATTGTCCCCTGCTTATTTCTCTAGTCTTACCCTGTGCCTTCCCCTTTGTGTTCCGTCCCATGTATTTAAAGACAAAAGTAACTAAATACCAACTTTGTTACCTGATATGCAAAATTTTTGAGGATATTTTCATAATTTTTATATTTTTTCAGGTGTTATGAATGTGATGAAAAATTATCAACACATTGTAATAAGAAGGTTTTGGCTCAGATAGTTGATTTTCTACAGAAACATGCTTCTAAAATACAAACAAGTAAGTTAAGCAATTACTAAAGGAATTTGTGTTAAAATACAATATTTCATATAGGAGTTTATAAATTCATAAAGAATACTTTAGATTTCACTGTGACAACCCAGTCAATAATTTGAATAAAGATATTATGAGTATCATGCATTCTTAGGAGGCAAACGTGTTATATGTTTATATAAGCAATTTGAGAAAATGAAGTATGTCATGTCTAGATCATGGGCTTTGAAGTCAGTCCTAATAAGTTTGAATTTAGGCTCCCCCACTTACTGGCCATGGTCATTTTTACTGCTTAGTGTTCCTATTTATAAAATGAGGATTATAATTCTATTTTATGGAGTTACTATGAGGCCTAGATTTTTTTTTTTTTTTTTTTTTTAGATTTAGTCTTGCTCTGTTGCCCAGGCTGGAGTGCTGTGGTGTGGTCGCAGCTCACTACAATCTCTGCCTCCCAAGTTCAAGCAATTCTCCTGCCTCAGCCTCCTGAGTAGCCGGGATTACAGGTGCCCACCACCACACCCGGCTAATTTTTTGTATTTTTAGTAGAGACAGGGTTTCGCCATGTTGGCTAGGCTGGTCTTGGACTCCTGACCTGGTGATCCGCCTTCCTTGGCCTTCCAAAGTGCTAAGATTACAAGCTTGAGCCACTGCGCCTGGCTGAGATAATATATTTTAAAGGTTTAGAAATTCATGTAAAAATACTTGCATAGTACCTGTATCAGTCTTTTCTCACGTTGCTATAAAGAAATACCCGAGTTTGGGTAATTTATAAAGAAAAGAGGTTTAATTGGCTCATGGCGCTGCATGCTATGCAGGAAGCATGCTGCTGACATCTGCTCAGCTTCTAGGGAGGTCTCAGGAAACTTTCAATCATGGTAGAAGATAAAGGGGAAGCAGGCACGTCTTACATGGTGGAACAGGAGGAAAAGAGAGAGGGGAAAGTAGTACACACATTTGAACAACTAGATCTTGTGAGAACTCACTCACTATCACCTGAACAGCACCAGAGGAATGATGCTAAACCATTTTTGAGAAACCCACTCCCATGATCCAGTCACCTCCCACCAGGCCCCTCCTCCAACATTGGGGATTACAACTGGACATGAGATTTGGGTGGGGACACAGATCCAAACCATGCTAGTACTTGACATATATTTATGAAATGGTGTCTGTTATTTGTAACATAACTGCAGTGCAGTTCTGACACTAACTACTGGGAGTTGGACCAGCCTTCACAGGCTAAGGGCACAGTTGCCCACAAGACTGCCCTCACTTCAGACACCAGCTGCAAGCTCGAGGGTTCCTAGGCCACCGAATTTCTGACCAACTGTCTACAAATTTGGAGGTTCTTGCCATTTCTTCAGGTTCAATTATAATTTGCTAGAATGAGTCAGAGAACTCACGAAAGCCCTGTACTAACAATTATAGTTTTAATACAGCAAAAAAGAATACAAAACAGCCAAAGGAAGAGCCGCATAGGGCAAAGTCTGGGGAAGGTCCCAAATATGAAGCCTCTGTGTCTACTTCGCAGGGAGTGAGGACACTCCCCTCACCCTCCCCAGCCCATACATTGGTGTGCACTAATATGCACAGAGTATTGGTAACTAAGAAAGTTCACTGGCGCTTTCGTGTGGAGAGTTTTTATTGGGGTTTTATTGTGTAGGCATGATTGATTGAATCATTGGCCATATTAATTTAACTCAGTCTCCAAGCCCCCAACACTCTAATCACTTGGTTGGTCTTTCTGGCAGGGCCAGCCCCCATATGGCCCACAGTGAGTCACTTTGTCAACATAAACTATCAAATATGGCCTGAGGGACCCATCATGAATAACAGACACTCTTGTCCCTCTGGAAATTCTGGAGATTTAGAGGGTATTTCCCAGGAACCTGGGGAGAAAAGTCAGCCAGATCCTATATTATACAATAGTAATATATTACATATTATGTATTTTGTTATTGTATGCTTTGTTACCTAACAAATAAGTAATATATAATGTATGTTAAGAATGTACAGGATAGCAGTTTCTTCATTCAAAAATAGTAAGTGCTTCCCACATGCCAGGTATTAATTTTTATTTAACGAGTAGTATTATAGTAAAACAAAAATAGTTTTAACTTGCCTTCTAGGTGTTTAGATTATAGTGGGAGCAACAAGCAAAAAATGCAAATATATAATGACTTCTGGTAAGTGCTGCAAAAGAAAGGAACAGTTTGCAGTGCTAGGTAATAATATAGTAGTCACAGTGATCAAGAGAGGCTAATATTGCAGAAGTGTGGTTTGTTAGAAGAGAGTGGAAAGAGATGAAGTGACGAGGTAGATGAGCAGGTCATGAAGGATACTGTAATGAATTCCACGGTAAGGAATTTTTATTTTTTTGGAAGTGTAATGGAAGTTACTAAACTGTTTTAGGCAGGGGGGTGTCACAGTAATTTCTTCTTTTTATTTTTAATAAAGATAACTTATGTGGCACATAGATTGTAGGTAGTTAAGCATGGGGGTGGGGAGATCATGAAGAGCGTTAAGGAGGTGATCGTGGTTGGGCAGGTGAGAGGCTGGTTGATACTTTCATGGAGAGTGAGTGGATTACATTGCAGTGAGGGAGGGAGAGTGGGAGTAATCAAGTATTAAATCTCAGGATTTTTTTTGGACAGCTGGGTGAATGGACAAGATAATTATGAGTTGCCTTTGAAGTGAGTTAAACTGCTTAGTAAGCGGCATCAGAAACTGAAAAGTTATATAAAAATACAGTTGTAAACAACAATATATTGTTTTCTATAGCCCAGTGTACAGATGTTTTTTATTAGCCATTGACCTAATGAGACAGTAATGGTTCCTCTGGAGGAGTAACCAGAGAAGGTAAACGCAGGCTCTTGGACAGCAAAAGAAATGATTAATTTGATCACTTATTTATTTATTTATTCATCAAACATTTATTGAATTCTATTCTGCACCAGGCATATGAGTCATAGCTCCAATTCTGCTCAAAGAACCAGGAAAATATGGCAGTGAAAGACATGTAATACTACTGGAACTGAAGTTGATCATAATGCTGTCTGCTGAAAACTGTGCATTAAGTTTTGTTAGCCATAATAGAAGATAGGCAGGGATATGATGCCATGGATGATGAAAGTGCAAGTTTAGGAATTATTTTCTCTGGATTTTTTTTTACCTTAGAGTTTCCCTAAATTTAAGTACAAAACTAGTATGATTTTCATTCAATTTTACAGATTTCTTGAATAATTATTACAAGAAAGATGCTAGGAAGGGAGCATGGAATTACAGTATGATGGAAAGTATATAACTTTGAGTTGGGCATGGTGGCAGCACTTTGTAATCCCAGCACTTTGGGAGGCCAAGATGGGCAGATCACATGAGGCCAGGAAGTGAGACCCTGGCCAACATAGTGAAACCCTGTCTCTACTAAAAATACAAAAATTAGCTGAGCGTGGTGGCACATTTCTGTAATCCCAGCTACTCAGGAGGGGGAGGCATGAGAGTCGCTTAAACCTGGGAGGCAGAGGCTGCAGTGAGCTGAGATCACACCACTGCACACCAGCATGAGTGAGACTCTGTCTCAAAAAAAAGGTGGTACATGTCTTTGAGTCAGGGGGTCTGGCATTCAAATTTGACTGTGTCACTACTAGATGTGTGACCCCAGGCAGATTACTGTTTATCCAAGCCTCATTTTTTCCTTTGTATTTTGTCTATATTTCCAAGGTGCTTGAGGGAATAGAGATTGGTAAGACAGTCCCTAAAATCTTTAAGAGGCTAAAGATCTGAAAGAAGATGTAAGATTAAAAAGTAATAATAATACAAGTAAATGTTAAAAGATTTCTGTTTTAAGTAACAATCAAAGTCCTTCAAATATTCAAGGAGGTATATAATGTTCAGCTGTAGGAACTAAAAGAAATCGTGGATGAGCTGGCTTTCAAGCTGATGCTTAAAGGATGAACCCTGGGCAGGTGAAGATGAGAGAAGAAATCATTTCACCTGGTGGGAAGCACTAATATAAGCCTTAATTGAGTTTATGGAACCATGAATAGCACCTGGAGTGGTAGGGCACGTGCTCTTGAGGTAGCTTGAGAGTGGGTGGAGCTTTCAAAGTTTGGGAAATACATAGTTAGTTTAAAGCTTTGGGCAGTTCTAGGGCAAAATGTCATTATCCTTGTGGGTTAAACTACAGGATCTCTCAGGCAAGTTTGATTTAAAATAATATTCCTTGGCATTCTTGAATAAGTTTTTGGATATAATAGTCTGCCATACTGTGCCTTGTATGTGGCTTCAGTATATTTTTATAAGATATTTGGAGAATCAAATATGAAAGTTATTGAGGTTTGTAAGAATGCTGGATATGATTTTGTTGTAATTTTAATGGTAATTGTGAAGACTATAGCAATATGAAAACACCTACATATGATAATTCAAAATGAATATGAAACTGTATATATTGTATTTGGGTGAGAGGGTATGATTTTAGAAGATTCTTTTTATATTTTGCACTAAGTAAAAATAATCATTGGAAGAAAGCCTGTGCTTGTACCTTAAACACATTTTGAAGTTATGCATGACCAGAAACTCTTTTTCTTTCTCTCTCTTTAAAGCATATCATTAATTCTTTTGTTCTTTTCTTCTTTTACTTTTAGGCATCATTATCCTAAAATTAGATAGTATATAAACTGGCAAGCTAATTATTATGTGGTTCCAAGCTAGGGAAATTGTGGGGCAGCAAGTTGTCCCTTTTTACTTGATCTTTAAAGATTAAACTTCTCTTCAGCTGTAGAAATGCCTGTTATCAGAGCACTTTGGGAGGCTGAGGCGGGCAGATCACTTGAGTCCAGGAGTTTGAGACCAGCCTGGGCAACATATCGAGACTTGTCTCTAAAAATTAAAAAAAGTAATAAATACTATGCCATGTTAACACAAATCACATTTTTAGGAAAGATAACTTTTTCAAAACAGAAGTTTAATGAGTGGCATTGTCTTACATTTAAACAAATCTCTTAAGCATTTGGCTTAGTAGAAAGCCCCTGGATTCTCATATCTGCTTCTGCGTTTAATCTTTTGTGATATCACATGCCTTATAGCCTCTGGAAAACAGCATTGTATAATTGAGAATGAATTTAAAAAAACAAATAAAATCTTGGGCTTATTATGAAAATACTTTTTACCTTAAGTACCTCTGAAAGGAGGAAGTTGTCTTCCGACCCACTTTGAGAAGTGCTGAACTGTGGCACATTTGTCTTTATATTTTCTGCCTTTAGCCTTACTTATCCATTAAGGCTCAGCTCAAATTCTATTTCTAGGATGCTTTCCCAATGCTTATCTCTCTTTTGGCACTCAGTGTCTGTGCAGCACACTTTAGAATCTAATAACACCATTTTTGATGTTTCATTTTTATGTTTGTACTTGTCTTATTTTCTCTTCTAAGACTGTAGGCTCCTTGACTAATGGACTATGGGTTATATTCTTTTTGATTCTTATGTGGGTAGACAGTAAATACTTGCTGAATTAAATCAAATAGAATGTGACCAGTTTTTACTGAGTAAGTAGCTAGATAAGCTTTGTACTTTAAGCTCCCAAATCCTGAATATTAATATCAAAATTATTCAGTCTTTTAATATCTTTGAGTTTCTGTTTTGTGTCAGATGCTGTGTTAGGTGTTGGGAGATGCAGTCATGAATGAGACAGATCTACTTCCTAGTTCATGTCATTACTGATCTTTTGGTCTATTGAGGGATACAGACAAATTGTACTTAGTTATACTCGCTTGTTTAAATAGTGCTGTGATGGAGCAAGTACCAGGGACCGTGAGAACACTTTGGAATAGTATCTAACATAGACTGGAGGAGCAAGGTCAATTCTATTTAGAGGAATATTCCAATTTAGATGAGAGCAGAATGATATCTAGAAGTTCTCTGGGCAAAAAAGGAATGGATTGTGTGTTCCAGGCGAAGAAAATAGCTCATTGATGAGAGCTAGATAGGTTTAGGGAAGTCTTGAGAGCTGAAAAGTTGAGTTTTGTGGTTGTGGAAGATGATGATAGGTGAGACTTGAGGTAAGTAAGAACAGATATTTAAGGGCCTTATACAGACAGAATTTGTTCTGAGGGCAGTGAGGAACCACTGTTAAGTTTTAAGCAGAGAAGTGGATGATCAGTGATTTTGTATCTTAGATCGTTGGTTTGACTTGTATGGAGACAGGTAGGAATGTCTTTTATATGTATAACTGCCCATTTATTATGTTAATATCAATTTAACATATAACTAAAGATTTCTAAGGCTAATCGTTAACTGGGAGTTAGTGGATTTTGAGAATAAACTGGCAAGCTAATTATTATTTGGTTCGAAGCTACGGGAATTGTGGGGCAGCAAGTTGTCTCTTTTTACTTGCTCTTTAAAGATTAAACTTCTTTTCAGCTGTAGAAATGGGCAGATTATATTAATACTACATGACTGGTTTAGGTAATTGCATTAAGCAGTTGAGATAAACCCCAGCTCAGGTTCCCAGAAGAATGCTTACAGCTGTTTAGTTTTCACATCTAATGTTAGGATTTGCTTATAGAAACAAAACTCCCTCTACCTCCCCTGTCCCCATACATGTAATAAAAAGGTCATATATAATGCAAGATTGAAAATGGGCAAATAAGCATTTTTGTGAATCCCACCCAGAAATAGGTTTTATTAAAAAGTAGACCAGAAAACTTTGGAGACAGTAAAGAAACATTGGTTGCAAGGGTTTGAGAAGAAAAAGGGCTGAATAGGCAAAGCACAGAGGATTTTTTAGGGTAGTAAAACTACTCTGTATGATACTATAATGCTGGATCCATGTCATTATGCATCTGTCCAAATCCATAGAACATACACTGCCAAGAATCAACCCTGATGTAAACTATGCACTTTAGGTGATAATGATGTGTCAGTGCAGGTTCATCAGTTATAACAAATGAACCATTCTGGTGGGGGATGTTGATAATCGGGGAAGCTATGCATGTGTTGGGGTGGGGGGATATGGAAAATCCCCATTAACGTATGCTCGGTTTTGCTGTGAACCTAAAACCTGCTTGAAAAAAAAATGTTTTTTTAATTAGGCCAGTGTCCTCTGAAAGGCTCGTGAGATTTTTCACTTTAATCTTTTAAATGTTGTGAGGTGTTGTACAAATACTTAGGGAATATAGGAATTCCTGGTGAAATAATATAGTTGAATATTGGTTTTTGTGAAATAGATGACTGAAAATCCCCATGTTCTTTTCTAAACCAATACATTTGGCTCATAATTTTAATACTGGTAGGATGCCATTTTTAACAAGATGAAAGAGAAGACAAAATACTATATTCTGCTGACTTTATTAAGCTTATGCTCCTGGTATACAATAGACATGAATTACATGGGTTTTTATGAAGTATGAGTTTGCTGTATCTTTTTAATATTTTTAATAAAGTAAGTGGTGGTATGTTTGGGATCTGAAACTTCATCTGAGGATATTATGACCTGTTTCATTAACAATTTGATTGCTATTTAATACTTAAAAGAGGTGATACATGCTGGGCACAGTGGCTCATGCTCGTAATTCCAGTACTTTGGGAAGCTGTGGTGGGAAGATTGCTTGAGGCCAGGAGTTCAAGACTAGCATGGACAACGTAGCGTGACCCTGTTTCTATTTATTTTTGTCTGTTTTTTTTTCCAGAGGTAATACAGTTCTCTAAAATGACAGTCATGTTCCTAAGAAATTTGCATTTTCAAAAATAAGTAGTAAAAATAGTTGTTTCAGTGTATACAAGGCACTAGGCTCAAAAAGATAATGACGTTTTAAAAACAATTTATTTTTACCTATAGGGTTTTTAATTTGGGATTTCTCATCTAAACTACAAAACACCGTATTAGAGTGACTGTCCCAAAGATGTCACATAACTAGTACCATTCCAGATACATGAGGAGACGTTAATTGCATACAGTGGGTACCTAGGATGTTAGGGCCTAATTTTCTAAGGAATCATTTGAGGAGGACTGCTACAAACTATGACTAAAAAAGCTATAAATCCAAACACAAAACACATCCAGCAATTGATTACATGCCGCTAAGAGTAATGGCGTTTCTATTCATATCACCACTGGCATTTTGTTAGTGTCTTAAACTACTATCACACTTATAAATGTTATCATCTTTATTATAAAAGACAGTAGCTAATGTTTAAGTGCGTGAATTCTGAAGCTACATTGCCCAGGTTTAAATCTTCCCTCAACACTAACCAGCAGTGTGCCTCAGTTTCATCTTTGAAGTGCTTCAGTTCTAAAATAGGGACAGTTATCAGAGCTGATAATTTAAGGGAGATATGCTCTGAAACTAGCTGCAAAATAAGTTTACTTTGCCCTCGCCTATGGGAAGAAAGGGAAGAACCAGTGTTCCCACTTTTGGTTTAACCAAGGCAATTCACAAATATACCTTTGGGAAAAGAAAGGCACCAATTTAATACTGCTTCACAACGAACCCACTATTGGTTGTTTTCAGTTTTCTCCTGTGATAAAGCTGTATCTTTGCTCTTTTATTTTGTAGGTTAAATTTTTTTGTAATATCTTGGCTAAAGTATACATTTTGATTACTGTTGTAAAACTGCCCTCCAGAAAGCTTGTACAAAGGGTACAAGTATACTTGGCAACAGTGCCCATATTTCTACATTTAACTTGGTGTATTGTTCAGTTTTGTTTTGCCATAATGTTTTTAATGTCATTGTTGCCAGGTCATTAGTCTTTTCTGTTTTTAGCCTTTGGGGTTATGCTTTGAAAGTCTTTTTTGCTATCCAAGATTCTAAAGATATTCACCTAAAATTTGCTGGTACTTTAGTTTTTTTATGTTTATGATTTAATATCCTTGAACTCTGTTTTTTTTTTTTTTGAAACGGAGTCTCGCTCTGTTGCCCGTTCTGGAGTGCAGTGGCATGATCTTGGCTCACTGCAACCTCTTCTTTCTGGGTTCAAACGATCCTCCTGGCTCAGCCTCCTAAGTAGTTTGGACTGCAGGTGCACATCACCATGCCCAGCTAATTTTTATATTTTTAGTAG
>NW_016107697.1:429959-449769 GCF_001604975.1 Cebus imitator
TCTCAAAAAAAAAAAAAAAAAAAACTAAGATTTAAAGTCTCTGCTGTTCACTATGTATCAATTCTTTATACTCCAGTTATAAATAATAAATTAGGTGTAAACAGTTATAATGGTTCATATAGTGCCTGATACTTAAAGCGCATTGATAAATCAATTTAAATTGTTACATTTTGTAAATGTGCTACTTAGTAAAATGTAAAACTTGTACTTTTATTTTAAATAAAAGACTTAAATAGCTATTAGAGAATGTTATGCTGGCTGGGCACAGTGTCTCACTCCTGTAATCCCAGCGCTTTGGGAGGCTGAGGCAGGCGGATTACTTGAGGTCAGGAGTCTGAGACCAGCCTGGCCAACGTGGTGAAACCCCATCTCTACTAAAAATACAAAAAGTTAACCGGGCATGGTGGCATGTGCCTATAATTCCAACTACTTGGGAGACTGAGGCACAAGAATCACTTGAACCTGGGAGGTGGAGGTTGCAGTGCAGCCGAGATCGCACCACTGCACCCCAGCCTGGGAGACAGAGCAAGACTCCATCCCCTCACCCCCCTACAAAAAAAAAGAAAAAAAGAATGTTAGTCTATTTTCTAGTTAAATTATCTTATCTGTTTAATGCCACAGTTAATTTTTAATATTTTCTCACACTTTTACATGTAAAAGTCAACAAACAGCTCCTTGCCACTTGTGTGAAGTGGCTATTTAACCATGAAATAAACTTTTTATTGCCATTGCCCTGTGGATATGTTCTTTCTGGCAGTGCTGTCCATATTTGGTGGCTGTGCATGGAGAGCCAGGTGGTGCTGAAAAGCATCGCACAGTGAAGCGTGGATATATCTAGGTTTGACATTTGTCATCCCTTACTGCTGAAGGGAGGGGGAAAATCTGTTTTTCCATATGTTTATGCTTTATTTTGCCTGCAGTTTTGTCCAGATGGTCTTGTGAACATTGTTTACTTTAAGATGCTATCCCAGATGTTTTGAAAACTGTTGGATAAATGTGGCCCACAGATACATAAATTATTTGCATATTATGGTTTTTAAAAATGTGTGTGTCTTTGCAAGATTAAAATATAATTTCTGGGAGTATTTTCCCAAGTGAATTATGTGTCTGTATATATATGTATTTTCTAATGTTTTTTAAAACAGGCTCAATGGGAGTCATGTGTATATATATATATATTTTATAAGTATATAAAATATATATATAGTTTTTACCTATAGGTTATTTCTTTCACCCATTCTGTTTTCATGTTAATAACCTAAAAAATATTATGGCAACACTTATTAAGAATGTTAAGTCTGGTTCATGTTTTGGAAGAAACAATAACAAAAAAAAGTTAAGGAGATACTTTTGAGGAGTCATATTTGTTTAGGGCTACATATACCCAAATCTGTAAGAATCTTGACCTGTCTTTTAGTAATTCTTCCATTGTACATAAATCACTGAAGAGAATTTAGGTGGTAAAATCACAATGGACTTATAATCAGAAGATTATCATTGTGACCTTGGGCAAATCACTTAACCTGTTGGAGACTGAGTTTTGTAAATGTAAAATCAGAGTTAACAGCCTGGAAAAATTGAGTAATGCTTGGATTTAATTACTCTCTTATCTTAAATCTCTTAAAAATCACCATGAAACTAGCTATTGGCAAGAGCAATAATGAGAGTCTGGAGAGTCTGAACCCTTCTTATTCTAGGTTCTATTTACAGTCTCAGATATAAACAAGAGGCAGACTGTCTGTCTGCAAATCCAGCCAGCATCCATGTCAGGGTTCCTCTTATTTGTGTAATGCTTCTTAACTACTAACTGGCTTTTTTCATTTGCTTTTATATTCATTTTAACACTGCCTGGCCTCTTCCCTGTTTTCTATTTTTCCATGCCTTATGTTTGTACTTCAGTAACCCACTTCATTGATTGTGCTGGCCTTTGCCCCCAAGCTCTAGTATGGGGTTTATTTCTTATTTATTATAGTATCTGGAGCACAGGAGAAGAAACTTATCTTCCTAGTTCTTTTCTGCTTTAACTCAGGATTCTGGAGTTGGAAGTTAAAAACAGCTCCTTAATATCAACAAATTCCAATAACATTTAAAGAATAAGCAAACCAGGAATAAGGGGGGAAAACAGTTAATAGGGTTTATAAAAAATATTGCAGCACAGGATAAAAGTTGTTAGTATTTAAAACTGTTTTCCATGACGTAGATTTGCTTAATGAAAGAAACATCTTAGGCTGGGCGCGGTGGCTCATGCCTGTAATCCCAGCACTTCCTGCTCCTTAGAACACAGCTACCCCGACTTGGATTCATCTCCTTTAATGCTGTTTACAGAAGTGGGGCAGGTGTCTTAATTTATTTCCTCTTGAGAACTCAAGAAGCTAAACTTCTTCTAGTTCTGCTATTTAATCTTGCAGATTTTATGTGTTTTGAATTTTTATTGTGAACAACATTGCTCTACCCCTTTGGCAGGAAAAGCAATAATAAGACATTCCCCTGTTTCCATCAATCAGCCATATATTTAAAAGTTAATTAGTAATGCAAGGCAGTATGTCAGTATTAGGTGAAAAAAACATGGAATTGTAAAGAATTATAAAAATCTGAGGGCTGGCCAGGCACAGTGGCTCACACCCATAATTCCAGCACTTTGGGAGCCTGAGGTGAGCAGATCACTTGAGGTCAGGAGTTTGAGACCAGCTTGTCTAACATGGTGAACCCCATCTCGACGAAAAAAAAAAAACAAAAATTAGTCGGGTGTGGTGGTGGATGCCTGTAATCTCAGCTTCTCGGGAGGCTAAGGCACAAGAATCACTTGAACCTAGGAGGCAGAGGTTGCAGTAAGCCGAGATTGTGCCACTACATGTTAGCCTGGGCTACAAAGTGAGACACTGTTAAAAAAAAAATCTGAGGGCTGAAAGGAATTTAAAAGAGCATCTAGTTAAAACTAAAACATTTCACAACTTTGGAATTTCTTGTCAAACTTCAAACTAAAATTTTGATTCTAAGAATAATCAGCCATGTCAGTAAATGTTAGGAATTGTTCTTTGTTTTCATATTGTTACTAAACATGAACTGATAATATAATTTTCTTTCTTTCTTTCTTTTCTTTCCTTTCTTTCTTTTCTTTCTTTCTTTTCTTTCTTTCTTTCTGTTTCCTTCCTTCCTTCCTTCCTTCTTTCCTTCTTTCTTTTCTTTCTTTTCTTTTCTTTTCCTTTCCTTTCCTTTTCTTTTCTTTTTTCTTTTCTTTTTCTTTTTCTTTTTCTTTCGAGACAGAGTCTTGCTCTCACCTAGACTGGAGTGCAGTGGCATGATTTCAGGTCACTGCAACTTCTGCCTCCCAGGTTCAAGCGATTCTCATGCCTCAGCCTCCTGAGTAGCTGGGCATGCACACCACTACTCCCAGCTAAGTTTTATATTTTTAGTAGAGATGGGGTTTCACCATGTTGCCCAGTCTGGTTTCGAACTCCTGACCTCAAGTGATCCACCTGCCTCAGATTCTCAAAGCGCTAGGATTACAGGCCTGAGCCACCATGCCCAGTCTAATATAATTTTCAGATCTGCATTAATTATATAAATCTGCAAGCACAAAACATGCACTTATGTGTCTTACATTTAGATATTTTACTTTTTGTACTTCAATGTGGTTCTGTTGATTTTTTAAAACTTTGAATATGAACGTTTTCAAATTTGCAGAAATGTTGCAAGAAAAATACAAAAATTGCCACATAGGATGGTGATTTTCCTAATTCCATCATTTCTTCTGTTAGCTGGCATTCTTTTATAAGGAAGTCTCTTCCCTACTTTTTCTTTCTTTTTTTTTAATTTAAAAAATTTGTTATCAATTCAGATTCATTCTGTGAATAAAAATCTATTATACCTGCACTTATTTTAATGGTCAGATTATCCTGAATTGAACTAGTGGGAGCCTGGTCAAAATCCCTGTGTATTTTGAATTATTCCCAATCACAGTTTTTGAGCACTTCCTTATTCTCTGGCATGGCAAAATGTTATGGGTTCATTTTGCATCTTTGCTGCCCCAGGTTTAGAATCAGCCTTTTCCTCTAGAAGTCCTTATTCCTTTTCATGGGGAATGGTATTTAGAAGTTTGATCTTTTCTACTTGTTTCTCGACTGTTCTTTTACCATTTAGTTTTTTAATTCATCTGCAGTTTATTCTGTAATATAGTGTGAGGTACCGATCAGTATACTAAAGTTTAAATTAATTGCTCTAGCAATAAAGTATAAAACCAAAGACAGTTGTGTTTGTATTCTTCCCCTTCAGGAACACTGATTCAGGGAGACAATCTTATTTAAATTTTATTTTGAATAATATATATAAATTATGTTAAATGACATATATTTAACTTTACGTCTTGTGTCAGTTATTTTTTCTCTAACTTGTAGGTACATTTTCTAGAATCATGAAACTTTGTGAAGAAAAATGTGAAACAGATGAAATAAAGAAGGAAGGAAAAGGTAGAAGTTTATCATCTGTAAGAGGACTTACAAATTTAGGAAATACTTGCTTTTTTAATGCAGTCATGCAGGTAAGAGTCATCAGAAAGCTTCGTAGTATGTAAAAGATTCTTTTAATTTATATGGTCATTGGCTCACCTGTAGACTGTCAAATGACTGTGAAACATTCCTCTAGAAATTTGTTTTCTTTTTGTTTTACGCTATCTTGGGCCATCGCCATGCCTACATGTACCTTATTTTCGCACAATGCTTCTGAAAGGTTTTCTGTGTATTTTACCATGGCTCTATTAGTAATAGTGATCTTTACTAAATGTAAAATGTACTCAGCTAAATCTTAATGTTTTTTGAAATAAACATTTTTGCTATGCTAGATGAAATTTGAAACTTTGAGAGCATATTTCATAAAATCAGAGGCATAATGTAACTGAATCTGAAGACTTTAATTTTGCTTTCTTTTAGAACTTGGCACAGACTTATATTCTTACTGATTTGATGAATGAGATCAAAGAAAATAGTACAAAACTCAAGATTTTTCCTTCCTCAGACTCTCAGCTTGTGAGTAATAAGTATAACCATTTGAATAATAGATGCTTTCAGATGAGCTGTTGTTACCAAAATCTCGTTTCCGAATTCACAGATCTGTCAACTAAGACAGCAGTCAGGGCAATTAAAAAATAATTTAAAAGCATTCTGCGAAATTAATCAGATTTAAAATTTCTAAAATCATAACTTTAAGATATGTTATGGTTCCAATATGCCATGGATCAAATAATACAAAGATATTAAGGTAGCTTTAAAATAAGCATACTGAAGAAACAGAAGAGGTTTGACTTCATTGAGCAAAATGCCTAGGACCCCTATTTTTTAGTTTCTGGTAACATTTGTTTAAATTTAGCATTTTTGTTCTTTAATAGTAGATGAAATTTTAATAGTGAGCATCTAAAAGGTTTTTTGAAGCCTAGCCTGATGATAAGTTTTTAAGCTAGTGAGAAAGACAAAAAAAAAAAAAAAAAAAAGATATTTAGAAGCTGGCCTGGTACCCAAAATTAGGCCATGTTATTCAAATAATCCCACAGAATAACAACCTCTTACTAGGTTTCTCTGGGATTATGATGAAATGAGACAAAGCAAGGCCACATCATGATTTTGTCTAAACACAGACAAAAACAAGGTCATTTGCCATTTAGAAAATCTCAAACACCTTCTCTCAGCCAAAATGAGAAATGAATGCTAAGTTAGAGATTTATCCTCATTTTAGTCTCCCCTACCAACTGCCACAATATATAAGATTTATTGAGATGTCCAATAATAGAATTACCTCTGCTTTCTGAGGACATTTACTCTAGAGTAAACCTCTGCTTCCTGAAACCCACCTTCTGATTACTCAATCAGAGCCTAAATCCTGTGTAGGTTCTTTATAGCGCCCTCTTGTTAGGACACCTGTAGTTCCCCGTGCTATGTGTTCTCCCTCACTGCCACAAGTAATAAACCCACCTAGTTTAACGATAGGTGTGTTTCTGATGGACTTTGGCTGGGGGGGTATTGATACTAGTAAGGATAATTTTAGTGAGAAATTGATCAGCATGAATGTGTGTAACAGAGAGTATATATGTAGCTCATGATCTGACTTTTGAAAACAATTAAAGAGCTCTAAAAATGCTTAGCCTAATGTAGATTGTTTTCCCAGTAGGCAGCTTTGAAAGACATTACTGTTATTTATAAATAGCTTTGAAAGACAGTGGTATTATATGTGTAACAGTATGTTAATTATATATATATAATTTTTCAAAGCTGCCTCCTGTTTTATGTGTATATATATATATGTTTACTATATGTGCGTGTGTGTGTGTGTAGTGTTGAAAGGCAGCCTGTAAACATTTCTTATTAAGCCCCTTAAATATATAATGGTAGATTCCAATGTCCTATTCTAAATAAAGTATAGTGAGATCCTTAAAACTACTAAAGGAAAGTTACTGCTTAGTCATTTATAAAGACCTATTAAATGTGATTTCCTATTAAATGCAACTGGATGTTGAGTTTAAATACTTGACTTGCAAAGCTGTGTCTCAGGATTGCTATATGTCAGTTAGATACTGTAGTTGATAACTTTAGGTTTGTATCATTCTCACAGGGTAATTTTCAATCGTAGGTCTTACGTTTTTAGGGCATAAAGTTGACCTGAGCTGTGGGACTACTCTTTGAGGTTACTGCCTTTTGAATCACCAGATTATCTTTGTTTTTTGTCTATATTCCTTTTTTTTTTTTAACCTTATTGTGCTGGCTCAGACCTCCAGTAACGTGTTGAATAGACATGATGGGAACAGGCATCCTTGCCTTAATCCCAAAATAAGGGGGAAAAACATTCAGCCTTCCCCCATTATTGCATATGAAGGTAGGATTTTCATAGGTGTTCTTTATAAAGTGAGGACATTCCCTTCCACTGCTAGTTTTCTGAAAGTTTATCAGAATGTATGTTGAATTTTGTCAAGTGCTTTTCCCACGTTTATTAAGATGATCATATATTTTTTCTTCTTTATTCTGTTAATGTGGTGAATTACATCAATTGCTCCTTCACATGTTAAACCTATCCTGTATTCCTGTTAGAAATCCCAGTTAGTTATGATATGTTATTCTTATATGCTGCTGGATTTAATTTAATATTTATATGCATATCAACAATGTGTTTGGAAAACTTTTTATTTAATGAAAATATTCTTTTTATTTAAGGAAAATATTGGGGTTTTTTTGTGGTTGTTTTGTTTTTTTTTTTTTTTTTTTTTTTTTTTTTTTTTTTTTGAGCTTTTTTTTTTTTTTTTTTTTTTTTTTTTTTTTTTTTTTTCGTTTGTTTTTAAGATAGAGTCTTGCTCTTTTGCCCAGGCTGGAGTGCAATAGTGTGATCTCAGCTCACTGCAACCTCTGCCTCCCCAGTTGAAGCAATTCTCCTGCCTCAGCCACCTGAGTAGCTGGAATTAGCCCACTACCACGCCCAGCTAATTTTTTTATTTTTATTTTTTTTCTTTTTTAGTAGAGACAGGTTTCACCATGTTGGTCAGGCTGGTCTCGAACTCCTGACCTTGTGATCTGCCCTCTTCGGCTTCCCAGAGTTCTGGGATTACAGGTATGGGCCACCGCACCTGGCCTGAAACTATTCTTAAAGATGTATGTCATGAGTGTATAGCTTGATGAATTTTCACGGCTAACACACTTGTGTAACTGACACCTTGCTCAAGTAACATTACCAGCATCTGGAAGGCCCCATCAGTTTCCCCTCCATTCATTACTTCCCTAACCCACATGAATAACCACTAACCTGGTTTCTAACAGGATAGTTTGCCTGTTTTAATACTTCATATAAATGGAATCTTACTATATGCATTCTTATGCATTTTGCTTTTCAAAAAATCAACATTATATGTGAAATTCATCCTTGTGATTTCAGCAAACTTTTATTTTCAAAGTTTAAGTGTATTTATTTTTATTTTATTTATTTATTTTTTGAGATGGGGTCTCACTCTGTTGTCCAGACTGGAGTACAGTGGCACAATCTCAGCTCACTGCAACCTCTGCCTCCTATGTTCAAACAATTCTCCTGCCTCAGCCTCCTGAGTATATGGGACGACAGATGTGTGCCACCACACCCAGCTAATTTTTTTTTTTTTTTTTTTTTTTTTTTTTTTGTAGAGACGGAGTTTTGCCGTGTTGGCCAGGCTGGTCTCGAACTCCTGACCTCAAGTGATCCCCCTCCCTCGGCCTCCCAAAGTGCTGGGATTACAGGCATGAGCTGCTATACCTGGCCCTAATGTGCTTTTTAAAACTGAGGTTATTTCCTCATTTCATTCTGAAGGTTTTTTATTCTAAAAAATGCTTTCATTGGGAATAGGGGAAGTACAACTTGGTACTTGAACTTTAAAATCGCCTTAGATTTTACTTTTGACTTTGAGGTAACTTTTAGTTAACTTGGCAGAAAACACTTAAAAAAAGACTTTATTTTTTAGAGCACTTTTAGGTTTACAGCAGAAGAGAAAACACTTTTTTTTTTTTTTTTTTTTTTTTTTTTTTGAGACAGAGTCTCATTCTGTCACTCAGGCTGAAGTGCAGAGGCGCCATCATGGCTCATTACAGTCTGGGCTTAAGGGATCTTCCCACTTCAGCCTCCTGAGTAGCTGGAACCACAGGCACATGCCACTTACACCTGGCCAATTTTTTAGTTTTCATTTTTTTGCAGAGATGGGGTCTCCCTGTATTGCCCCAGCTGGCCTTGCACTCCTGGACTCAAGTGATCCTTCCACCTTGGCCTTTCAAATTGTTGAGATTACAGGTGTGAGTCATGGCACTCAGCCCAGAAAAGCACTTTTGATATTCAAAAGCTATGGAAGCCGGAGCACCATGGCTCATTCCTATAATCCTCTAGCATTTTGGGAGGCTGGGGTGGGAGGATCACTTGAAACCAGGAGTTTAAGACCAGCCTGGGCAACAAAATGAGACCCCCCCACCACCCCAATCTCTACAAAAATTTTTAAAATTAGCTGGGTGTAGTGGCATGCATCTGTAGTCCCAGCTGCCCAGGAGGTGAAGGCAGGAGGATTGCTTGGGTCCAGAAGTTTGAAGTTACAGTGAGCTGATCACACCACTGCACTCCAGTCTGGGTGACAGAATGAGACTTTGTCTCAAAAAAAAAAAGGTCTGTCTTGAGTTCTCTGTAATTTTGACCAGGTGTGGTGGCTCATGCCTGTGGTCCTAGCTACTTGGGAGGCCAAGGCAGGAGGATTGGTTGAGCCTTGGGAGTTCAAGACCAGCCTGGGCAACAAAGTGAAACTCTGTCTCTTAAAAAAAAAAAAAAATAGTGTTGAAAATTATAGCCTGTCCTTTCTGTGATTATGGTGGATTTTTAAGTATAGTTAGTATGAAATACATATGTAAGAGGTGTTTCATCAATATAGAAATAAGAAAACATATTCAATAGTTGTCTCGGAAGATAACATTCTTTTAATGTCCCAAGTTTATATTTGGGATCTGCTTTCTATTCCTTGTCGTTTAGGAGAAAGGATTATTGGTGGGGATAATATTTTAGAAACCAGATTTAGAGGGGGGAAAAAAGTTCTAGAATTAAGTGGGTTAATCCTTCCCCCAATGTTAGCTGCTTTTGTCAAGCTTTATGTCTCTCCCCTTTAAAAGAGGGAGATGTTATGCTAATTTTGTCACATAATTCCTCATTCCTTATTTTACTAGTAAAATATTTGGGGAAAAGAAAGGTGTGGAGGTTTGCTAATAAGTATAATTTACTAGCAAATAATGTATGATTATTTGTGGAGTTGTACAAATATTAAGTAGATTAGTGATTTTACTTATAGGATAGTTCATTAAAGGACAGTGACAAGCAATTAAAGATTGGTGATATCATTCAAGCTAATAGTTTTATTAAGCAAAGGGCAGACGGTATGAAAATACCTGTGTTTTTCAAGGCAGGTTTTTTGTTTTCCATTTTTATGTCTTTATTTCATTTCTGAAATAATAAAGTTTCTTAATACAGTTGAGGCAATATAGTTGCTGTTATTTAAGCAAAGTGTAACTCATAGATTTTTAATATGTTATTGACATAGAGTTGATCATGTTTTTAAAGGACCCATTAGTGGTGGAACTTTCAAGGCCTGGACCACTGACCTCAGCCTTGTTCCTGTTTCTTCACAGCATGAAGGAGACTGAAAAAGGACCACTTTCTCCTAAAGTTCTTTTTAATCAGCTTTGTCAGAAGTGGGTGCATCTACATTTTTAATATAACTAATTATGAATTACAAAATACTAATGTATTAATCACTTAACATGAATAGTTTCATTCTTACTGTAACTTTGGTATTATTGCCTAGACTATCAAGAAAGAACTAACATTTATTAGTTACAGCTCTATGCTTTATGAAAATTATATCTCAGTCCTCTCAAGAAGTGGATTATCCTCATATGTAAGGAAATGGAGACAGAAATTAAATGGCTCACCTAGTCTGAGTGAAAAGCTGAGAATCAAATAGAGGTCTGTCCTGACTTGAATGCCTATGTTGTAATACCATAAAGTAACAAAATCAGAGTTGCAAAATCTAGAAAGTACTGTAAGATATCGTGTAATCTAGCTTTCTTTTTTTTTTTTTTTTTTTTTTTTTTTTTTTTTTTTTTTTTTTTTTTTTTTTTTTTTTTTTTTTTTTTTTTTTTTTTTTTTTTTTTTTTTTTTTTTTTTTGTGACGGAGTTTCACTCATGTTACCCAGGCTGGAGTGCAATGGTGCGATCTCGGCTCACCGCAACCTCTGCCTCCTAGGTTCAGGCAATTCTCCTGCCTCAGCCTCCTGAGTAGCTGGGATTACAGGCACATACCACCATGCCCAGCTAATTTTTTTTTGTATTTTTAGTAGAGACAGGGCTTCACCGTGTTGACCAGGATGGTCTCGATCTCTTGACCTCGTGATCCACCCGCCTCGGCCTCCCAAAGTGCTGGGATTACAGGCTTGAGCCACCGCGTCCGGCTAGCTTTCTTATTTTTAAAGATGAGCTCTGAGGCAAATACAGTTTAAGTGAATTTCTCAAGGTGTTATAGTATGTTTAAAAACCAAGTCCTTATGTGCCTGGAAATAAACACATAAAGGATCTGATTTGACTTTAATGTATTCATTTATATAAAAAAACAGAGAGCTTGCTTTTTATAAGGCTATAACCCAGGGGTACACAATATATATTGCATTAAAAATGCACCCTGTCCTCATGAAACTCACAAGCTAGTCCAGTCCATAATTACTGAAATATGTAGAAGGAAAATTCTTTAAATATGAGCTTGCATTTTTGTATATCTATAGACTTTAAAATCTCATTTTAATTAAAACTAGTAATGTATGCCATGATATTTTAAATATAGTCCAAAATAGAGGATTTAGTGTATGTTTCATTTGGTAGGCAAATGATGTTTCTTCAAAGCTCGCAGACCAAAAACCTGCAAAAGTCTCAAAGGCATGAGTGTCTCACAGAGTTAAAACATTTTTAGCCCAGCCATAATAAAGAATGAAATCATGCTCTTTGCAGCAACATGGATGCAGCTGGAGACCGTTATCCTAAGTGAATTAATGCAGGAACAGAAAACTAGATACCACATGTTCTTACTTATAAGTGGAAGCTAAACATTGGGTACTCGTGGACATAAATATGGCAACAATAGAGACTGGGGACTACTAGAGGTGCGAGTCATTGAGGGAGGAAGGGTTGCAAAACTGTTGGGTACTGTGCTTAGTACCTGGGCCACAGGATCATTCATACCTCAGTATCACACAGTATACCCAGGTAACAAACTTGCACATGTAACCCCTAATCTAAAATAAAAGTTGAAATTTAAAAAAAATGTATTATGGTATTATATGCTGTAGAAATTTGTTTGACTTTGCCAGAAAAAAATGGTTTTTTATAACTTTCTTCCTGGTTATAAAGGTTTATAAACATTTTTATTTTTATTTATTTATTTATTTGTTGAGAGAGTCTCTCTCTGTTGCCTGACTGGGGTTCAGTGGTGCGATCTTGGCTTACTGCAACCTTAACCTTCCAGGTTCAAGGGATTCTCCTGCCTCAGCCTTCTGAGTAGCTGGGAATACAGGCACATACCACCATGCCCAGCTAATTTTTTTTTGTATTTTTAGTAGAGACAGGGCTTCACCATGTTGGCCAGGATGGTCTTAATCTCCTGACCTCATTATCCACTTGCCTTGGCCTCCCAAAGTGCTGAGATTACGGGCGTGAGCCACCACGCCTGGCCAACATTTTAAAAATTATTAAAATAATGGGCACTCATAGATAAAAATTCAAACTCCTCTCTATATTTACTCCTCAGAAGTAACTATTATCTGATTCTTTCCAAAAGTAATTATGCATACACAGACATATGCAAATTGTTTGCAACTTGCTTGATTTACTTAATGTATTTTATACATCTTTCCATGTTAGTACATGTGTATATAACTTTGTTTTGTGTGTATACGCTACTCGCAGAAATACATCTGTAGGATAGATTCCTGCAAGTAGAATAACGAGATCAAACTTTATTTGAAGAGTTTTATTTTTATTTTTATTTTTCAGGGTTTCACTCTGTGCCCTGGCTGGAGTGCAATGGCCCGATCATAGCTCACTGCAGCCTCTAACTCTGGGGCTGGATCATTCCTCCTGCTCAACCTCCCAAGTAGCTGGGATTACAGGCATGAGCATCCATGCTTGGCCAAAAAGTTTTAAATTGCATCATTTTTAATAGCATTTACTTTTAAAATAGGTATACATTAGACAAATAATTTTCAAAAAATCAGATAAAGATTTAAGCTGTATGTGTTTGGGTTTATTTCTGAACTATATTCTGTTTCATTGATCTATATGTCTTGTTTTTACCCTGAAGCCTACACTGTCTTGATTACTGTAGCTTCATAGTAAGTCTTGTAACTGAGTAGTGTGAGTTCTCAAATTTTGGTCAGTCTTTTCAAACTATACTAGGTAATTTGCTTTTTTTTTTTTTTTTTCTTTTTTTTGAGATGGAGTTTTACTCTGTTGCCAGGCTGAAGTGCAATGGTGCAATCTCAGCTCACTGCACCTCTGCCTCCTGGGTTCAAGTGATTCTCCTGCCTCAGCCTTGTGAATAGCTGGGATTACAGGCATGCACCACCACTCATGGCTAATTTTGTATTTTTATTAGAGACGGGGTTTCTCCATGTTGGTCAGGCTGGTCTCAGACTCCTGACCTCAGGTGATCCGCCTGCCTAGGCCTCCCAAAGTGTTAGGATTGTAGGTGTGACCCACCGCGCCTGGCTGGTTTGTTTTTTTTTTTTTTTTTTGCTTTTTTATGTGAATTATAGAACCAGATTGCCAGCTGGGATTGTTTTGAATGTGTAGATCAATTTGGGGAGAATCAACATCTTAACAATATTGAATCTTTTAATGTGTGATATCTTATCAATTTTCTAGGTCTTTGATTTTTCTCATCAAGGTTGTATAGTTTTCAGCATACAAATCCTGCACATATTTTGTTAGATTTATCTTAAGAATTTCTTGTTTTATGCTATTTATTATAAATGATACTCTTTTTAAAAAATGTAATTTCCAATTGTTCGTTGTTAATATAGAGAAATACAGTTGTTTTTTGTATATTGACCTTGTTTCTTGCTAGCTACCCTACTCAACTTGCTTTGCTAGTTCTATTAGCTTTATGTAGATTCGTTGATATTTCCTCTGTTGACAATAATGTCATTGGCAAATGAAGATTATTTTATTTCTTTCCAATCTGTATCTTTTTCTTATATTACTGGCAAGGACAACCAATACATATTGCAATAGGACTCTTCTTGGAAAAAAGAAAATGAACAAGGATTGCCAGTACAATGTTAGAATGATGAAACGGGCATCTTGCCTTATTCCTGATAATAAAAGGAGAGCATTCAGTCTTTCACACATAAGTGTGATAATAACTGTAGATTTTTCATAGATGCCTTTTATCAGGTTGAGGAGATTCCCAATTATTCTTAGTTTTTCTTTTTTTCTGAGAGTTCTTATCAGGAAATGGATTTTTTTTCCATATACTTTTTCATATCTATTAAAATAATCGTGGATTTTTTTTTTGTCTGTTAGAATACTGAATTGTATTGATGGATATTCTGAATAGCTTTACTGAGGTATATTTGACATAAAATAAATTGTACATATTTAAAGTGTACTACTAGGGCCAGACATGGTGGCTCACATCTGTAATCCCAACAGTTTGGGAGGCCAAGGTGGGAGAATTGTCTGAGGCCAGGAGTTTGAGACTAGTCAGAGTAATATAGGGAGACTCTATCTCTATGAAAAAAAAAATTAGCCAGAGGTGTGATGGCACACACCTGTATTCTCAGCTACTCTAGAGGCTGAGGTAGCAGGATCACTTGAGCCAAGGAGTTTCAAGTGTACAGTGAACTGTTAGTGTCACTGCACTCCTGTTACGCCTGTCTCTCTGAAAAATCAAGTGTACTATTGGATAAGTTTTGACATATCTATACATTTTGTGTGTATATATATTTTTATATATGTATATACATTCATTCAATATAATGAGTGTATCCATCACCTCCCAGAGTTTCCTTGGGCCCCTTTGTAATCCCTCTCTGTAGAACCTCTCCTCCAAACTCCATTCCTGCGTGGTATACCTCTTACCTGTATTTTTTGTCACAATAGATTAGTTTGCATTTTGTGGAATTCGGTAGAAATGGAATCATACAGTGTGTACTCTTTTTTATGTGACTTCTTTCACTTGGCATAATTTGTGGTTTATCCATACCATGTGTATGTGCTGATTTTTTTAAAGTTTACCCAATCTCTTGAAGTTTCTATTCCAGTGGTGATTATCAGATACTTTGACCACTTGTGATGAGCCTTATTTGGGAGCAAGGTCTTCAATTTTGTGGTTATTGTTTGTTTTATTTGGTTTTCTGCTTTTGTGTTAGTTCTCTTAGGATGACAGCTTTTAGCTGCTTCCATGTTGCTTGCTGCAAAGGACATGATTTCATTTTTTTATGGCTGTGTAGTATTCCATGATGTATGTGAACCACATTTTCTTTATCCATTCCACCATTTATGGGGACCTAGGTTGATTCCATGTCTTTGCTATTGTGAGTAGTGCTGTGATGAACATAAAAGTTGATTAAATTTCTTTTTCTTGACAGTCTCCTAATTTATGCTCATACATATGGTTTTTTTCTTACACCTTGAGGTTTTTAAAAGTTCTCTTCTCTTACGGTAATACTTTTACTAAAGTACATTTCCTGGGAGTATTTAGTGTTCTCCTTAGTTTGAATAGGCTGAATATTTTCATATGTTTGGTGATTTTTCTTTTTTTATCCCTTACTAAGTTTGACAGTGTCTCTTGATATGGGTAGCTCAGATAGTTTCCATCATAGTCTATAAATCATCCTGTGATTTTTTTTTTTTTTGCCCATTCCTAGGTAAACACGAAAAAAACAAATCTGAGTTTATTAAATTTTAGTTTTTGCATTGGTTGAGGTGCAGCTATAGGCAGAGACATGGTGAAAGCAGTTTCTTTTTGTTCAGAAATGATTTTGTTCCTGTGTTGTCTGCTTTGAAAGCCATAAACTGCTCCTTCCTCCTACCTACCCCTTGTCTAGTGAAGATCTCTGAAGGGTTCTCCTGTTCCCTCTCCTAGTCTTCTGCTACTTCACTGGCCTTCCTTGGAATGTACAAGTATAGGGTCCTGCAGTTTCTGCCTCTCCTGATGCCAGCTATGGAGGTCCAAAAAGAATTAGAATATGTGTCCATCTCGGTTTCTATCCTCATCTCTAATCTAGGAGGTGGATTCTGTTCACCACATGCAGGATGGGACCCCATCAGGGTAGTAAAGTATTGTCAACATGTTGCTATGTGCTGCTACTTAGCAAGAGTGGCTGGAGTGGTGTTTCCTTTTACAGGCTAGATTGACTACCAGTTAATGTTTTAGCAGTCAGGGACTCACTTTCTTTGTATTATTAGGATGAGTGTTTATACTGAGATAATGAAGAATAACGCTTAAAGTACTGCACTTGGCTGGTCGTGATGGCTCACGCCTGTAATTCCAGCACTTTGGGAGGCCAAGGTGGGTGGATCATTTGAGGTCAGGAGTTCGAGATCAGCCTGCCAACATGGTGAAACCCTGTCTCTACTAAAAATACAAAAATTAGCTTGGCTTGGTGGCGGGTGCCTGTAGTCCCAGCTACTTGGGAGGCTGAGGCGGGAGAATCACT
This sequence comes from Cebus imitator, assembly GCF_001604975.1. Lineage (NCBI taxonomy): Eukaryota > Metazoa > Chordata > Mammalia > Primates > Cebidae > Cebus > Cebus imitator. The sequence goes on from NW_016107697.1 coordinate 446,195, forward strand.
TGAACTCAAGAGTTGGAGGTTGCAGTGATCTGAGATTGTGCCACTGCACTCCAGCTTGGGCAACAGAGCGGGACTCTGTCTCATAAAAATAAAAATAATAAATTAAGTACTGTACTCAGTCAGCAGACCTATAGGTATGTTAGTGGCACTTAGCTTATTTTTCAGTTTTCTCAAGCATAAAATAGAACTTATATTAATTATAAATGCCTGAACAGTGCTGTTTTGTATATCACATAAGATATGTTGTAAATACTATAGTTGTAAATTTGTCTTCTATAATATGTTCTCATTTTGTATTTTGACAGAATTATTTCTTCATCTTATGTCAGAACACTTTCTAGATTTAAAACTTGTCTGCACTTGAGGCAAAATGTTCATTTTAGCATTGGAGTTTACTGTAGTTTATTTTTTAAAGTTACAGAAATCAACCAAATATTTACTATGTCAGTGTCTCCATGAATAGTACCTGATTTTTTTTTTTTTTTTTTTTTTTTTTTTTTGAGACGAAGTCTCATTCTGTTGGCACCCAGGCTGGAGTACAGTGGCGCTATCTCGGCTCACTGCAACCTCTGCCTACCAGGTTCAAGTGATTCTCCTGCCTCAGCCTCCTGAGTAGCTGGGATTACAGGTGCCCACCACCACACCTGGCTAATTTTTGTGGAGACGGGGCTTCACCTTTTTAGCCAGAATGGTTTCAATCCCCTGACCTGGTGATCCGCCCGCCTTGGCCTCCCAAAGTGCTGAGGTTAGAGTCGTGAGCCACCGTGCCCAACCTAATCTTTTTATTAAATTAAATACAGAGGAAATTTAATTGTCAAGTCCTTAAAAAATATATTCACAGGCAGATCAATTTATAGTCCTTTATTTTAATATAAACACTCTATTTCTTTTCTTTTCATTAAGGTAGGAAGATAATATATCACAGTGGCTTGGGTTTGAATACTGTTTTTGTGTGCATGTGTTCTTTTTGCTAGCTGTGTGACCTTGCAAACTATTTAAACAATACCTCTGAGCCCTCATGTGTAAGTTGGAGAAAACAGTACATCCCAACAAAGTTGTTGGAGGATTATGCCTTAACATGTGAAAAACTACTAATACTGTGCTTCACATGTAGTAGTTGCTTAATAAATGATAGCCATATTGTTCTCAGTGCACACTTAAAATCACACCCTAATTGAAACAGTAATCACATTTCATCTATTTATTGAAAAAGTAGTAAACTGCTTCTTTAACTCTATGCTATTTTGTGTGTGTGCATGTGTGTTTTGGTAGAGAGGAGGTTTCACCTTGTTGCCTAGGCTGGTCTCAAACTCCTGAGCTCAAGTGATCTGCCCCTCAGCCTCCCAAAGTGCTGGGATTACAGGCGTGGGCTACGCACTTGACTAATAACTCTGCTATTTCAAGTGCATTTAGAGAAGAGTGTTGATGAACCATGGAATGATTATTCTTTTTTTTCTTTCCTCTTTTGTTTTTAAACCACAGGGCACCTCGATTTAAAGATTTCCAGCAACAGGACAGTCAGGAGCTTCTTCATTATCTTCTGGATGCAGTGAGGACAGAAGAAACAAAGGTAAGGTTTCTTTCTGTATATCATATATTGTTTTCAAGAAGAGGATACAAAACTAAAGAAGTATTGGGAGGCCAAGGCGGGGTGGATCATCTGAGGTCAGGAGTTCGAGACTAGCCTGGCCAACATGGTGAAACCCTGTCTCTATTAAAATACAAAAATTAGCCAGGCATGGTGGTGCATGCCTGTAGTCCCAGGTACTTGGGAGACTAAGACAGAAAAATTGCTTGAATCTAGAAGGTGGAGGTTGCAGTGAGCTGAGATGGCGCTATTGCACCACGTTAGCCTGGGGGACAGAGTGAGACTGTCTCAAAAACTAAGGAAGTAATTTCTACTACAACTTAAAAGTACAGTTTATAAATAATTTTTAAAATAAATGTTCTAGATATTTTTTCTTCTGTAAGATATTTGCCTTTATCCTTTTACAGCCATAGTTAATGCCCTTTGGCTATAAATAAAATAATTTAAACTGTCTTAAATAAAAATGAATTGTGGCCAGACGTGGTGGCTCATGCCTGTAATCCCAACACTTTGGGAGGCCAAGGCAGGTGGATCATCTGAGGTCAGGAGTTCAAGACCAGCCTGGGCAACATCATGAAACCCTGTCTCTACCAAAAATAACAAAAGTTAGCCAGGCATGGTAGCGCATGTGCCAGTAATCCTAGCTACTTGGGAGGCTGAGGCAGGAGAATCGCCTGAACCTGGGAGGTGGAGGTTGTAGTGAGCCAAGATTGTGCCACTGCACTCCAGCCTGGATGATAGAGTGAAACTCTGTCTAAAAAAGAAATCTTAAGGCGCAGGGAGATATTACTGGGGAATGTAAGAAACAGGAAAGTTGTCAGGAATCCAGAAAGCATTCTTCTTATTTTCCTAGTTTCTCTGACTCTGTAGATTTTCTTCATTTATCTCCACGCAGACCAAGCAGTATTTGCATGTCATAGTTCCAGGTATGTAAAAACTATACTGGCTGTTCATGATTCTTGATTTTTAAATTCCCAGTAGAGAGAAACTTCATTATTCCATGTTGGATTAGACTCTACTCACGGATCAGTTGTTTGTAGCTAGGAGAGAGGAGTCCCAGCCTCTTGGATGAGAGTACATTTCTCAGAAAAGGAATAGCCCATGGACTGGATAGATTCCCTGAACAGTGTTGATTGTAGGCCTGTCTCCTAATTGATTAGCTATTTATTGACTTTAATGTTAAATTAGTTAAATTCAACTTCTTTTGGGGGGGCTTCCCTATGCACATAGGATTCAGTTTATCAGAGAAAATGCAAGATATTAAGGTCAGATACACAGCACACACTCTCCGTTTTCCTCCTTCTTGCTCATAGAAGACATTGCTGATTGTTCCTAACAGTCCAGATGAGTCTGGGTTCAGCCTCGCAATGCTTTTGTGAGCACAGCACTGTGGGCAGCCCATCAGTCATAATTGGAATAATAGGTGAAAACCTGTTTTGCATTCAAGGCAAATATACTTCTTAATCTATATGATAATATGTAATAAAAGCAGCCAAGTGTTTAGTGAAGTGCATATATGCTTGTGACAAGTAGTGCTAGACAAGATGGACCTTCCTTTTTTAAAAAAAAATTCTGCTGGGTGTGGTGGCTCATTCCTGTAATCTCGGCACTCTGGGAGGCTGAGGTGGGCAGATCCCTTGAGCTCAGGAATTTGAGACTAGCCTGGCCAACGTGGTGAAACCATGTGTCTACTAAAAACAAAAATTAGGCGTGGTACACGCTTGTAATCCCAGCTTCTCGGCGGAGGCATGAGAATCGCTTGAACCTGAGAGGCAGAGGTTACAGTGAACTGTAATCGCACCACTGTACTCCAGCCTAGGCAACAGAGCAAGAGCCTACCTCAGAAAACAACAACAACAAAAATCCTGTGTTTCAATTGTTGTGTGACATTGTCTCTATTCCTAATGACCAGTTTTCAGCAAAGAGAAAATTAGAGTTCTAATATATTCTTTAAAGTTTCCTTTAAAAATAAGGATTAAGTTAATTA
>NW_016107697.1:451129-454469 GCF_001604975.1 Cebus imitator
AAAAAAAAAAAAAAAAAAAAAGAATTATGTAAGTGAAGTTAAAAGTCATGTGATTGGATTAAAATTATGTCTTCAGGTTTTTTTCTGTTGGTATTATAAATAGAACAGTAAAATATATCCCTCTGATTTTTTTTTTCTATTTCATCTCTATAATTTGATAGTGGTCTTTGTTATAATTAAATTATTGTTTTGTCATAATGGTGCATTGGGATGCACACTATCTTTTCAGCACAGCAGGACACATTGGTTTTGAAAGCTCTTATCCTTCTTGCACTATTTGAGGGCTTTAGATGGTGCAGTAAAATTAAAATGTCAAGTCTGTGGATCTGTTCAATTTCATAAGTGAGGACAGTCCTGGCGGTCAGCTACAGTGAGTATTGGGACAGGAGCTGCATTGTCTAGCCTGGGAACTCCACAGCTGTTAATCGTGCTGTTGTTGTAGTGTCACTGCCATGTGTTTCTTGGTTGAGGAAAGGCTACATACAGTGTTATGTCTGCCACCAGAACCTTTTAGTAATAGTGAAAAACTACTGACCTCCTTTCATATGGTTTCATTAAAGTCTTTCCTGAACTACAAAGTTGAGGAATTTTTCATGTACAAAATCTGATTTCCTAGAAGTAGTTCTTTTATAAGGCAGTCTTTTTGATTTATAAATTTGTGCTTCTTTGTTTTTTCCTTCTAATTGGAACAGTCACTAAATTAATGATATTATAGTTTTATTAAATACATGTTACTATAATACATTGTTGGTTAGAATTATTTTAAAGGCAGAATATCTTAGCTAACTTAAGCTGTACATTATTTTCATTCTTGTTTTTGAAAGAAGTTTAAGGTAGATATTTGAAATAGTTGAACCTTGATATTGCTAATTAAGTGCTACAGTTACTAACAGCTCCCTGACCAAAGTATGTATCTTTCTTTTAACCTACATTGTTCAAAGCCCAACTCCTAACAATGAGAGATTGTATATGGACCTAAACTCATTTATTTTCCTCAAGTTGATAATTACCTATTAATTAACATTTAAACAGTTTAGAGTGGAGAATATAAATTCATTGTTAGGATAGACATTAAAAATGAGAAGTCTAATATTTAAAAGTTAATAATGCAAACAATCTCATTGTACTGTTTTTTAGAGTGTAATCACAGCTTTTTAGCTTTTTTTCTGCTGCTCAAATTGGTAACTTTCTGGCTTCTTTTGAGTGATACGATATTTCAGGATATATAGCAAAGGCTCATTAAATCATATCAAAAATCATGTCCAAATTAGTAAAATGTTTAAATTGTAGGATAAATTTACTAAGTTGAGTTAGAAGTATTTCTCTTGAGTTGTTTGAAAGGTTATTTATGATTATGTGAAATATTTATAGGTGAACCTTGGTATTTATTGGAATTTTTCATTTAAGTTCATTAAATAGTTCTGCTGCATGGAATTTATAGCATTCTAATTTGCTTACTTTAGTTCAATAAATTCTTTTTATAAGGTGTGAAAGTCAACTTTAGCTTACACAATGTCTGAATTATATCAACATTCAAATTTATTGAGTCTGAATTGGAAATTATTTCAATATTAGCTTCTGGGAGACATTTTATTGTTTTGATTTCTTTATAGTATATAAGTATATTTCAGGATTGTGTCACATGGTATGAATTGCTTTATATTTGCTTTTATCCCCTATTTTGTAAAATATTTAAGTGTTTTGAATCTTGTATTAATTTTCAAAATATGCTTGAGGAGAACAGTAAGCAGTTACAGGAAATATGTGTTAATCACAGGCCAGTTAATAATAAGTGAAACTTGGTTTCACAGTTATTGGAGGAGAATGTGTTTAAAAAAAATAAATGATACACAGCAGAACAATTCTGAGGGGTCACATGTGTCTTCTGCTCATCCAGGCAGCAGGGCATGGAGCGAGAATAAATGTGAGCACCTCCCTCTCTCTATATTATGTTCTCAGATTTAAGAACGTGTTATAATGGCAGAGGAGGATCTTGGTGTTGACAATATGTCTGATTCATAAATCTCACTGCTTCATGTCTGATGTACAGGTGTAACTCTGGAAGTCCTCCTGACCAGGCTTGTGGGAGTTCTCTTTGCCTCTCTTGTGTTTTGGCCTTGCTTTTCCTTATATCCCATGTTCTTGTCTTTCTTCCTTTATGCTCTTTTTTTCCTTTATTCCAAAGGTGGCATATACTATATATATAACTTTTTATACTTTTTTTTCATTTAATATGTCATAGTGATCTTTCCCAATTAAAAGATAGGAAGGGCCAGGCACCACCTGTAATCCCAGCACTTGGGGAGTTCAAGACCAGCCTGGGCAACATAGGAAGAACCTGTCTCTACAAAAAAAAAAAAAAAAAAATCACATGTGGCAGCTCATGCCTGTAATCCCAGCACTTTGGGAGGCTGAGGCAGGTGGCTTGCTTGAGCTCAGGAGCTCAAGGCCAGCCTGGGCAACATAGCAAAACCCCATCTTTAAAAAAAATTTAAAAAATTAGCCAGGTGTGGTGGTGCATGCCTGTAGTCCCAGGTACTCGGGAAGCTGAGGCAGAAAGATCACTTGAGCCCAGAGAGGTCAAAGCTAGAGTGAGCGGTGATTGCACTTCTGCACTCCAGCCTGGGCAAGAAAGTAAGACTCTCACATACAAAAGAAAAAATAATAAAAAATTTTTGAAAGATAATTAACAAGCTTTTCCCTCATCCTACTGTCATAATCTGAATTAGGAAGATAAAATTCATCCACTAATTAGGGGCATAGTTAATATAAAAAGGTCACTTATTAAGTTTTATTCTTAAAATATATACTTTTATTCTGAAATTTTTCTGTGAGATTGGATCTTTCCTAAAATGTATACAAGAAATGTAGAAATATTTAATATAAACATTGTCTTTTACTGAGAGCTGCTGAAGATATATAATCATTATTGAGAACTAAGTTCAAATAAAACCATAATTAAAATTTGGGGGATTCTTCTTGCTATGTACATTAATTGATCATTTTTTACTTTAGTTATATGTATATATAAATGAGGTAGTGCACATAGCATAGAGATTATAGTAACCAGCTTAATAGCTTCTTAATATAGAAAGGTCTTCTTCATAGACAGTAAACTTTATATGGTCTATTTTCTTTTTTAGTTCTAATTAAAAAGTGTCATTTTAGAGACAGGGAGAAGGAAGAAAGGGGAAATGACTTTAGGCCTATAGAAAAACAGGACTAAGGCCGGGCGCGGTGGCTCAAGCCTGTAATCCCAGCACTTTGGGAGGCTGAGGCGGGTGGATCACGAGGTCAAGAGATCGAGACCATCCTGGTCAACATGGTGAAACCCCGTCTC
>NW_016107697.1:456274-458149 GCF_001604975.1 Cebus imitator
CATGTTGACCAGGATGGTCTCGATCTCTTGACCTCGTGATCCACCCGCCTCGGCCTCCCAAAGTGCTGGGATTACAGGCTTGAGCCACCGTGCCCGGCCTTGAAATATTATTTCTATGAAACTTGAAGATTAAGGCTCAAAAAATAAGTTTGAAAGAGGAGTGAATAGGTTTGTTAATATACTTTTTCCTCCCATGGTTTACGATGGAAAGTTTCAAATTTTTATTAAAGTAGAGAGAATAGTATAATACATCCCCTTACACCTTTTACCCAACTTAAACTGCATTCATGGTTTATGTTTAATCTATTTTCTCCCAACCTCAGGTTATTTTAAAGCAACTCATAGGCATGCTTTTTAAAATTTATAAATATTTCCTGAGGAGAATAATTTTAACTTTTAAAAATGTAACCATGTTCTTAACTGAGTTCTTAATTTCCTATGTTAATTCCTTACACTTGCCTTTTACGACTCTGTTATTTTCATAGCCGTGATCCTGGCATCCCTAGTCCTGATAGCATAATCTCCTGTTCTATTCTTCTGTATACTTATAGGTTAGACATGAGGGTTTATAAGTTTTAATGGGAGTGGTTGAGGTGTGGTATGAATAGTGGTTATTGCTTTATTTGTTTTACCTCTTAAAAACAGTTAATTATTTCTTGGAGACTGAAGTAGTTGATAGTTGTAATTCCTCTACAAAATCATAAAGGAGGAAGACATTAGAACATTGTATATATAGTATATATTATTACATGTAGTACAGATTATCTTATTCACATTACTTTCTTTTGAATAACCAGAAGATAGCATAGTATACTGTTAGATGGATGGTTGACATGTTTTTTGCATTAAAAAGTATGACTTTTACAGCATATGGAAAAGAAGGTGTGAAAATGAACTTCATAGATCGGATCTTTATTGGTGAATTAACTAGCACGGTCATGTGTGAAGAATGTGCAAATGTAGGTACTGTAGAATTCATTTGGTTGGAATGGATTACAATCACATCATTTTTATTATATTTTCTTTCACATATAATTGTTGGCAGTCATGTTTAAAATTTGTGACAGATAATTACATAATTCTTGAAAGTTTTTTTATACCCTATACTCCTAGAAAGTAGATTTGATAATTTATGTATTTAAAAAGTAAACATGTTTTTGCATTATTTTATTTTTTCTCGTGACACACCTATGAGGCAGTATATTAAGACACACCTATCTTAAAATACTGAAACTCATTAGCTGTTTGAAGTCAGAGAGAAACTTCTGTGAAGAGAGTTACTGTGTTACATTGCAGTGCCCTAAAATGTAGTTCCAGGCTGGGCCCGGTGGTTTACGCCTGTAATCCCAGCACTTTGGGAGGCCAAGGCAGGTGGATCACTTGAGGTCAGGAGTTCAAGACCAGCCTGGCCAACATGGTGAAACCCTGTCTCTATTAAAAAAAGAAATACAAAAAAATTTGCCAGGCATAGTGGCGGTGCCTCTACTCCCAAAGACTTGGGAGACCCAGGCAGGAGAATTGCTTGAACCCAGGAGGCAGAGGTTGCAGTGAGCTGAGATTGTGACACTGTGCTATAGCCTGGGTGACAGAGCGAGACTTAGTTTCAAACAAACAACAACAACAAAATGTAATTGCATTAGAAATAATTTAATGTATTAATATTATTTAGGGTGGTTATATCACATTTGATTTAAAGTTTTTATGACTTATTAAGGATTTTTGTATAGACTTCACTCATCTTTGAATTTAATGATTTTTTATTTTGAATGCCATCTTTAACAACTTAAAGCATGTATGAATTTTTGTAGATTTTCTTTTTCTTTTTTTTTTTTTTTTTTTTTTTTTTTTTTTTTTTTTTTTTTTTTTTTTTTTTTT
>NW_016107697.1:458329-466410 GCF_001604975.1 Cebus imitator
CGGGGTTTCACCATGTTGGCCAGGATGGTCTCGATCTCTTGACCTCGTGATCCACCCTCCTCGGCCTCCCAAAGTGCTGGGATTACAGGCTTGAGCCACCGCGCCCGGCCAGAATTTTTGTAGATTTTCAGTTGCTTGGTAAGGAATATTTCTGAAAGTGTCTGGCTTAGAGTATGACAGGTTTAAATTTCTGTTAGATTTAATAGTAAAAGGAGTCTTTATTCATTTTCCTGTCCCAGATTATGGAGTATTTTTCTGTCTTCTAGCCTTATAAAAAGCAGGATTATAAATTATATCTCATTTTAGCCTGTCACATTGAAACACAGAATGTATGGCCATGATTCTTTAAGTTTCTAGACTATTCAACACAGAAGTTGATTTCTCTCTCACAAGATAGAGAGTATCTTTTAAAACAGAATTATCCTAAAGAATCTATAAAAGACAGCCAAGCTCTCTGCTTTTTTTCATGGCTTTTTCTTAACATATTATGGTTTACTTATGTTACACCCCTAAGCTCACCAAAAATGTCTAGTCTCAATCAGTTTTATTAAACAGTTTATTTTGAAGTTATTTTAAATATTACAGGCCAGTCATATTGACAGTAATATAAAATTCAACTGGACCATGCACTGATGTTTGAGAATATCTTGTTTCAATTAACAATGTGCTGCAATACCCAATTAAATCACTATTTGTTCCAGGAACATTTTTTAACATAAAATTTCAGGTTGCCAAGGAAGTTTGATTTCTTTGTACTTTACAAAACTATGTGTTTATATTAGAATTCTTACTGAAGTTTTCAATGTGTTTTCCTTTTAAGATCTCCATGGTGAAAGATCCATTCATTGATATTTCACTTCCTATAATAGAAGAAAGGGTAAGGAGAAGAAAACTAATGATGAGGCTTTTGTGAAGAACATTTATTCATTTATTTAAACATTTGTCAAGTATATTACCAGACATCTGAAAGTCATTATTTTTTCTATGTAATTGAATTTGTATTTGTAATTGAGTCTGGGGGCTTGGGGGTTTGTGTACGTATGCATAAAGTATAATAGTTTTTATTCTCAAGAAATTTAAATTCTTAAACACTTTTTATTTTGAGAATGTGTTAATGTTTTATGTTTCAAGTCAGTTAGAAATTTTAAGATGAGGACATCCAGAATTTATTTGCTAAAGAAGTTTTGTGTTATGTACCTGGCATTTTACATAGGTTTCAAAACCTTTACTTTTGGGAAGAACGAATAAATACAGAAGTTTACAGGAGACAGATCATGATCGATGCAGTGGCAGTGTTGCTATAGAAAATATTCCTCAACCTAGAGCTGCCAAAAAGCATTCTTCACCTAAAGATAAGGTAAGACCATGAGCATTTGTTAGACATCTGTTTTTTAACAGTTTATTAACAAAAATTTCAAGCACATCTAAAAGTAGAGAACATAGTGTAATAAACTCTCATGTACCTATATTTTGGCTTCGTAATTATCAACTTGGCTAATTGTTTGCTAACTATATCTATCCCACATCCTCCCCTTCCTCCCATCCCAGACTATTTTTGGATAATCCCAGATTATTTTTGAAATAAATCCCAAATATATCATACACTTCAACAGTGTGTATTTTAAAAGAGAGATATTCTTTTTTTTTTAGTTTCACTCTTGTTGCCTAGGCTGTTGTGTAATGGCATGATCTTGGCTTGCTGCAACCTCCGCCTCCTGGGTTCAAGTGATTCTCTTGCCCCAGCCTCCCAAGTAGCTGGGATTACAGGCATGTACCACCACACCCAGCTAATTTTGTATTTTTAGTAGAGATGGGGTTTCACCATGTTGATCAGGCTGGTCTCAAACTCCTGACCTCAGGTGTTCTGCCTCCCTCATCCTCCCAAAGTGCTGGGATTACAGGAGTGAGCCACCACACCCAGCACTAAAAGAGAGATACTCTTTTTAAAACTCCAAAACAGAGTACCATTATCATACCAAAAGTATTAATTCATTATAAATAATGTAAGGAGTCGGTGATTATTTAAATTTCTGCAGTTGTCTCATAAGTACTCAGTTTTTTATTTTGCTTTCTAAAGTTTTTTTGAATTTAGGATTTAAAAGAGGTCTATAGATTGCAATTAATTGTTGTGTCACTCTCTCTTTTTCTTTTTTCTTTTTTCTTTTTTTGAGACAGAGTTTTGCTTTGTTGCCCAGGTTGGAGTGCAGTGGTGCGATCTTGGCTCACTGCATCCTCTGCCCACTGCAACCTCTGCCTCCCGGGTTCAAGCGATTCTCCTGCTTCAGTCTCCCGAGTAGCTGGGATTATAGCCATGCGCCACCAGGCCTGGCTAATTTTTGTATTTTTAGTAGAGACGGGGTTTCACATGTTGGTCAGGCTGGTCTCAAACTCCTGACCTCATGATCTGCCCACCTCAGCCTCCCAATGGTTGCCATGTCTCTTAAATCTGTTGTAATTTACAGATTTCCTCTCCCTCCTTTTCCTCCTTTGCAATTTATTTGCTGAAGAAATTAGGTCCTTTTTTTCAGCAGCATGGTATTAACGAGTTCCTCTGTCACCTTTATTTCCCCCCTGAGACATTTACATCCAGAGGCCTAATTATGTTCATGTTTAATTATTTAATTTTTAGCAAGAAAACTTTTAGGTGGTAGCATGTATACTTCCATCAGGTAGATGCACATAATGTTTTATGTCTCTCTATGATATTACCAGCCATTGATAACCATTGTCTAGACCTGTTATTTCACTAGACATACCTGGTTTTTTCATGTAATAAAGTTACCTTTCTTTTAGTTTTGATGGGAAAGAGGACAAGTTTGCATATGGTTCTAAAATGAGGAAATTTTGCAAAAATGCAAAGAAATCAATCTGAACTTATACTTCAGCAAAGAAAACTTTTTTATATGAAACGATTTATATTAATTTGGCAAATTGACATACTGAATTTAACTTACTCTTTTACAAATTTTATTATTTATTATTGTTGTTATTATTTTGAGACAGTCTCACCCTGTTACCCAGCCAGGACGGAGTAGCACGATCTCAGCTCACTGCAACTTCTGCCTCCCAGGTTCAAGGGATTCTCGTGCTTCAGCCTCCCGAGTAGCTGGGACTACATGTACACATCTCCATGCCTGGTTAATTTTTGTATTTTCTGTAGAGAGATGGTTTTGCCATGTTGGCCAGCTGGTCTTAAACTCCTGGTGACCTCAAGTGATCTACTTGCCGTGGCCTCCAAAATTGCAAGGAATATAGTTGGCCTGAATTTAACTTACTATGTTAGAAGGCTTATGTTAGAAGTAACAAGACTTCAGAAAGGACAACATGTTTTCTTTAAATAAAAGCTAACATTGCTTCATAAAATATATAGGGCAGTTAAATTCAGCGTGAGTATATGCGTTATTCTAAATGGTATAAAGCAAAAGCATCTTATGGAGTTGGAAAGGGTTAAAGCATTATGTTGCTGTTCCCCTAAAAAGCACTGGTTATTAAAATATAAATGTGTAGTCATTTTTTTTTCTTTATTTTTGCTTAAAGAGTTAGGAGATTATGTGGTACTAGCCACAGTAGTTTTTTAATATATCCGCTATCCAAATGTATGAGAAAAATAATTCCCACACAGTATTGGTTAGGAACTGAGGATATGCATATAGGAAATATTGAAACAGTCTGTACCTCAAAGATCTGACACCACATGGATATAACTTGTGCTTTTGCTGAACAAACTGGATCTATTCTTTATTAAAAATTTATTTTCATATAATACAAAAAGGTATTTCATATAATACTTTTTTGGTTACTTTTTAAAATTTGACCTATTCTTTATTGAACACTTTTTTCATGTAATAGAGTTACTTTTTTTTAGTTTTGTTGGGAAAGAGGACAAGTTTGCATATGGTTCTAAAATTAGAAAAGTACAGTTCTAATACCATCTTTAAGGTACTATATTCAAGAAGCAAAAATTTAAATGACATAAATTTATTTCAGTCATCAGGAAATTTATGTTTACAAATTATTTCCAGTAGTTCAACTACAGAACCAGTTCAGTCATGGAACCAGAATAATTCAGTAGTTAACCAGTTTCACTACTAGTTTTATAAAGATAATAAAGTCTTGTTTTTCTGAGTAGTAAAGTTGTTAATAAGAGTATCAAGATATTTTTGACAAACTTTTCTTTATGGTATTCATTAGTCTCTTACCATAACAGAAGCACCTTGCATCTTTCAGAATTGTAATAGAGGTATAAGTACTGATTTGATCATAAGTTTTTGAGTTTTTCACCTTTTCTCTTTGTCAAATTATATTAGTTATCTCATTAAAACCAGAAAACAGCTTAATATGAAGAATAATAAAAAATACATAAAAATAACAGTGAAATTAGCTGAGAAAATCTTGCCCTCAAGTTGCAAGGTGTTATCTCTGAGTACCTTGGAAAAGTCATTTTATTTTGCTTACTGATAGCAGGCAAATAATCCAGTTAAATAAAGTACTGTAAAACTAATACGTGCAATTTCTGGCCTAAATACAGAAAAAATAACAGGAAGCAGATACATTAAACAGAGTAAATAGCCATAGGCATATATAAAGGTCCTTCTTAAACCAAAAGCTAAGGTAAAATCAGCTGCAACAAATGGCTACCAAAAGATATTATGTGAAGTCTATTCCATAGTTTATTTTTCTTCTCTTCTTTCCCCTCCCCACAGCTTTTTAAAAAACTATCATGCTGATTGAATAAATATAGAAACTGGAAAATCTCAAATTGCTATCCCTATTTAAAATTCTTCCTCAGTTCATTAATTCAGAAAAAAATCAAAAAGTTGAATTCTCTGAGCCACTTCAACACATAAGTATATTAGTTATATGAAAGATGTTTTTAAAAAAAATTTCATAAAATTTTAATACTTCTGCCAGAAGCATAAGCGTATTGTGCCCTGGTGCAATTTACATGAACCTTGCTTCCCACCACCTGTTAGCTGCACAGCCTTTTGCCAATTAAGCTCTTTGAGACCCAGCTCCTGCATTCAATTATAAGATCATAATCTTGCTGTTTTTTTCTATTTATCCCATCTATTCTTTATTTCTGTTGCTACTTTTACGCACTTTTGGTTTTAATTGAATAATTTTCACGTTCCATCTTATTTTCCTCTGTTTTCTTTTTAGTTATTATAAAAGATGTTATTATGGAATTGCTGAAACCTGTGTTGTACCTCTCATTGGGGTTAAATTCAGAAAAACAGTCCTCTTTTTTACATGGAAAAAATGAAAATTTCAATTTTTCTATTCTTTTACCAATCAGACCAGTCACCAAAATAATACGGGTATAGTTACAGTATCTATCAATATACTTAAAAATAGATTTGAGGAAAACCCTGTTTTCAAAGGGATCTGACCTGATTTTACCATTTTTCCTAAGGTGCTAAATTGATCAAGGTATTATACAGAAGTATTTGAGAAAATGGCGACTTAATGTATGTAAATTTTTTAAGACTTAAATTGAACCGATACTTAAAGTCCAAGTAAAACAATTGCAAGGATATTTTTGTTTATCATGTGGTATTGGCTCAATTTACTATTGGGAATTTTGGAAATACCCAAAGAAGATCATGTATTTCCCCTTTAATCGTTTTCATTTGTTATATTTTTACAGTTTAAAAGTAGACTTTTCCTCTCTACTTAGTGTCTGTAACAAAAAGAGAAGCTCCTTGCATCTTTTAAAATTAATAATAGAAGTACAAGTCCTGATTCAATAGTAAATTGAGTTTTTCACTTCTTCTCTTTGCTGAATTATACTACAGTTATCTCATTAAAACTGAACAAAGTTTAATATGAAGGATGATAAAGTGGTGAGGAAGAAAGGAGAAATGAAACCAGGATATAGTATTGTGAATACAAATGAAGAAAGTTAGCATTGGTGGAAAGGCCTGAGTATTTTTAAAAGTTTAAAAAATAGTGAAAGGAAACAGTGAGTAGAAATTTTTTATTGGAAAATTATGTGAGACAAAAAAGTACTACCTAAAATGTCTCAGGAAAAAGGTAGGGAAATATAGCCGCCTGATTGATTTTTTTTGTTTGTTTCCCTAGTCCCCATTCCTCTCCCTATTCCCCACCACCACTTGGTGCTCCACATTGCAGACGGCAATATTTCTAAAATACAAAACTGGTCCTTTTATTCCCTGTAGCCCTCAGAATCAAGTCTGATACATGCAGCTAATAGGCTTATGAAAAACTCAACACTGATCATTGGGAAATGCAAATCAAAACCACTGTGAGATACTGTGTCACACTGGTCAGAATGGCCATTATCAAAAAGTCAAAAAATAGCAAATGCTGGTGAGGTTGCAGAGAAAAGGCAATGCTTATACACTGTTGGTAGAAGTATAAATTGGTTCAACCATTATGGAAAGCAGTGTGGTGATTCTTCAAAGAGCTAAAAACAGAACTACCATCTGACCCAGCATTTCCATTACTGGGTATATACCTGAAGGAATATAAATAATTCTACCTGTGAATACACACATATGTGAATGTTCATTGCAGCACTATTCACAATAGCAAAGTCATGGAATCAACCTAAATGCCAATGAATGACAGATTAGATAAGAAAATGTTGTACATATACACCATGGAATACTATGCACCCATAAAAAAGATCATGCCTTTTACAGGAATGTGGATGGAGCTAGAGGCCACTGGCCTTAGTAAACTCATGCAGGAACAGAAAACCAAATGGGTCTTTGAACCGTTTCTTCTGCCAGGAACAGTCCCATTCTCCTCCTGTACCCTCTGCTGAATTCCTACATATTTCTCTGATTCACTCAATTCTGGATTAGTTCTTTTCCTCTGAATTTCTATAGCCCTGTATTTCTCTGTCATAACAATAATTGTATCCAACATTTGAGTTCTTAATTACGTCATGATCACTGTTTTCAGTTATTTACACCAATTACATTGAGTCAAGAGATGGATTAAATAACATGCCTAAGATCATAGAGGTAGCCTATGGCAGAAATGGGGATTCCAACAGATTAAACAAGGATCATGTTCTTAACCACATATACTGCCTCCTGCTGACTTGAATTTATGTCTTATCATACTTGCTTCTGTTGGGTTGGATTGTAGGATCTGCAAACAGGAACTGAGTCTGTCCTTGCTACTATGTCTCAGGTTTCTAGTTCAGTGTTTGTACATAAATGGTATTTAGGGAAACCATTAAGATCATTCTCATGATTGCTGCCACTAATAATAGCTGATACTGGCCAGGCATGGTGGCTCTCATCTGTAATTCCAGGACTTTGGGAGGCTGACGCAGGCAGATCACGAGGTCTGGAGATTGTCACCATCCTGGCTAACATAGTGAAAGCCCGTCTCTACTAAAAAGACAAAAAGTTAGCCGGGCATGGTGGCATGCGCCTGTAGTCCCAGCTGCTCGGGAGGCTGAGGCCGGAGAATCACTTGGAACCTGGGGGGTGGAGGCTGCAGTGAGCCGAGATCACACCACTGCACTCCAACCTGGGCAACAGAGCAAGACTTGGTCTCAAAAATAATAATAACTGACGCTTATGCTGCTTACTGTGGGCTAGGCACTGCTCTGTGGGCTTTTCTGTATATTGTCTCATTTAATCATCATGACAACCCAGTGTAGGTTGGTGCTTTCGTTTTATAGGTGAGGAAACTAGAAAACTGAGATGTCAAGTAATTTTTTCAATGTCACCCAGCTAGTAAATTGGAAAGTGTAAATTTGAATCTAGGCAGTCTAGTTCCAGAATCATGCTCTTAACCTCTGTCTTGTATCAACTCTTTGATAGTAAGCTTTTTCCTTGGAGTTTTGTTATTCTTTCAGAATAGATTAATCTTTGGTCCTAATTTATATTATAAACTTAGAATATTTTTAGTGAACTAAATCCATCATATGTCCACTAAGCAGAAAACAAGGATGGGAATGGGTACTTTTATATTTCACTGAGAGTAGGAGGGTAAAAGGGACAGATAGAATAGTCTCATTCAAAATTTCCTAAAACCAGCTGATCATGAGAATCACCTCTTTGTTAAAATGAATTCTCAAACCCAACCTCAGACATCAT
>NW_016107697.1:466960-474255 GCF_001604975.1 Cebus imitator
AAAAAAAAAAAAAGAATGTGTAGTGATCAAGTTGGTATTTGGGATATCAATTACCTTAAGCATTTGTCATTTCTTTGTATTGAGAACATTTCAAATTTTCTCTTTTAGCTATCTAGACACACATAATCTATTGTTAACTATAGTTATCGTACTATATAGTATATATACATTAGAACTATTCCTTCTATCTAACTCTGTCTTTGTACTCACTAACATGATCTCCTCCACTACACCCCCACACACTGTCTTCTAAGCCTCTGGTGTCTATCATTCTACTCTACTTTCATGAGATCAACATATTTTTTTTTGCTCTCACATATGAGAAC
Organism: Cebus imitator; assembly: GCF_001604975.1. Classification (NCBI taxonomy): domain Eukaryota; kingdom Metazoa; phylum Chordata; class Mammalia; order Primates; family Cebidae; genus Cebus; species Cebus imitator. Next base: position 467,287 of record NW_016107697.1, read on the forward strand.
ATGGGATATTTGCCTTTCTGTGTCTAGGTTCTTTTTAGGGCTGAAGAGTACTCCATTATGGATATATACTATGTTTCTTTATCCATTCATCTACTGGTGGACACTTAGATTGATTTCATATCTTGGCTATTAGTGCTGCAGTAAACATGGGGGTGCAGGTATCCCTTTGATATACTGATTTTCTTGTATAAATGCCTAGTATTTATGCAAAGTAGGACTGCTGGATCTTATGGTAGTTCTATTTCAGTTGTTTTTTGTTTTTTTGGTTTTGAGACAGAGTCTCGCTCTGTCGCCCAGGCTGGAGGGCAATGGCACAGTCTCAGCTCACTGCAACCTCTGCCTCCCAGGTTCATGTGATTCTCATGCCCCAGCCTCCGCCTCCCGAGTAGCTGGGACCACAGGTGTGTTCGCCACCATGCCCAGCTAATTTTTGTATTGTTATTAGAGACAGGGTTTCACCATGTTGGCCAGACTGGTCTTGAACTCCTAACCTCATGTGATCCACCCACCTCCGTCTCCCAAAGTGCTGGGATTACAGGTATGAGCCACCATACCCTGCCCCATTTTAGTTAGTTTTTTTTTTTTTTTTGAGAAAGCTCCATACTGTTTTCAATGATGGCTGTACTAAATATTCCCACCAACAATGTGCCAGACTCCTTTTCTCCATGTTCTTGAAGGCATCTTATTGTCTTTTTTGATAATAACCGTTCTAACTGGGGTAAAATGATATTTCATTATGGTTTTGATTTGCATTTCCCTGATGATTAGGGATGTTGAACATTATTTTCATATACCTCTTGGCCATTTGGATGTCTTCTTTTGAGAAATGTCTAGATATTTTGTCCATATTTTAGTGGGATTCTTTTTGTTTTGTTTTTGCTGTTGAGTTGTTTGCATTCCTTGTGTATTCCAGACATTTGTTCCTTATAGGATGAAGAGTTTGCAAATATTTTCTCCCATTCAACAGGGGATCTCTTCACTGTTGTTTGTTTGCTTTTCTGTGCAGAAGCTTTTTAGTTCAATGTAGTCCCATTTGTTTTTGTTGCCTCTGCTTTTGAGGTCTCCATAAAATCATTACCTAGGCCAATGTCCTGAGTGTTTCTCCTATGTTTTCTTCTTGTAGTTTTATAGTTTTAAATCTTACATTTAAGTATTTAGTCTATCTTGAGTTGATTTTTGTATGTGGTGAGAGACAAGGTTCTAGTTTTATTCTTCTGTATAAGGATAACCAGCTTTCCCAGACCATTTGTTGAAAAGGGTGTTCTTTCCCCAATGTTTGTTCTTTGCCCCTTTGTCAGAAATCAGTTGGCTGTAAGTATGTGGATTTATTTCTCTATTCTGTTGCATTGGTCTATGTGTATGTTTTTATACCCGTACCATACTGTTTTGGTTACTGTAGCCTTGTAGTATATTTTGAACTCAGTTACTGTGAGGCTTCCAGCTTTGTTCTTTTGCCCAGGATTGCTTTGGTGATTCTGGCTCTTTTTGGTTCCATACAAAATTTTTTTTTAGATGGAGTTTCACTCTTGTTGCCCAGGCTGGAGTGTAGTGGTGCAATCTCAGCTCACTGCAGCCTCTGCCTCCTAGGTTCAAATGATTCTCCTGCCTTAGCCTCCCAAGTTGCTGGGATTACAGGTGCCCACTATCACGCCTGGCTAATTTTTTATATTTTTAGTAGAGATGGGGTTTCACCATGTTGGCCAGGCTGATCTTGAACTCCTGGTCTCAGGTGATCCACCCATCTTGGCCTTCCAAAGTGGTGGGATTACGGGTGTGAGCCACTGCGCCCAGACAGATTTCATACAAATTTTAGGATTTTTTCTATGTGAAAAACATTACTGGAATTTTGATAGGAATTTCATTAAATCTAGTCATTTTAACAGTATTTTCCTGATTCATGAGCATGGGATGCTTTTTTGTTTGTGTCTCCTTCAGTTTCTTTCATCAGTATTTTATAATTTTCCTGATGGAGGTCCTTCACCTCCTTAGCTAAATTATTCCTAGGTGGGATTTTTTTTTTCTTTTGTAGCTATTATAAATGGGATTGCCTTGTTGATTTTTTTTCCCAGCTAGTTTGTTGTTAGTGTATAGCAACACTGCTGATTATTGTATGTTGATTTTATATCCAGCAACTTAACTCAATTTGTTTATCAGTTCTAAGAGTTTTTTGTTAAAGTCTTTAGGTTTTCCTGTATGTAAGATTATGTTGTCTGTGAAGAGGAACAATTTGACTTCTTTTTCAATTTGGATGCCTTTTATTTCCTCCTTTTGCCTGATTGCTTTGGCTAGAACTTCTTAACCATTAGTATTATATATATATAACAGGAAAGGGTTTTTTTTTCCAAAAAAAGTACTATATAAATTTAGCAGAGTAGAACTTGTTGGCTGTTACCATAAGCTTTATTACTCATCATATGCTCTCTAGTATACCAAATACATGGTGAAAATAAATACTTTATTTTCATTCAGTGAGTTCAGAATAATTGGTATACACAGGAGATAATGTTATTTTTCCTGATTTTGAAGATAAAAATTGAGGCAAGACACTTCTTATAACTTACCCTTCTTCCCCTGAATAACTAAAAGTGATTATGAATTACTCATGATAATCTTTTTTTTTTTGTCTTGACCCTTAAGGCAGCCTATAGGGAAAGAAAAATGTAATTCAAGCCTTCAGCTGTGTGGAAACGTTAGTGAAACGTTTCTAGTAGCTTAAAATCTTTAATTAAATTAGTTGATTCCCCCTTTCCCAAACTTAGATTATTTTAATTCTGTAATTTTCTTCTGGCTCTTTTTGGTTCCATACAAAATTTTTGGCAACCAAGCAACACTGTGTTGTAATAGTTTATAGTTTACTTTTATTACTTTTTAATTGGTATAAAAAACAGATTGTAGATTTTTAGTGTTTAAAATGAACAAGTACGGAAAGGCTTATACAGTAACTGAAAGTCTCCTTTGGGAGGCCAAGGTGGGAGGATCGCTTGAGGCCAGGAATTCAAGACCAGCCTAGGCAACATAGTCTTGTCTCTACAAAAAATTTTAAAAATTAGCCAGGTGTGGTGGTGTATGCTTGTAGTAGTAGCTACATGGGACGCTGAGATGGGAAGATCACTTGAGGCCAAGAGTTTGAGGCTGCAGCGAGCTGTGATTGTGCACTGCACTCCAGTCTGGGCAACAGAGCAGGACCCTGTTTCTAAAAGAGATTTTTTTTTTTTTTTTTTTAAGAAGAAAGTTTCCTTCATAGCCCTGTTCTACAAAAGTCCTAATTCCTTCCCCACAAAGAGATAGCCACTGTTACACTGTTGTTAGTTTCTTGTGTGAAGATTTACTTTTAAAATAGAACATTTTTTAGTATATCTTCTATTTATCTTAGTTTCAGTAGGCTTAGGAAATGGATCTGAGAGAAATGGTATTTAATAACTATGGTATGTTTAAATGAGACTTTTTGGCATTTATTTTCAATAAAGTTACAAGATTCTTTTCTTTGAAAACACTGTCAACTTACAGAATCAACTAATTCATGACCGAAAACGTATTAAAAAATTGTCGTCTGGAGAAACTGTTGTCATATACCAGAAAAATGAAAACCTTGAAATGAATGAGGATTCTTTCATGTTTGCAAGCCTCATGAATTCTGAGTCAACTCTGAATGAAAGCCCTACTGATGACAGTGAAAAAGAAGCCAGCCATTCTGAAAGCAATGTTGATGCCGACAGTGAGGCTTCAGAATCTGAAAGTGCTTCAAAGCAGCCAGGGCTGTTCAGATCCAGTAGGGGATCCGGCGTGCACACAGATGGACCCCTTTGCCCTCCATCAGCAGGTGAAATGCTGTACACCAAGGAGACTGACAGTGGTGATAAGGAAATGTCTGAAGCTATTTCTGAACTTTGTTTGAGCAGCACTGTAACTGGAGATCAAGATTTTGGCAGAGAAAATCAGCCACTAACTTTTTCAAATAATTTATGTTTTTCAGAGGGGAAGCATTTGAGGTTCCAAAGTCCCCAAAATGCTTTTCAGACCCTTTCTCAGAGCTATATAACTGCTTCTAAAGAATGTTCAGTTCAGTCCTGTCTCTACCAGTTTACATCTATGGAATTGCTCATAGGGAATAATAAGCTTCTATGTGAGAATTGTACTGAAAACAAACAGAAGTACCAAGAGGAAACCAGTTTAGCAGGTAACTGTTTTCTAATTAAATAGTTATTGATCTCCTGATAGAGTCTAGTGAATTACAAATTTCAAATAGAGGAACCTGAGAATATTGCCTCTATACTTGTGCTACTTAGGCACAGAGATTGTTTTACTCATATTTGTACCTAAGCACTTAACAATACTCACTGGGCAGAACAGATTTTCAATAGATTGTTTTGTTGAAATAAATGGAAGAGCAGGAAATATACAGCTCTGCCTTGAAAATGCAAACCCATATAATCTTATTTGAGGGAACTAGCTATCTGAAATCTATCCAGAAGAAATATCCCTAAAACTTTTAATCGTATCACTAGTGAGATTAATGATGAGGCTAATGTGTTTCACAGATCCTATGAATCTCTTGTAAACTCAACAGACACATTTCGAAGATCTTAAATAGTCGCATGTCTTGAAGCTAGCACTGAAATTACCATGATTAGTTGGTCAGAGAAAAGGGGGAAAAGATGGAAAATAAATTTTCAGTTCATCTTTATCCTTAAAAATGGAAAGAATACTCTGATTCTTAGTGACTACTTGTTTTAAAATGTAGGCTTTATTATTCAGGTATGGTGAGGCTAACAGATCAGGAGATAATTGCCATTGAAAAAATAGTGTGTTACTTACAGTTCCCAGGAAGTGGGGGCCCACCATCCTGCACAGGACCACATAGGGAAGCACCAGTGTCAGTCAGCAGGTGGGAGAGTGAGGGGAAAACATGGGTAAGAGCCTTTGGTGTGATTTCTGAAGGAAGGAATGGATAAGGCAGGGTAAGCAGGCTTAGGATTGTTTAGTTTGAATAATTTTAGTGGGCTCTGGGATATAGGAGCTGTCTCTAGTTATCTGGTATGTGTTCCTAGAGTGATTAAACCAGGTGGATCCTGGCCCAGAGTGTAAAAGCCCAGTGCAGAAAGTTGTTGGGGTGTGGACTCTGGGCTCTGGATTGGTTTGCATATGAAAGGCATACTTAAGTTGTTTACTATCTCTAGGAATTGGCCCTGGGAGGAGTTGTCCCTCCAATGTTAACAAGACCCTAGATGTCAAAGCATCAGAATAAAGACATACTGAATATGCTAGTAATAAAGAAATAACTAGATGGGAGTAGGAATAAATACCTACTTACATTAATCCAAGCTAAATATGCAGTTGGCCATGTTCAAATATTATCATGCTCAAATACAAATGGCCATGTTCAAATACTATCCTAAATCTTAGGCATTTAGAAATTGGGACTGGGAACAGTGGCTCCTGCCTGTAATCCCAACACTTTGTGGGGGGCCAAGGCAGAAGGATTGCTTGTGGCCAGTTCAAGACCAATCTGAGGAATATAGTGAGAGCCCATCTCTACAAAAATTATTTTAAAAAATTAGCCAGGTGGGGTAGTGTGCACCTGTAGTCTCAGCTACTTGAGAGGCTGAGGTGGGAGGATTGCTTGTGCCTGGGAGGTCAAGGCTGCAGTGAGCCATGACCACTGCCTTGCACTTCAGCCTGGATAACAGCAAAACCCTGTAACAAAAAAAGAAAATAAAAAAAGAAACTTAGAAATCTTTTCTAAACCCAAATTCTTCAACTACACCCATGCTTCTGATGGTTTTTGGCTGGAGGGCATTGACCCAAATTACTTCTAGTCCATCTGCTTTCCACCTTCCAAATTTTGTTGCAAGTGTTACCTCTCCTATTCTTTGTTCTTATTAACTGTGTGCCTTAAAAAATATTCCTTTACTTTCATTTTAGTAGAGTTTTGGGAAGGAGTCAAGACTGCCCTTTCATCAGAAGTCCAATTTCTTTAACATTTTAAAAACTGTGGTCACATGGTGAAAGCAGGAACAAAAGAAAAAAAATGTGGTATGATGCTTCTATATAAATGTTTATTATATGGTAGATAATGTAATTTTATAAATTTATTGTATTTTATGTAGAAAAGAAAGTAGAAGGAGTTTATACTAATGCCAGAAAGCAACTGCTCATTTCTGCTATTCCAGTTGTCCTAATTCTCCATCTGAAAAGATTTCATCAGGTAAGTTTTTTCAGTAGCGCCATAATAATTTTCATAATGTGTTTCGCAGAGCTCTGAATTCTGTAAAATATTGTCAAGGATTAAACAGTAACCACTAACTCACTGAATTTTAAAATGTTATGTGAGATTTACTGCTAGTCTAACCATAACAGTTTACAAGACTTTCCTGATTAAAATTGTTTCACAATATTTGAAAATTTAGGCAGTAGGAACCTAAATGGTATCTCTGTGTGTGTTTATGTGTTAATAGAAAATAAGTTTTTTGGCTGGGGACAGTGGCTCCTCTGGCCTTTGGGAGGCCAAGGTGGGTAGATCACCTGAAGTCAGGAGTTCAAGACCACCCTGGCCAACATGGTGAAACCCTGAATCTACCAAAAATACAAAGATTAGCCAAGCAAGGTGGTGCACACCTGTAATCCCAGCTATTCAGGAGGCTGAGGCAGGAGACTCTCTGGGACCTGGGAGGCGGAGGCTACAGTGAGCTGAGATTGTGCCACTGCTCTCCAGCCTGGGCAACAGAGTGAGACTCCAACTCAAAAACAAAAAAAGAAAAAATATTTTATGAGTATTTAAAAGCAAGTAACAAAGTGCATATGACTTTCTGAGCTTTCATGCTCTCACTGAAGAGGGGTGCTTAGACTGGGAGAGTTGGGTAAGATTGAAAGCAGAAATGAACTCCAAGGCAGGCCCCATAGCAAAAGGACTCTACAGTGGGTGGCAATCTAAATATTTTTTTTTTTTTTTTGAGACGGAGTTTCGCTCTT
>NW_016107697.1:474295-497728 GCF_001604975.1 Cebus imitator
GTTCAGGCAATTCTCCTGCCTCAGCCTCCTGAGTAGCTGGGATTACAGGCACGCGCCACCATGACCAGCTGATTTTTTGTATTTTTAGTAGAGACGGGGTTTCACCATATTGACCAGGATGGTCTCGATCTCTTGACCTCGTGATCCACCCGCCTCGGCCTCCCAAAGTGCTGGGATTACAGGCGTGAGCCACCGCGCCCGGCCCTTAATCTAAATATTTTTAATGTGTCAGGTTTTTCTTTAGTTATTTATAGTTTGAATCCAGTGCCTTGTTTCCATGAGATTTTTATTTCTCTAGAAGAATGAATGAAAATATTAAAATGTTTTTAAGGAGTTATTTTTTATACCCTTAAAACTAAAACTAATTGAAAGAATATGGTTGGAATTGTCAAGAAGTAAAATGAGTATTATTTAATGCTATTACATTATGATAAAGGAAGAATTGGGAAAGAGGGCTGCATTGATTTTTGTAAAGGACTTATGAAAAAATTGCTGTTTGAGGAAATAAAACATTTAGAGCTGTACTCTACACCATCTATCCACACTAGTTTCTTTTTCTTAATTTTCCTTTTTTTTTTTTTTGAGACAGAGTCTTGCTCTGTTGCGCAGGTTGGAGTATAGTGGTATGATCTCAGCTCACTGCAACCTCTAACTCCCAGGTTCAATCAATTCTCCTGCCTCAGCCTCCCAACTAGCTGGAATTACAGGTGCCCACCACCACACCTGGCTAGTTTTTGTATTTTTAGTAGAAATGAGGTTTCACCGTGTTGGCCAGGCTGGTTTCAAACTCCTGATCTCAAGTGATCCACCCACCTGGGCCTTCCAAAGTGCTGGGATTACAGGCATGAGCCACCATGCCTGGCCCATACTATTTTCAAATAAAAATTTTAACTGTATAAAACAAATTATCAAGAAAACAAGGAGAAAACTTCAATCAATATTTAGCTTGACCTCTGTGTCAAGTTAAATATAAAACCTAAGAAGAAAATCCCAAGGAAAACTATTGATAGTTTACATATTTGCACCATTTTAAGTGGGATCCAGATGTGCCAGAAGAGATTTTTCTCTGTACTGCCATCCCTATCCACAGATTAGATTAAGTTCTGGATTCTTCTATAACCAAGGCTATAGAAACTCAACAGAACTGAAATGGCACAGAGAACAGAAGCAGATGCATTAATGTCTCATCATATCAGAGTGTCTAATGGAAAGGGTACATCTGCAAAGATTCTGTGTGTATAAGAGAGGATAATGCCAGATTGCAGAATCTAATTTAATGATGCACCACAGTTATTTTATATTTGGTGCTTGCATCCCTGTTTGGAAACAACTTATAGAAATAATTCATGCCCTGGGAAATATTTATGGTCATCCATTTAAAATGTAATGTCAGCAAAGCTACATTCTTATTCCCAGGGTTTGGGCATTGTAGGGAGCAGAGTCCCTAAGCAATGCCTGTGTTTCTAGTTTATTGACATCCTTGAAAGCCTTCTCTGTGGTAACTTTAGAGCTGTGTATCAGAAACAGCCACAACACTTAAAGGCAAATCTGAAACTGGATAGAGATCTTTGTCATAAATATGCCAAATTTTTAATATTTTAAGTATATAAGGCCTTAAAGATCAGTTAGAAAACTATCAAACCCTAATAATAAAATGGGAAAAGAATATCAACTGACAGTTCTAGAAGTCCGAAGTCTAGGCAAGTATGAAAAAGGTCCATCCTTCCCAGCAAAAGAAAGTCCAGATAAAATGACAGATTCTTTTTCAACCTGTCCAAATTAGCAAAGATACAGTAGTGTTGATGAGGATGAAGTGAGATAGAGACATTTCCATTTGCCAGCATTGGGAGTGTAAGTTGGTAACACCTGCCAGAAAGCAATTTAGTAATGCATATGAAGAACATTGAGTAATTTTTTTTTTTTTTTTTTTTTTTGATGGAGTTTCGCTTTTGTTACCTAGGCTCAAGTGCAATCTTGGCTCACTGCAACCTCTACCACCTGGGTTCAGGTGATTCTCCTGCCTCAGCTTCCTGAGTAGCCGAGATTACAGGTGCCCACCACCACGCCCAGCTAATTTTTGTATTTTTAGTTGAGATGGGGTTTCACCATGTTGGTCTGGCTGGTCCTGAACTCCTGACCTCAGGTGATCCACCCACCTAGGCCTCCCAAAGTGCTGGGATTACAGGTGTGAGCCACTGTGCCCAGACAAGTAATGTTTTAACAATTTTTGAACAAAGCTAATTACTCTTGACTAAGTAAGAACCTACCACAAGAAAATGGAGATACACACAAAAATGTGTGCGTAGATCATGCCAGAGGTAAGTCCTAGCTTAAGTGTCCAGTGTGCAGTGCACCAAATTTATATTTTAATTAGGAAAATGCAGTGTATCATTCCATTAAAGGGAAAAAGGCAGGAGACTGTATGTGCAAATATAAGTCTAGATATTTTCCAAAAATTACCCCCAGAAAAAGATTCATCTTAAAGTCCTTCACACTGTCTCTCATGTGATAGGGGTAATTTCTCAACAGCAAAGTAGTACTGATTGAGGAGAACACATTTGCCTGAAATGATCTCAGACAGTGCTGGTTACTGGGTGCTTATAGAGGTCACCTGATGAAAAAGGTAAAGAAATTGAATGTAGATTAAATATTCCTGGGATATGACCTCATAATTTCATGTCAACTATTAAGCCTTCTGAAGGTCACTTGAAAAAACAAATCAGTAAGTGCATATACTTTGGCAAAAAATAAGAGTTTTTTGTCTTTAAAGAAAGGTAAGCAATAAAAAAGGCAACAGATCTATAGTAAAATTGTGATTAGTATGCAAATGAACTATCAGTCATTGATGTCATGAAAGGTTGCATCTTTTAGTTTTTGTCTACCCATTCAATTCAGATTTAGGTATCTTCTCATTCCAACAGAGTCTATTTCTATTTATAGGTCTCCTACTCAATACTTTTGATGGTTTATTAGTTTTTATTACTATTACATAATGCAAAGCATACACTTTTTAAGGTTTGCCTTTGCAAATTAAAAATAGAAAAAGGGAGCTTATTTAAGAACGTAAAAGTACATTTTATTTGTGATATATAGCATTTACTTTTACTGATAAAATGTTTCGAGTGTTCAAACGTTTTTTATTTGTTTTAATGAATGAATATAATTGAATTTTAGAGCTGAAAAGGACCTAATCTCATCCTTTTATACCTAGAATCAAGTTGACCACCAGTCACTGAGTTAGGCCTAGAACACCATTCTCCTTACTGTTTATTTGAATATATTTTCATGATAGCATATGTGTCAGTAGCTTAGCTTTTATCATACTGAATTTATTTTTCTATAAGCGTTGAAAAGCCACAATGAAAGTAACTATTCCCCTTATTGTGTGTGGTAAAAATCCCCACATAAATGAATAATCTTTGCAGTAACAATTTATGAAACCTAATTTTTAATTTAGTCATATCAATTTTAGACTATTAATTAGTCACATTTTTAATCCATGAAAAAACTACTACAATTTCTCTTTTGGTTTTACTTAACAAACACAGTGCTTTGGATCTAATTGTTTGTTGCATTTCAAAAATGTTTTGCTCTTTTTAAGGCTGGCTTGAGTCTTCGTAAAGTGAACAGACATGTAGATTTTCCACTTACGCTCGATTTAGCACCATTCTGTTCTGCTACTTGTAAGGTACAGTATATTAAGATATTTAATTGATTTATAAATTATATGCTTGAAAGTATCCTACATATGATTAGGCAATGCCTTTTTTTTTAAAGCTTCTTTTCTGAAAGGGAATTTTAATAGCTAGTGATTAAGTCAGTAATAGGTGGAACATTTAATACATTGAATATGATTTTTGTCCTTCAGGAGACAAAGGAAAATTGAAAAGGTAAGGCATGAGGCATGATGGTTGTGAAGGTCTAAGCTGTTTGTAAATGCTACTGGAAGCTGATGGTTGCTGAGAGAATTGAGTAGGTTTTGTGTCCTCTCGTTCCTTGTGAACTATTTAATCGGTAGTAGTTTTATCATGTGTGGAGTTCTGTATCTTTCACAAATCAATGTAGTAGTGAATTGCCTTTCGTGCCACTTCATATGTACTGCTGAGGTAGTGTACTTGTCAGCGGAGTATGATACTTCAAAACTGCTGCTACTTTAATAATTAGGTATAGAAAGCAGCCTGGCTTATCATTGCTTATTTTTACATGTAAGAATTGTGTAGATGAAGTAGATGCTGTCTTCCATGAGGGAAGCAGTTATGGGGTAACATGTTGTCCTGTTTATGATTACTAGCTAGAAGTCTAGGTTTTGTGGTATGTAATAGAATACTTATTGAACTTAATACTTTCAGTATATTGATAAAACAAAAATAAATGCAATTTTTGGGTAAATTCAGTGTATCTGATATGGAATACCAGCACTATCTATCAATTATTAATACTCAGTATTCCTAGAATTTGATAATGTGCTAAATAATAATGAAATTTAACAAGCTCTCTGTGAAACTTGTCAAAACATACTTTTAAAAAGTACCTATTATAGAGAATTTCCATTATACACAAAAGCAAATAGAACAGTACCATGAACTTCAGCACCCAGCCCTAAAACCTTACATCCATGGCCAGTCCTGCCCCATCCACACACTAAATCACTCTCTTCTCCTTTATTATTTTCAAGCAAACATAAGGCATCATTTCATCCATAAATATTTCACTGTGTATCTCTAAAAGATAAGAATTGCTTCCTCTATACTTTTTAATATAACCGTCATATCATTTAATAATTCTGTCATCTAGTGTTCATATTTTCAATTGTCTCATAAATGTGATTTTTAAAATGAATTAGTATCCAGATAAGGACTGGATCTATTGTTCATTCGTGCAGTTTTAATTTTCATTTTTGGAATTTCTTCTAAAATTTAATTTTGTTTAATAATTATATAAAATATTTGTATAGGTTCAAAGTCAAATGTACCTAAATAAGGTAAATTCAAAGATGTCTGGCTTTTCTCCATGTCATTCTACCTGTTTGCATCTTCCCCTTATAGGTAACCGTTTTAAAACTTACGGCTTATTCTTTTATAATTTCTTTTCAAAATATAAGCAGATAGGCCGGGCACGGTAGCTCACGCCTGTAATCCCAGCACTTTGGGAGGCCAAGGCGGGCGGATCACCTGAGGTCAGGAGTTCGAGACCAGCCTGACTAACATCGTGAAACCCTGTCTGTACTAGAAATACAAAAATTAGCGGGGCGTAGTGGCGAGCACCTGTAATCCCAGCTACTTGGGAGGCTGAAGCAGGAGAATTGCTTGAACCTGGGAGGCGGAGGTTGCGGTGAGCTGAAATCATGTCACTGCACTCCAGCCTGGGCGACACAGGGAGACCCTGTTTCAAAAAAAAAAAAAAAAAATACATATATATGCAGATAGGCATGTATATTTTCATCTACCCTGTTAAATAATGGTAGCTGACACTGTGTATCCTTTTTTCTACCTTATTCTTAACTTTATACCCTAGAGCTTATTCCATAGCAGCATTTAGAGATAGGCTGCACTCCATTTTTCAAGCAGCATAATATTCTATTTTGTGGATACATCATAGTTTATTCAACCAGTCACCAATTTATAGACATTTTAATTCCAGTCTTTTGATATTAGAGATAATCCTGTAATTAATAGTGTGATACATGTCTTTTAACATTTTGCTCATGTATTTCTGGGATCCAATACTAGAAAAAGGATTAATGAATCCAAGAGTAATATATACACAACTTAGCCTGATAACATGAAATACCCCTGCATAGGCTGGGAGAATTGGCTCACGCTTTTAATCCCAACATTTTGGGAGGCCAAGGCAGGTGGATCACCTGAGGTCAAGAGTTCAAGACCAGCCTGACCAACATGGTGAAACCCTGTCTCTACTAAAAATACAAAAATAAGCTGGGCACGGTGGCTCATGCCTGTAATCCCAGCTACTTGGGATGCTGAGGCAGGAGAATCACTTGAACCCGGGAGGCAGAGGTTGCAGTGAGCCAAGATTGTGCCATTGTACTCTAGCCTGGGCGACAGAGCGAGACTCTATCTCAAAAAAAATAAGAAAAATAAATAAATATCCCTGCATAGGGATTATACCCTTTGCATTCCCATATGCAATATGTGTGAGTGTTCTTTTCCCCACATACCAGCCAACAGAGAACCTTGTTTTTCAGTTTTGCCAGCCTAATAGGTATAGAAAGTATCTCAGTTTTACTACGCATTTTTCTTATGGTAAGCAGATGCACGTTTAGTTACTTTTCCTTACAACAGTATTTAACAAATATTACAAATTTGGGTTTCTTCTTTGTTTAAAAGAACGCAAGCATGGGAGATAAAGTTCTCTATGGTCTCTATGGCATAGTGGAACATAGTGGCTCGATGAGAGGAGGCCACTACACCGCTTATGTGAGAGTGAGAACACCATCCAGGAAATTATTGGAACATATCACTAAAAAGAAGAATGTGCCTGGTATGCCATCCTAAGTTTATTTTATTCTTAAAAAATAAATGAATTTGTGCTTCCTTTTCTGAGAGAGCTAAGTTATTTCATAGCTGCCTCTAGTGGATTTTCTTTTTTTCTTTTTTTTTTTTTTGAGACAGAGTCTCACTTTGTCACCTAGGCTGGAGTACACAATCTTGGCTCATTGCAGCCTCCACCTCCCAGGTTCAAGTGATTTTCATGACTCAGCCTCCCAAGTAGGTGAGATTACAGGCGCATGCCACCACGCCTAATTTTTTGTATTTTTAGTAGAGACGGGGTTTCGTTATATTGGCCAGGCTGGTCTCAAATTCCTGACCTCAAGTGATCTGCCTGACTCGGCCTCTCAAAGTGCTGGGATTACAGGTGTGAGCCACTGTGCCCAGCCTCAGTTGGATTCACCTTAAGTGAGAATTCCCTCTAAGAGTGCTTAGAAAATCTTAAATATTATGAACACTGTACCCTTCTAGGTCATATGAGATGACATGGTATTTTAAGGGACTGAGTCACTGTGTACTGCAGTGGAGTGGCATTTCATTTAACAACACAGAAAGTTTTTGAAGACATACCAGATTGTCAGAAGAGTTGGAGTTGAAAATTTGCTGGCTTTTTTTTGGGTCATCTAACTAACTTTGCTTTTTTCTGGTTTTGTTTTTAAAATGAGGTCTCACTCTATCACCCAGGCTGGATTGCAGTGGCACAATCTTAGCTCACTGCAACCTCTGCCTCCCGGGTTCAAGCAATTCTCCTGCCTCGGCCTCCAGAGGTCCTGGGACTACAGGTGCGTGTCACCATGCCCAGCTAATGTATTTTTATTAGAGATGGGGTTTCACCATGTTGGCCAGGTTGGTCTCAAACTCTTGACCTCAAGTGATCTACCTGCCTCAGCCTCCCAAAGTGCTGGGATTACAGACATAAGCCACAGACAGTGCCCAGCCTGCTTTAAAAAAAAAAAAAAATCTCTGTTGAAAATGATTCTTGGCCAGGTGCAGTGGCTTATCATGTCTGTAATCCCAGCACTTTGGGAGGCCGAGGCAGGCAGACCACTTGAGGTCAGGAGTTCAAGACTAGCCTGGCCAACATGGTGAAACCCCATCTCTACTAAAAATACAGAGATTAGCCGGGTGTGGTGGTATGCCCCTGTAGTCCCAGTTACTTGGGAGGCTGAAGCAAGAGAATTGCTTGAACTCAGGAGGCAGATGTTGCAGTGAACTGAGATTGCACCACTGTACTCCAGCCTAGGCAACAGAGTGAGACTAGACTCCATCTCAAAAAAAAAAGAAAAGAAAAAAGAAAACTATTGTTTTCCCTGAGCAATTAAATATTTATAAAGCCAATATTTTACTAGATGGTTAAAGTGTTACTAACTAGACAGCATTTTTGGTTTTTTGGTTTTTTTTTTTTTTTTTTTTTTTTTTTTTTTTTTTTTTTTTTTTTTTTTTTTTTTTTTTTTTTTTTTTTTTTTTCAGGTTTTTTTCTTTTTTTTTTTTTTTTGGTGCATTTTTGGTTTTTTGGTTTTTTTTTTTTTTTTTTTTTTTTTTTTTTGAGATGGAGTCTTGCCCTGTTGCCCAGACTGGAGTGCAGTGTTGCCATCTTGGCTCACTGCAACCTCCGCCTCCTGAGTTCAAGTGCTTCTCCTGCCTCAGCCTCCTGAGTAGCTGGGATTACAGGCATGTACCACCATACCCAGCTAATTTTTGTACTTTTTGTAGAGACGGGGTTTCACCAGATTGGCCAGGCTGGTATCAAACTCCTGACCTCAAGTGATCCACCCGCCTCGGCCTCCCAAAGTGCTGGGATTAGTGTGCCACTCAGCATTATTAATTATCCCTGTAATATTAATGCTTTGAAAGAATTCATTCTAATGAGAACACACAGACACAGGGAGGGGAACATCACACATCGGGGCCTGTTGTGGGGCGGACTGCTAAGGAAGGGATAGCATTAGGAAAAATACCTAATGTAGATGACAGGTTCCTGGGTGCAGCAAACCACCATGGCACATGTATATCTATGTAATAAACCTGCACGTTCTGCACAGAACTTAAAGTATAATTAAAAAAAAGAAAGATATCGTTCGTTTTGGAAAATGCTTAAGAAGAAACAGACTCCTTCAGTAAAATTTAGCATTAGAGTTTGTAATGAATGTTATTGTTTGTAATTTAGAGTAAGAACCTAAAGCATACTTACTGTAAAATTGTACTTCTTTCTGTTTTGCTAGGTTTGAAAGAGGCTGATAGTGAATCAGCAGGCCAGTGGGTCCATGTTAGTGACACTTATGTACAGGTGGTTCCAGAATCAAGAGCACTTAGTGCACAAGCCTACCTTCTTTTCTATGAAAGAGTGTTATAACTATTAATGGGAATGATTATTTAGGTCACTTATTTTTGAATGCTGCAGTGATAACTATAATATATAATGTGCCTTTGTAGTCTTCCCTCTTCTGTAGGAATAGCATGTTCCTCAAATGGTCCTGAACTTTTTCACCATTTTGGTGAACACTTTTAAAGTAAGTTTACTCAATGCATTAAAATTCATAGTCTTAAAATAAATGTGAATTTTGTTTCCAGGTATTTATTCTGGGGGACAAAAACCTCCCAGAATTTATAGTAGAAGAAACCCCTCTATGATGTGGCTCATTATTACAAGCATTCAGAAATGATGCTGCCTAAGTCAAATCATTCCTTACGACAGTGTTTCCTACGTGTAATACCACCTTCCTGAACTCTCACATATTCTATATCATGGTTATTTTTTTAAAAATATTTTTATCCTTTTTTAATCTTTGTCTTGTTTTGAGCAATCATATTCCATGTTTTATGTGCTTTTATATTTTTTATAATAAACATTAAGATAAATATATAACTATTAAAGAAAAGTTGTTTATCCATGTACCACTTCACTGAAAATCATCTCAGGGCCATCCAGTGGTATATGTGTACTACCATTTAAGAAACTGCTATAACACGTAATTTCATGAGGTAACACCTAATATGGTACAGTTCCCTTGTTATATTTTAAATGATTCAGCCATATAAAGGGTATTACTGTAATTTCAGTAGTGTGGGTTTACAAATAATCTGCTGATTAGCTTATTACTCTGAGGTTTTCAAAAACTAGAAATATGTTGAGGCATTTCATAAACATATCATTTGCAGCCTCTTCATGGTGGAGTTAAGAATAACTTGCAAGTGGTTGGCCAAGGTCAGACTATAACTATAGATTATTATAACATGCAGAATTGGCAATTAGCAGTTGATAATACATATAGGACCATAGGATAGCTTTGAAATATAAATTACCAAATTATATTTGTAAATGATAGAGAATTATATTCTTAACAGAAAAATATAATACTTTTTTTTTTCTTTTTTACTTCTTGTAAATGCTAAACATAGTTTTGGGGTTTTGAAGTCACTTTATTTTTGTCTTCAGCAAGCATCATTAATAAGTTCAGGTAAATTCAGCTTTTATTTTAATGGGGCATTAAGCTGATTTTCTTTTTAAATAATTAAATAATAACAAGAAATATGATCATTTTTCCCCTCTAGAATATACATTATTGAGCTGTCAAAACTTGGCATGAAAAATATTACTATAACTTAGGCTTAAATATCAAAAAATAATGGCTACTTCAGTGTCATATTGTTGAAATCGAAACAAAACTGCATGGTTCAAGCATCCTAATCATTACTGCCAATGAATGATGGCGCAGGCAAGTGCCGGGTAAATGCCTAGTTCTACTTCATTCGCCTCCTGGGAAGAAAGGATAAAAGAATAGTGCCTGTGGATAATCTATGGAAATATTTAATCAAGACTCTCTTAAACACATAAGCATATCTAATGTTTTAAAGGTTACCAGTGCTGCCTTTTGATATATGGATGAACATAACTGATTAAAGATGGTAATGGTATAAAAAATGTAGAGCTTAAAAAGTTCATTGCATAAATTCTATTTTTAAGATGTTGAAATGTTAATAGCAGTTTTTTTCTTGATTTTTAACAGTGAAATAAGAAATATATCTTAATCTGCAAAGTCAGGCTATGTTTTGTAAAGGTATTTTACAGCATTTTCTGTTTAATTGTAATCTGTTATCATTAGAGATCTCAGTACCAGAACAGTTAATTTTTTGAAAAATATTGAATATCTTTATTCAAGTCAGCCATCTTGGTAAGTGCAGTTTTCACCACCACCCTCCCACCGCCCAAATGTAAATATAGGTGACCTAATTTTTCTTATAGGAAAGATACTGTTAAGAGGCATGCACTTTTCATGGGATGGTCACTTGTTTCTTGTTTCAAAGATAAATATTTGGATAGATACCCATACTTACTATGAGTCAGTCACAGTGCTGACATTATTTTAACATCATTTAAAATGGAAAGATCTGCATAGATTTTTGACATTATTCCATAAGTAACATGCAAGTAAGATATTTTTATTTTCATTTTCTTCATGTTAAATGAGCTAATTATGAAATCTATTTTTTTATGGCCTAGCATTTATGCGTGCTTTTTCCTTGTCTTCTGAAAATAGAATAAATTTGATTTTTGATACTTAAGAATTTCCTAAAGATAGCTTTTGTAACAGAGAAAGCATGTTAAATTACACATGGGTCTACATTAAAAATTTTGTTTTTATTTTGAATATTTCCAAAGCACATTTGCAGGGATAGTAAATTGCAAGGCTACTATAATAACAATAGTTTCTGGATCACCTCAGGAAACAGCATAAATAAGAATGTTTACATATCATCAACATAACTACCATAGTGTTTGAATGAATTTAAAGTAAAATAAGTTTCATCCACTTTATTTAGAAACTGGTTTACCCCAGCTTCCCCTAGTTTTTTCCAAATTTAAAATGATAAAATTTTGATTATGTGCCAATATTGTGTCATTTAATGTTTTAAAAACTTGTCAAGACCACCATTTTAGGTAGCTGAGAAGAGTGATAGTTGGTATCAATTTATTAGCCAGGCATGGTGACTCAGACGTTGGAAGGCTGATGCAGGAAGATTGCTTGAGCCCAGGACGTCAAGGTGATCATGCCACTGCACTCCTACCTGGGTGACAGAGTAACACCCTGTCTCAAAAATAAATAAATAAAAAGAAGATAGTTGGTATCAATTCAGAGTAGTTAATGTCTGTTCTCTTATTTTAAATATACCAACAGAGCTATTTTACTATATTTAATAGTTCTTAGCTTGCATGTGTGATGATTTCACTCAGTGATTTTATACAATTGCTGAAAAAAATTTTCTGAAGATTAAGCTGTGAAATGTATCAACCCTCATCTGATTTTTGTAGTACAAAATAACATCCTGATTCCTTTTAAAAATTCATGTTTGTAATTTATTTTTCTGCATGTACTGATCAAATAAGCCTAAACCAAATATGTGCAATAAAATCAAGCCTTTAGATAGTATCTAGTGCATTGTTAAAAAAGATTATTTCTAGATATTTATGTTTTTGTTTATGTAGAAATCATGAATTCAATTCTGTTTAAAAGATGACTATATTTTCAATTTTGAGTAATACATTTATACTGTTATTCTGTTATTCCTACTGTTTCTTTTTTTTTTTTTTTTTATGTTTTTGCCATGTTTCTAGAAAATAGCTGTGTAACTNTTTTTTTTGCCATGTTTCTAGAAAATAGCTGTGTAACTTATTGAGCATTATTTTGGTGTTACTGTATAAAACATGCAAAATAAATATTAAATTTTTGCAGTTCACATGATTGACAGAATGTTTTATCTATCAACACTGTATCTTAGTCCACTCAAGCTGCTATTACAAAATACCATAAACTAGGTGATATATTAACAGAAATTTATTTCTCACCATTCTGGAGGCTGGGAAGTTCAAGATCAAGGTGCCAGTAGACTTGGGGTCTGGTGAGGGCCCACTTCTGCTCATAAACACAGTGCCTTCTTGCAGTGTCCTCACCTGGCAAAAGTACAAGTCATCTCTGTGGGTCCTCTTATACAGACCATTAATGAGGGTTCCATCCTCATGACCTAATCACTTCTCAGAGGCCCTATCTCCAAATACTGTCATATTGGGGATTTGTGAATGTTGTAGAGGACATAAACCTTCAGTTCATAGCAGCTTTCTCAGCTATATTCAAAATATCCTACATATTTTAGAAATTCTCTATTTCAAAACAAAATATCTTATTAGGGGCCACTTTCACTCAGATTTCAGTATCTACTAAGGATGATCATCTTCCTGTCAGGGTTTTCTTAAAAGATCTGTTATTTAGACAGGGTAATTACTAAGACAAGTTAAGGTCTTGCACCAGCAATTAGGAAATATTTTGCCTACCCATTTGTGTCTAAACTTCTTTCAGATCCTGAAGCTCTTTGAGATTATGATGGAAGAGACTATCTTGCATTTGTTTGGTTATTTAATAAGTATTTGTTAGGCTGGGTGTGGTGGCTCATGCCTGTAATCCCAGCACTTTGTGAGGCCGAGTTGGGTGGATCACCTGGGGCCAGGAGTTCAAGACTGGCCTGGCCAACATGTCTCTACTAAAAATATAAAAATTAGCCAGGTATGGTGGCACATGCCTATAATCTCAGCTACTCGGGAGGCTGAGGCAGAAGAATCACTTGAACCCAGGAGGCACAGGTTTCAGTGAGCCGAGGTCACATCACTGCACTCTAGCCTGGGCAACAGAGTGAGACTGTCTCAAAAAAATAAGTATTTGTTGAATACCTGTTATGTGGTAGGTACTAGGGATACAGCAGTCAACCTAAGAGCTAGAAACTAAGAGGTAAGGAAATAGACATTCTAAGAATGTAAGGAAAAATTATGCTAATGGTAATAATATGGAGAAAAATCAAGCAATATGGACTCCCTATGAAGTCATGTAGAAATTAATGCACAGGGGATGAAGATACCCTAGAGATAAAAGGCATGGTGATAATAGTCCTGATAGTCCCCGAAGAGAAATCTGAGTGTTGTAGGAAGAATGAGGTTGTAATTCTGTTAATTCTTAACATCTGTATATTCCCAGAAAAAATGTTACCTCTAATTTTTATATGGTTCATGGACCCTTCTGAAGCCATTTCATACATATTTTAAATTGCACCGAAAAAGAAAATCTGAGATGTTTGCATTCCCATATGTATTAGGATAAGCTGGGTTGTGCTGCAGTACAACCCAAAATCCCAGTGACTTAACACAAAAGTTATTTCTGGCACATCCAAATTTCACTTTGTGAGTCTGCACAGTCTGCAAAGGCAACTGTTCTCCAACTGGCGATTCTGGTAATCCAAGCTGATTCAGTCTGTGGCTGTACCATTTCAGCATGAGGTCTCCCCATTGTGGCAAAAGAATAAAAGATCTTGCACCAGCAATAAAGTTATTCATCTTGGATGTGTCTCTGACAACCCATTGGCCAGCAGTAATCACATGTCCCAGCCTAATTGCAAGGAAAGATGGGTAGAAAAGAGTCTCCCATGGGCTTACAAGAAAAGAAGAAAGGAATATGTGAGTTTAACAGAGGTCTCTACCACAGTCACCCCTCTGGTCACCAAATAGTTTATTTTTCTTTGTACACATGGAACATAGTGACTCTTAAGGGCCCAAATGTCCAATCAAGGTAAAGTTTTCTCCTGCAAGACCAGGCTCTCTGGAAGTGCTATTATCAGGTTTGGCTGTTTGCTCCTACTGTTCTGTAGACCCAGGAACCAAAAGGATATGTTCTGTTTTCCACATACGTAACATACAGTGGTGGAACTGTATCCACAATAAACATTCAGAACGGGGAAGAAGAATGGGAGATACTGTTAGGATCCCTAACTCGGTATGGTGTATATTCATGATTAGGCTTCTTTTCTATCTCCTAGGAAGAATTTCCTCGTTTATTGTTCTCTGTGGCCCTAGACTCCATGCTCTGGGAAAGATTTTATTCTTTTTTTTTTAATCTTCATGGCTACATCTGAACAGCTACTGAGGAAAATATATGCCAGCTTTGGGAGTTGCACAGCTTTTTTTGAGACAATTTCTTAGATGATTGGGGTCTACAATTTCTTTTAATTTGGAATAGTCACAAGTTGTTTTAGCCAAGGTTTGTGTGTGTTTTTAATACAATTCTTAAAATTTTAGTAGGATTCTTATCTGTAAAGAGATTCATATGCCAGTAACCATACCAGAGTTTTTTGTCACAGTTGTTGGGTTTGCTATATTTCATTGCTTTCCTGTCCCCACACTTTGCGGCAAGTATTTAACAAGATTTGATAGAAGAGACATACTATACTCTTTGTTTTGAGACAGTCTTGCTCTGTCACCCAGGCTAGAGTGCAGTGGTGTGATCGACACTCACTGCAACCTCCGCCTCCTGGGTTCAAATGATTCTTCTGCCTCAACCTCCTGAGTATTCGGAATTACAGGCGCCCGCCACCACACCGGGCTAATTTTTGTATTTTTAGTAGACAGGGTTTCACCATGTTGGCCAGGCTGGTCTTGAACTCCTGACCGCAAATGATCCGTCTGCCTTGGCCTCCCAAAGTGCTGGGATTATAGGCGTGAGCCACCACATCCAGCTGGGAGAGACATACTCTTAATTACATTTTAACCCTCAGGCTTTTTCTTCCCAAGAGGAAAAAACGAAGGTTTCACATCTTTAATTAATCCATTGAAAATTTTTCCAAAATGGATAATATAGTTTACATCCCTAGTTATCCTTGTTGCAAGCCTGAGTTTTAATAATCCTTTGTCACTTAAAAGCTTTCTCAAGTTTATCTTCTGCTAGCAGTTGAAAAACCAACCCTGGGAGGCTTGAAATTTTTGGTTGCCTCTATTCCCTCTTGTTTCAGCTTTCATAAGTCAACTCTTTTTTCCTGAACCCTACTCTTTCAGGGAGGCAGATAATGTACATAATGAATTTTGAGCTAGGAGAAGAGGTTTAAAAACCAGATACCAGTGTGTGGTGGGCGCTACTGAATACAGTAGACCAGGTATTATAAAAAAGAGTTGTCAGGTGTAATTAATGAAGGTTTCTCACAAGATAAAAATTTATCTTGAGGACCACCTGGATTGGAGGAAAGGCAGATGGTTAGCTAGTGAGGACTTTATTCTAATGCTAATTCAGGAGTTTCTCGTTTCCAGTGCTAAGGAAAACTCAATTTTCATGCAAAGGATATCTATATTTTCACATCTGTATCTTTATCCATCTAGCTGTGCTCTTACTACTTTGTTTCTACGGTAATTTGCTATTTCTTTTGCACAATTACCAATTTAGAAATAATTTAGATACTTCGTGCAACCTCTGCAGTCACGCAAAAGTTTTCATGTTACTCTCTGGAAAGGCACTTCCCAAGATGTAGTTAACAAATACTGTATCTTTGGAACATTTTTGTTTTCCTTGTAACTTGTAGCTCCGAGCCAGGAAGTTGATACTTTCGATACCTGAGCGTTATTCATATAAAAACATTGTAGAATCAACCTATTCTCTTTGAGGAATTGGCATTGCATATGTCCTTTTGAGAAGCCATCTTGTAGCTGAAGGAAAGAAGCAGGACGGAAACCAGGCTTCCCCGCCACTGTTCCCTAAAGGTCACAGATAAAGTATGAAAAAACGGGACTAGTTAAGCTGAAGAGAGATGAACAAGTGTACCCGGGAGGGGGCGCGATGTGTTGAGGTTAACAAAGAGAACTACACAGCAGGGTCAACTAAGGTCTGTACTTTCGCTCTGACCCAGACTGGTCACCTTCACAAACTCCTGTTTCCCTGAGGCGGAACCCTCGGCAGCGCTATTCTCACTTGAGCGTTGGAATACTACTCTGAGGAGTTTTCAGCCGGATGTCGGACTGCCTGAAATGCCGCTTCCAGCGCACTAAGCAACTTGAACGGCACTAAGCAACTGGCCAGAGTTGGTTTGGTTTGACCCTGTCTGTAAGTGGAGTTGCGAACTCAACCCTTTCTCCAAGGCGGGAGTGTTTCTAGGAGAGAGCATACTTCCCCTTTAAGGAAGATCGCGTTGCTCAAGTAAAAAATTTGAAGGCTCCCTATGTGTAGAACACTTACGCTCTTGGCTTTCTGTCCACTATAAAGATAGAGATGAGTCGGGCATGGCGCCGGTTACATTAAAAAGTAACGTGCAGGAATGGCTCAGTTTCCTGGTGTTGACCAGAGTAGAGATGGTTTTGCCCATAACAAAAATGGCGCCGAAATATGTCAATCGGCATAATCACGTGTTCACAAACCTGGATGAGAGATGGTTTGGCTTCAGATGACGAACGGATGTTATTATTATTTACTTCCGGGTGACACAAATCGGGCGCCATCTTGTCTTGTTCCCGAGAAGTGGAAGCATCGAAAGCGTTGGAGAGGTATTACCGGAACGGTGGCGACAAGGGTGTTCCCGAACTAGAGTGGGTAAGTAATGGAGAACAATTACACGTGAGCACTTGCCGGACCATTACAACCCTCTTGGTTTCTGTGGCGAAGGTAGCATAACTTAAAATAGGCTGCGTACGCTGCTTGGCGCGACCGCTGGAACCTCATTCCCTTAAAGCGGCGCCGTCCGCCAGGCTTGGTAAATCAGAGCGGTGCTTTCGCTGAAAAAGAAATGTCCCTGTTAAAGAGAGTGCTAACGACCCCATCCTCTAAGAGAGTTTCCTCTCGGACGAGAAGGGACTAATTGTTGGGTTCCTGATCGGCCGTTAAACACTGCGCGTGCGCAGTGGGAACCCCCTTGTGGGGAGGGGGCTTGTGGGAGGGAGGAGGCGGGGTCCCCCGACCTGGAGCTTAGATCCTTTGAGGCCCCGACTACGCAGGCGCGGTTCTTTAGTTTGTATTTTTCGTCTGTTCTTAATGATGGATATTATGTCTTAATAAGCTTCACGAAGGGAACAGGTAGTATCCGATATTTCAGTTTTTTACCCTATGGTGGATAGTATCGTCATCTGAACAAATTGAGCACTAGACAAATTTGTTTGTGAGTTGTTAAATTAACATTCTAGCTTAAGTTTTTAATTCAGCATTAATCATTTACATCTTTTTACCTCGCCCTGCCCCCAGATAAAACAGAATAAATTTGGAATTCCTCATTAGGGCAAAAACAACAGAAACAAACCATAACGCTAAAGATTTTACTCGTGGGATTCTTTTTTAAAGTGGCAAAGAGATTATAGGGAAAACAAAACAGTTCTTAAAGATGCTCTTGAGAGAGTTTTTTTAAGCTTACTAATAGAATTTATTTTTTAGAACTGTTTTTTTAACATAAAAATTGAGCACATAGGATGTCCCCACTACACACGGTTTCTCTTATTAACATATATTAGTGTGGTGCATTTGTTGCAACTAAAGAACCAATAATCATGAATTATTAACTAAGGTACATAGTTTATTTCTACTTCCTCACATTTTACCTAAAGTCCTTTTTCTGTTCCAGGCTCCCAGCTAGGATCTCACATTATATTTAGTTGATGCATATTCTTAGGCTGTATGTTCTTGGTTGTGACAGTTTCTCAGGCTTTCCTTGTTTTTGATGACTGTTAGGGCTCAATTGTGCCCCTCTAAAATTCATATCTTGAAGTCCTAACCTCAGTACCCCAGAACGTGACTGTATTTGGAGAAAGGGTCTTTAAAAAGGTAAGATGAGGTCACTAGGGTGAACCTTACCACAATATAATAATAACTGGTGCCCTTGTAAGAAGAGAGTAGGACACAGAGGGAGGACCACGTGAAGACATAGGGAGAAGACAACCATCTACAAGCCAAGGAGAGATGCCTCAAAATGAAATCAACCCCATAGATCTTAGGTGATAAGCCTCCAGAACAGTGAGGAAATAAATTTCTGTTGCTTAAGCCACACGGTCTTGGGTACTTTGTTATGGCAAGCATATGAAATTAATACAGTGACCTTCACATTTTTGAGGAGTATGGGTCCAGGTATATTGTAGAGTGCCCTGCTACAGACATTTTTCTCATGATTAAAATGGTGTTACAGACTATGTTGGAGGAAGATCACAGAGATAACATGCCCTTTTCAGCACATGCTATCAAGGATATATACTATCAAGGTGATTTATCACATTGATATTGACCTTGATTATCCGTCTGGAGTAGTGTTTATTAGATTGCTCCATTGTAAAGTTACTTCTCCCACCCTTTTTTATCCTGTTCTCTTTGGAAGGAAGTCACTTTGCAGAGCCCATGCTTACTGAATGGAGAGTTGTGCACTTCCTCAGTTAGGGTGGAATATTTACATAATTATTTGGAATTCTCTGTGGGAGATTTGTCTCTTCCCTCTCATTTATTAATTTATCATATCAGTATGGGCCTGTGAATTTTTATTATATAACTTGTATTATAATCCAGTACTTTATTTTGTTGCTCAAATTGTTTCAGCTCTGGCCATTGGCAGCTCTTTTGAGTTGTCTACTGTTCTCCTTTGACATGCTCCCGTCAAATTTTTTTTTTTTTTTAGCACTTTATTACTTCCAGGCAGTACACATGCTCCAGACTCATCTTTTATGTTTCCTGTCCAGTCCTAGAATCAGCTATTTAAGGATCCCTGATTCCTTTTATTGAGTGATATTAAAGGCGTGCTTGTTGCTACTAGGGTGTCATTTTGGGCCCTCTCTCTACATATATTTTTAAATTATTGTTATTTGGGGGATATTTATAACCAACTATCCAATTCTCCAATTTTTTTTTTTTTTGAGACAGTCTCACTCTTGCCCAGGCTGTAGTACAGTGGCACAGTTTTGGCTCACTGCAACCCCCACCTCCTGGGTTCAAGTGATTCTTGTGCCTCAGCCTCCTGAGTAGCTGCGGCTACAATTGTGCGCCACCATGCCTGGCTGATTTTTGTATTTTCATTAGAGCAGAAGTTTTGCCATGTTGGCCAGGCTGGTCTCAAACTACTGGCCTCAAATGATCCAACCACCTTGGCCTCCCAAAGTGCTGGATTTACAGGCATGAGCCATGATGCTTGGCTTCCACTTTTAAAAATATGTCTTTTGAGCTACGAACTGCAAGTATTTTCAGTATATACTAAAATGTGTGTCACATAAAGTAGCAAAATTTTTGTTTTCCGTATTTCAAATGATTATAAGATTAATCTTTACCAGTGCCATTTCTACCTAACCTGAATTAAACAAATTCTTTTTTGACTTTGAGGTCAGTCATCTTGTATATAAGACTGAAATGTCAGGGGTGAAGAGGATTGTGGTATTTTCTGGCTCCTCAGCTTTGTGGTTGATGTAGAAATGTCTCATCCTATGCATCAAATGATAGATGTGTTTCTGCACCTCTTTGATTTTGTAGTTGATGCTCAAGGACTTTAAAATACCACATTTTAATTCTCGTCCATATCTGTCATAGTCTCTGAGTGACTTTTGTAAATATTAATGATTGTCATTTTGGCCAGGCTAGGTGGTTCATGCCTTGTAGTCTCAGCACTTTGGAGGCTGAGGAGAGTGGATCATTGAGGCCAGAAGTTCGAGACTACCTTAAAGAAGAGGGTAGTAAATGCCCATCTTTAAGTTATCAACATTTTCCAAATCATTTTTAAACCAACTTGTAAATGTCATTTTTAATGGTAAACGGTTATTTCATTAAACCATAGTGAAATTTTACAATATGTATCTATTGATTACTGTGTGTTGTGCTTGTGTATTCCCTCTGTTTTCCATTCTTAGATTTGTTGGTAGTGAAGATTTTATGGTGAAGATGAAGGAACAAAGAGGTAGCGTTCCTAAATCCTTGCCATAAAATTACTTATAATCTGACTCTTTAATTAAAAAATAGTTAATGAAGGCCGGGTACGGTGGCTCAAGCCTGTAATCCCAGCACTTTGGGAGGCCGAGGTGGGTGGATCACAAGGTCAAGAGATCGAGACCATCCTGGCCAACATGGTGAAACCCCGTCTCTACTAAAACTACAAAAAATTAGCTGGGCATGGTGGTGCGTGGCTGTAATCCCAGCTACTCAGGAGGTTGAGGCAGGAGAATTGCCTGAACCCGGGAGGCGGAGGTTGCGGTGAGCCGAGATCGCGCCATTGCACTCCAGCCTGGGTAACAAGAGTGAAACTCTGTCTCAAAAAAAAAAAAAAAAATAGTTAATGAAACCTCTTAAGCAAGCATTGTGCTGTGTATAAGTCCAAATTTAGTTTTCATGACCAGAGTTACCTGTTATGAGTGAGATAATAAAAATTTACTCTAATTCCTATAAGAAAATGAGACAGGACATTTGCCCAATGTCTCACAGTTGTAGAAGTTTGTATAATTTTTACTGCTTGTACTAGTCATTATGGACCATGTTCATTAGCTTCATTTGATTCTTTGTATCTTTAAAAGTCTATATTTTTCTAAAAATATACATTCATAGAATAAAAAAATTCAAATAATACAGAAAGATATAAAGATTAAAATTATCTGATCCCTATTTCCAATCCTTAGAGCTTAGCAGTTTTGAGAGGATTTTGTAATTTAGGAATTGTCTATACATAACTACATTCTTGAAAAAGCTTCAAGTGGCATCATTTTTCATGCTGTATCATGTAAATTTTTTTTGCCTAATGCAGCTTGTACAGCACTACATACCAGTATATAAAAATCTACCTTACTCATTTTAATGGCTGAATAGAGGTCTACTGTATGGTTCACTCTGATTTATTTAATTTGCCTTCAATTAAATGTCACTGAAACCAGATGTTTACTGTTATAAAATATGCTGCCAATTTTTGGATTATAGGATGAATATTCACATTCATGGTTTAGGTTTAAGCGGTGGAATTACTGTGTCAGGGATGCGTATGTACAGTTTTGTTGAGATGCCTTAATGTTAAATTGTCTTTTAAAAAGACTAACCATTTAGTGTTCCACCTCTGCCCTCATCCAGTAGTCATCCTTTATAACTAAATCATGTTTCTCAGCTCCAGACTTGAGTAAAGCACTTTAATAAATAGTCCCTAACTTCAAACTTCATTAACTTACCATCACCTTCTTCACTGTTTGTTTTTTTAAATTTGCTCTGTTTCTCACAATTTCACATCTTTTTTACTTTTTCTCAGCCTAAGTATCCCAAACATTGTGCTAATTGAATAGTAGCTTCCATTAAAACTTTGGGGAAGAAAACCTTCTGAAAACATAGCAAAAGTAGAAGTGGTTGTTTTAAACATACAGAAAAATGATTACTGGTGATAGAAATCAGACCCTTGAAAATATACAAGTTAATATCTCTTTGTGCATAGGAAAATGTGTGTGTGTGTGCGTGTGTGTGTGTGTGTGTGTGTGTTAAAAGCTTCAGCCGGGCATGGTGGCTCACGTCTGTAATACCAGCACTTTGGGAGGCCAATATGGGTGGATAACCTTAGGTCAGGAGTTCGAGACCAGCCTGACCAACATGGTAAAACCCCGTCTCTATTGAAAATACAAAATTAACCAGGTATGGTGGTGCATGCCTGTAATCCCAGCTATACTCAGGAGGCTGAGGCAGGAGAATCACTTGAACCTGAGAAATGAGGGTAGCAGTGAGCCAAGATCGAGCCATTGCACTCTAGCCTAGGCAACAAGAGTGAAACTCCATCTCAAAATAAATAATAATAATAATAATAATAATAGCTTCAACCTATGAACTAAGAAATAGGGACAGGAAAACAAATTTAGACTAAAGAATTCTTTCAGAGATAAAGTGAAACCTCCGTAAGTTTTAGATTCTTCGGGAGAAGAAAATGGAGTTGAGCAGAAGCTGGTTGGCTTGATCATCTTTTTTTTTTTTTAAACCCCCAATAGTTGTTAACTTGAAAGTGCTACCGGAGTGATGATGAGAAAGTTCTGGTATTGATATTAACCACCACTAATTGAAGCTTCTGATGCTTAGTTTTTATGTGTTTATTATTTAATCCTCATAATAATCGTTTGGGGTGTAGATATTTAGGTCTTCTGTTTTACAGATTGGAAAACAAAGGGTTAGAGCATAACTTACCCATGTTTACACCACTAACAAACGGATGTAGTTAGGCATCCTGAACCAGAGCCAGTGCTCTGAAGTCTGGGTGACAAGTGGTGACCAGAAAATGTAAAAAGGGAACTAAAAAAGTTGTCCATGACAACCATTAAACATGAGTAAGAAAAAGAACCTTTATTTAATTTCTGGAAAAGTAAATTTATGGATTGGGAATGATGGTAGAGAGTCATTATACATCATTTTCATCATTAAAATGGTTTTAGTAAGTGCACATTTTCAGTTTCAGTAGGCAGTTTGTAGAGCTGTTGATAATGTCTGTATTATATGTGTTACAATTTAAGTCAGAATAACTGTGCATTGAACTCTGATAAACCGTTAATGCGTTGGAAAGCACAGCAAGCTTTTTGATGCTTATAAGTTAACAGCTTCCTTATCATTAGCCTTTAAACAGAAAATAAGAGCTGGAAACTGCTTGTTTATTTATTTGGTATTTATTTAGTGCCTGCTATGTGCAAGATGCTTTCTTGTATCTTCTTGAAGATCAAAAGATGGATAAATTTGTCTTTCTGTCAACTGTAAAAAGCTGTTGATTGAATAAAAGGAAACTAAATCATTTCAGGAACAAACTGTTCTCTCCTTGCTAATGTTAATTTCTAAACATAGAATTCTATAGAAAAGTTTAATACATTTTATTAATACATTTTATTACCTTGTCTCATCTAAGTCAATAACAGGTAGACAAGATCTTCATTTCAGACGTTTGTTACTCCTTTTTTTCCTCAATCCCTAAATCCCAAGTTTGAGATTGTTTTTTTTTTTTTTTATTATGAATGAATTGTTCAACTAAATGAAAGATATTTGAAAAGAAAAAAAGATGTTAAAAAGCTTTGCCTCGCCAGATGCGGTGGCTCAAGCCTGTAATCCCAGCACTTTGGGAGGCTGAGGCGGGTGGATCACGAGGTCAAGAGATCGAGACCATCCTGGTCAACATGGTG
>NW_016107697.1:497934-506169 GCF_001604975.1 Cebus imitator
CTTTGCCTCTTCATTTCTGGTGTATCTCTTTTCCTTAACTTTATTATGATAAAATAATTCCCCATTATAAAGTTAATACAAGGAAAATTGACTAACTTGGAGATGATCACACTTTCACGTTACACCTCTAGAATTTATTTTTATGCTAATCATAATAATCTATAAGCAGACATCTACTTTTTCTCCCCCAGGGCATAAATAATCTTGCTGCTATGCTTCGAAGCTGCAGTCTGAATCAACCTGAGTTTTAAACAGAAGGTGAACAGTGAACCTCTGAGGTCAGTTTAAATAACAGTTGGTATTTCTTCGTGGTGTTTTCTATTTGTTAACTCTTAATTAAAGTTGTATGTGAAATTACTTTTCAAGGGCTCTGATAACCTATTTAGCCTTAAAGGGCTCTAAAGGTATACTTGGGAAACTGGAGAGGACAAAAAGGGGAGGAAGAAGGAAACACTGAAGAGAGGTTAGAAGAAGTATATTTAACTTGGAACTGATACCCAAACCAGTTGTTGGCCTCATTTGTGCTATGTAGTGCCTATTTTGCCATATTCTAATAATGCCATTGTAATTGATTACGTTAGTTTAACTTGAAGATAGGTACATCTGACTCATAAGTAAATCAAGGTAACAAAGAAATACACTCCCACAATTCAGTGTTCTTTAGTTGCGAGATTAGGATCTGCTGCTGATAGAACTATACCTGTATGGTGTTCTGGGAATTCTGTGAAGACTGGAGTTGGAAACTTTTAAAAGCCTGGATTGTAATTGCCAGTTGTCCTATTAGAGTTAATGTCCCTATTTTTTTGCTATCCGGCTTTCCTACTTTTTTTGGTACAGGAAAAAATCAGTCTACAAGGATTCGTTTAGTAAAGATTTATTAAATGCCTCTTATGAGCTAAGCCTCGGGATACAAAAATGAAGAAACCATGCCCTGGTTATGTGAGTCACTGGTTCTTGAACAGGGTTGTATATCAGTATTGGATAAAGTACAGAGATATTAGACTTGTAAGAATTTTAAACCTTTTATTAGGAACATTTTCAGATTAGCTTACAGAAAAATTAGGCTAGCGAGATTATTCCCTGCCCCATACCATTTCCTAGATTTAATAGTTATTAACATAAAGTACCTTCTCTCTATCTTTTTCATGCTATTTATATGTTAAGAAACCACGTCTTGGAGGCTGTCTTACCTTCTGGATTTATACTGTTTATCTTATTTCTTTATCACAAAATTATTTTATATTGGAAGTAAAATCCAAAAGGTCATTTGGACTTGAAACATTTTTGATGAGAATTCTTAGTGATTCTGGGAGCATAATGGATGCTAATCTGTAGGGGTGATATTTTGGTAACCTTTGAATTTCTGATTTCTCATCAACTTTTCTTGTAAGGGTTCCTGAATTAATATTTTATTACTTTTGGAAATACGATAGTTTTCTAATTCTGTTCTACATTCTTTGTTTTTATTAGCTGTAATTATTTATGAGAAAGAGTTTTTCTTCATCAGCTGAAGCTATTTGGTTACTATCTTAAAGGAATCTTGATTGGGGAGAAATGAAATCACTTTTTCTTATAATCTGCAAAATAATTAAATATCCAGAAATTCATATTGTACAAAAATTGGGGTTTTTAAAGTTTTTCGGCTAAACCGATTATAGTTATGCTTGCCATCAAATTCTGAGATCAGCATTAACGTAAAATTTTCTACTCTTGTTTGGTACCCTAAAAATTCTAGTTGCCTCTGGCAACCTATTGACCAGAATTTTGGACCTCTGATGAAATAAATGTACCATCATATAATAATTTCTGCTGTGAAGTTTTAAGATTAAATAACTCATTATTTTTAAACTATGTTTAATTTATTGAAGATAGAAAATCAAGTATATTTTAAAAGAAGGGATGTGGGATCAAGGAGGACAGCCTTGGCAGCAGTGGCCCTTGAACCAGCAACAATGGATGCAGTCATTCCAGCACCAACAGGATCCAAGTAAGGAAACAAATTGAATATGGAAGGGCGGGATTGGATATATGGAAATGGGTAGAAAATACATGATGGGGTTAAGGGATATGGAATTAAGATTGGTATATTGGATCATTTTATGGTCAGAATTTAATTTTCTCATAAATAGACTTGCCATACTATTTGTAGCAGAAAGTGGACTTCCCTTTGGAAGAGTCAAAAGGTAGAAAGCTTTTTGAAGATTTTACATTTTTTTAAACTGATTGAGTCCTTGTTTTCCTAAAGAAAGAAAAAAGTCTAAATATGTTGCTTAAGTAGAACACACTTCTATGAATTCTCTTACAGGTATATCTATATCATATTGAACTAGATGGTATGCTATATCATTTAAAATTTTCTTTTTACTGTGGACTATTTCTGGCACATATACGAAGGTAGAAGAGTATAGGGAGCCCCCATTTGTTATTTATCTTTAACAGTTACTAAGTAGTGGCCTATTTTGTTTCATCCATAAGACCACTTACGTTGCTCGGCCCTCACTGGGTTAATCTGATGCTATTTCTTTTTTTAATAGCCATGTATCATTCTGTTGTAGGACAGTACTATAACAAAGCCACTTTTGGTGGTTTTATTATTTATAGCTTTTCCCTTTTTAAAACAATTAACATAATCTTGTATACATATCATTATTCACTTGTCCAATTACTTTCTCACAAAAAGAACTAGGTTTGTTAAGTCATGGTAATTTCAGGTGCTCATTGCCATGTGTAACCACATAGGGGTTTTGCCAGTGTTTCACACTGTAGGAGAATGCCTATTTAATCTTCGTTACGCAAGATGCAGAAAACTATATCTTATTCTACATTGTTTACTTTATTAATAATATTAGATCTTAATGCATTCTTGGGTGGATTTGCAAAATAAAAATTATTAAAATGATCTTAAAATGTTAAATATAGATACTTGAGAGGCCACATACACACCTGTAATCCTAGTGCTTTGGGAAGCTGAGGTGGGCAAATCACTTGAGCTCAGGAGTTTGAGGCCAGCCTGGGCAACATGATGAAACCCCATTGCTACCAAAAATATGAAAATTAGCCGGGCTTATAACCCAGATGATCGATTGATCGATCAATAGATAGATAGATAAAAATTTAAAAACTAAAAAAATACCTCTTGGGAAGAGAGTCTTCAAGATAGTGGGGAAAATGAATTTTGAGTAAAGATTGGCTAACAAGTTGTAGCCTGACTACACTAGTCATATTTTGACTAGAGAAGGAAGCCTTACTTAAAGAAGGGCAACCGTAAGGAAGAACAGAGTTAGGTAGCTGCACTTATCCAAGGCCTACAGACTCGAATGCAGGCCTGAAAAGATAAATAGAACATGTTAAAGTAAGAAATGATTGTGTTAGATTAATTTTGT
The DNA here is from genome assembly GCF_001604975.1 of Cebus imitator. Taxonomy (NCBI): domain Eukaryota; kingdom Metazoa; phylum Chordata; class Mammalia; order Primates; family Cebidae; genus Cebus; species Cebus imitator. The sequence continues at coordinate 501,318 of NW_016107697.1, forward strand.
GGTGATATTTTTTCTTTTTAAGGGATGACATTTTAAACAACTCAGTAAACTAAGATGCAGGGGATAAATTTTGTATGAATTAATATTAGAAATGGGTTGAGTGTTTCTGTCAAGTTCTTTTCTGAAAGTGTTAAGTAGTTTGTATTATTATTATTATTTGAGACAGAGTTTCACTCTTGTTGCCCAGGCTGGAGTGCAATGGTGCGATCTCAGCTCACTGCAGCCTCTGCCTCCCAGGTTCAAGCAATTCTCCTGCCTCAGCCTCCCAAGTAGCTGGGATTATAGGCGTGTGCCACCACGCTCAGCTAATATTTTGTATTTTTAGTAGAGACCAGGTTTCTTCATGTTGGTCAGGCTGGTCTTGAACTCCCGACCTCAGGTGATGCACCCACCTTAGTCTCCCAAAATGCTGGGATTACAAGCGTGAGCCTCCGCGCCCAGCCAGTTTATATTAATTTTTAGCCTGAATATGAGTTATTTGCTAAGCATGCTTTCAGACACAGCATGCTTTAATGTTTAAGATCTCATTATTTTTTTTTTTTTCTAATGTCCCTCATAATCTCTCTGTCTGAAATATTTAAGATCTCTTCTAGGGAATAATTGAGATGCTTGTTTTACATAGAGGCACTATTCTTTTATCTCCTGCATTCTGAATGCTTAATTCAATGTTAATTTACATTAGGCCAGATTGACTGGGCTGCATTGGCCCAAGCTTGGATTGCCCAAAGAGAAGCTTCAGGACAGCAAAGCATGGTAGAACAACCACCAGGAATGATGCCAAATGGACAAGATATGTCTACAATGGAATCTGGTCCAAACAATCATGGGAATTTCCAAGGGGATTCAAACTTCAACAGAATGTGGCAACCAGGTTTGTTGTTTATGGTTTCAAAATTTTAGGACTTTTAAAACATAAGATTATTATTAAGTTTTTTAATTTGCTTAGTTTTATGACTTCTCAAAATTAATACTCAAAGAATAGGCAGTTTTCAATTTGATTTGACTTTGACATTTTGTGGTTAAAATTATTCTGTACTCAGTCTGCTAGCATTGTGGCACTCGGTTTGATTCTTTTCTTGGTTCTTCATTCCTAGGCTGACAGGGGCTGGGAACACTCTGGAAACCTCACTTGGCATCTAGGGAAGAGAGCATTCTTTGTCTCTCTATTGCAACCTCTGGCCTTTTCAGAAGCAGCACTGGCAGAGTAAAACATGTCTAGCCTCTAATTAAAGAAAAGTTGTGTCACTGTGTGACAAATTAGTCTGTCAAATATACTCTGCCCCTACCATCCCGCCTACCTTTTTCTTCCCTTTTTTTTCCAGATAGTGAAGATTCATAAGTTTTTGTGTGTTTTACTTTTTTCTTTATTTGTTTTATTTCACAGTATGATGTGGATTTCTTGATGCTAATTCAGTCTTCCATAGCTTATGTTACTCTTTTTTAATAGTCACTTGAAATTATGGAGGAATCAGCCTCACATTTGTTTATGCTGATGGTGAAGTCATAACCTCCTTTCTGTATTAATGCTTTTTGTTTCTCCTTATAAGCATGGAGACCTCAGTCGAGACCAGCCTGGGCAACATAATGAGGCCCATCTCTCCAAAAGAAAAAAAAAAAAACTTAAAAATTAGCCAGGCATAGAGGCGCGTGCCTGTAGTCCCAGCTGCTCAGAAAGGCTGAAGTGGGAGGATTGCTTGAGCCCAGGAGACTGAGACTGCAGTGAGCTTTGATCAAGCTGCTGCACTCCAGCCTGGGTGACAGAATGAGTCTCTGATTTAAAAAAAAAAAAAAAAAAAAAAAATTCAGGAAGTAATTCTATGTTATTACTCTTTTTTTTTTTTTTTAGAGATGGGGTTTCTCCATGTTGATCAAGGTGGTCTCGAACTCTCGACCTCAGGTGATCCACCCACCTCAGCCTCCCAAAGTGCTGGGATTACAGGCGTGAGCCACCGCGCCCAGCCTGCTATTACTTTTTAAAACATAAATATTCTAGTCTTTGATACTGTGTGGTGGTTCGTTTTTAGCTTTCTTGAAAGCGAAATTTCCCCATATTTGAAAATGTTATAATTCTTAAGTTTAAGTTCCTAAATGACTCCCCTGGCATCCCTACCTCTTAGTTTTTTCTCTACTGGCTTTCTTTGTGACCCTGGGCAAGTGATTTACCTCTTTGTGCCTCAATTTTCCCTCTTGAAATTGACAAAAATAATACCTGCTTTCTCCCTACCTCACAGGGATGTTGTGAGGATAAATGTGTTCATGTAAGAAAGAAATTATATAAAACTTCAAGGTATTATTTTTGTGCTGTTGTTACTAAACAAAAATATAAAAATTCAACAAAAATAGTGCTTTGGATTTTGTTATATTTGTTAAAAATAATTTTGGGCATTTGGTTAGAATATGAATTAGAGTGGAATTACTTCATCTTGAATTACATATGACAGTTTAGTTCATTGCTTATTTTTAAGATAGACGAAAGGAATTCCAAGAAGTCATAAGTTGTTTTTTTGAAATCTGTATGTTTACTGAAAAATCTTTCTTGAGCTCTTAAAATTTTGCGTTGATTTTGTTATAACCCCCTGTTGAATGTTTTTATGCCTAAATCTTAAATAGAATGGGGAATGCATCAGCAACCCCCACACCCCCCTCCAGATCAGCCATGGATGCCACCAACACCAGGCCCAATGGACATTGTTCCTCCTTCTGAAGACAGCAACAGTCAGGACAGTGGGGAATTTGCCCCTGACAACAGGCATATATTTAACCAGAACAATCACAACTTTGGTGGACCACCCGATAATTTTGCAGTGGGGCCAGTGAACCAGTTTGACTATCAGGTGAAAGATATTTTATTGCTTTAATATTGTAGATGTGCACGTAATCCATTCTTTGGAAGTGTCTCATCAAGAATACCTAAGATACGTGTTTCATTTTTCAGACTTGTACAAATAAGCATATTCTGTCTCAGAAAAGTTATCAATTTTTGAGTACTTTTTATTTCATTAGGAAAATGGTATAAAAGATCATTAGGGAAAATTTTTGAAAAAATTAAAAATGTATAAGTGCAATAGCTATATGATGTTTTCTAATTCCTATTTCAAAATGGTATATTTAAATGTTAAAGACTAGAGAATGCACAGTAATTGAATATAGATTATGGTTAAGACATGAATAAAAAAGATGAACACAGATCATTTTCCTAAGTGTAATTCCTTGTGCTATGTAGAATTATTACTGTTTTTCTAGTGTCATTTTTTTTTTTTCCATTCTGACATGACTTGTTAATGGAATTGTATATAATTTCCTCTGTAGCATCCAATTCATTCCTAGGGACATAGAACTCTGTGGGGAATAGTGTCATACGTTGGGCTTAATTTACTTCATTCCCTCTTTGAGGGTCTACCCTTAAATTGTAGTGCTAGGTATCATTTTGAAATAACTGATTACAACTAATAATTTATAAACTGCTATCACAATTTAAAATTTTGAAAGAAAAATTATTTTGTGAATTCTAAGGTAGATTTGATAATGCATATGTAATACTCACCTTGAGATGATAATCCTCATTAATAAATATCCAAATGCTTGTATACTTGGTATACAGATACAATGGTTTTTATCTTGTTTGAAGAAATACAATGGCAGGGAGCATCTGCTTACCTCACTTTTACGTGGTAGATCCCTTGTAAACAAGGCAAAGCTGTTTTGGCAGCTAGCCTAGAAAAGCCTCTGAAAAGAGCAAAATTGCAAAAAATATTTGATGTAATGATTCAGTAACCTATCTTTGCTTATAAATGAATATATCTTGCAAGATTATACAAACAGCTTAAGTTGTTTAATTCACTTTTTATTCACTGTAAGTAGGTTGTTGAAAGTGACAAGTATTTCTAGTTACGGAAAAATTAATATTTATTTGATATCTTAGTGTTGGTAGGATTAGCTTGTAAATAGATTCAGAATGAAAATTTTTGTATACTTCTTTGAAGTAGCTCATCAGCTGGCTTTTAGAAGGCTCTTTGCATTTACATAGCCAGATAATCTTAAGTAAGCGTAGGTTCTTGGGAATATATAAGTATCGGTGGATATTAGAGCCATGGAATTCTTGGATGTGCTGCACACATGGATTTCTACTGTCCCAGTTCATAACACACGTGTGTCCCAGAGAGTATATTGTATTTATTTGAAGAAAAAATAAACTGCAATACTCTTTCAGCATGGGGCTGCTTTTGGTCCACCGCAAGGTGGATTTCATCCTCCTTATTGGCAACCAGGACCTCCAGGACCTCCAGCACCTCCCCAGAATCGAAGAGAAAGGCCATCATCGTTCAGGGATCGGCAGCGTTCACCTATTGCTCTTCCTGTGAAGCAGGAGCCTCCACAAATTGGTAACTGTTTAACTTAGTTTAGTGGACCAGATTGGTATGACTTTTTTATCATATAAAAAGGGTGTCTTGTTTTCTTAAAATTGTTCTAGTACTTCTGATATGTTAGGAGTTGACACTTTAATACCCTGTTTTTTATAGTCATAAAGCTTAAAATTACAAAAATGATAGTGGTCTAAAATATTAAAAGGTTTGAATAATTTTCTTTAAATCTTTATATTAAACTCCAGATTTTGTGATGAAGTGTAAATTTTTGCTAGCTATAGCATTTTGGTATTTTCTTCATTATAGTCATTTCAGCACATTATACAGATATATGAGCCCTTCTCCTTTTAAACCTAATTGTTTAATCTCTGATCTCTTTTCACTCTCAGTTCATCTCATGTACTGCTGTCAGATTAATATTCTCTGGTTATTTCACTTTGCCTAAGTATTTTGGCAGAAAATTTCAATTTTTTTTTTTTTTTTTTTTT
>NW_016107697.1:506339-519121 GCF_001604975.1 Cebus imitator
GACGGGGTTTCACCGTGTTGACCAGGATGGTCTCGATCTCTTGACCTCGTGATCCACCCGCCTCGGCCTCCCAAAGTGCTGGGATTACAGGCTTGAGCCACCGCGCCCGGCCAGAAAATTTCAATTTTTAAATAACATTTTAGAGCTATCCTATTTCAGGTGACAAATAAGTATTTGTGCCACTTTATATCTGGAAAGTTCTAAATCATTCAATATTTAATGGACGAAAGCTTTTTTTTTTTTGAGATGGAGTCTCACTGTGTTGCCACGCTAGAGTGCAGTGGCGTGATCTCAGCTCACTGCAGCCTTCACCTCCTGGGTTCAAGCAATTCTCCTGCCTCAGCCTCCTGAGTAGCTTGGATTACAGGCATGTACTACCATGCCGAGATAATTTTTGAATTTGTAGTAGAGATGGAGGTTTCACCAGGTTGGCCAGGATGGTCTTGATCTCTTGACCTCGGGATCCACCTTCCCTCGGCCTCCCAAAGTGCTGGGATTACAAGCATGAGCCACTGGAGATTAAATAAAATCTCCAACATGAAACTCCACGTGATAATGTTGTTTGTGTAAGATAGATATTTTAGCCTACAGAAAAGTATTAGAGTGATATTCCTAAGATTACATTCATTAAGTATATTGAGGATTATGTTTTTTGTATTTTATTTTGAAATCTCCCAAAGTGCCGGGATTACAAGCATGAGCCACTGCACCCGGCCTAAGAGCATTTATTAATAAATCTTTGCTTTTTACATTTTAGGACGATTCTAACTTTACTACTTTTTTAACTTACTAGCAAATCACTTAATTTTTTCGAGTCTCAGTTTCCTCACCTGTGGAAAAAAGTGGAGACATAGTAGTGATCTCTGAGGGCTTTTGTAAGGATTAATGAGATGATGGTTTAACATGATTTCATTGTGTCCTGGCAAATTGTAAGCACTAGAGCAGTGTTCCTTGCTGTTAAAAGTGGTGGCTTTTAAGAAAAGCATGATATTTAATGGGATATTTTAAAAATTTACTCACAAGTTTTTAGAAATATTTTTACTTAACTGACTTGTATATATTTTTCCCATGTGAAACAGATGCAGTAAAACGCAGGACTCTTCCAGCTTGGATTCGTGAAGGTCTTGAAAAAATGGAACGTGAAAAGCAGAAGAAATTGGAGAAGGAAAGAATGGAACAACAACGTTCACAGTTGTCTAAAAAAGAAAAAAAGGCCACAGAAGATGCTGAAGGAGGGGATGGCCCTCGTTTACCTCAGAGAAGTAAATTTGTAAGTAAAATCTCCAACATGAAACTCCACGCGATAATCTTGTTTGTGTGAGATAGATATTTTAGTCTATAGAAAAGTATTAGAGTGATGTTCCTAAGATTACATTCATTAGTATATTGAGGATTGTGTTTTTTATTTTATTTTATTTTATTTTTGTATTTTATTTTATTTTTGAGACAGAGTCTTGCCCTATCACCCAGGCTGGAGTGCAGTGGCACAAATTCAGCTCACTGCAGCCTCCACCTCCCGGGTTCAAGTGATTATCCTGTCTCAGCCTCCCGAGTAGCTGGGACTACAGGCACACACCCCTACACCCGGCCAATTTTTGCACTTTTAGTAGAGACAGGGTTTCACCATGTTGGGCTGGTCTTGAACTCCTGACCTCAGGTGATGCACCTGCCTCAGACTCCCAAAGTGCTGGGATTACAGGCTTGAGCCACCGTGCCCAACCGAGGATTGTTTTTATATTTATGTTACTGAAGATAGAGTAAGGAGAAAATGGGACGGTAAGTTTATAAACATTCCATTCCAGAGAGCTGGTTAGATCTTGATAAATAGTCTGTATTCGTTCATTGTGGTACAGCTGACTCCCTAGTGGTAGATTATAATACAAATCTACAGTAAAATAAGTAATAGAGAAATAAAATCTGCCTCTTTTGAACATTTAAACTATACCTGAGGATGTAATAATTTTTATTGTTTTGACATGAGCACTGGAAGTATGACAATTTTTTAAATCTTTAAATCTTCATCAGTTAGATGGATTGAGTGGTTTAGAAACTGTTTTATTCAGCAGACGTGATAGCCACAGCACTTTTTTATTCAACAGATATGATAGCCACATGCAACTCACGAAATAAGTCTCTCTTCCACAGCCATTTTCTGCTTTAGAAATAAGTCTCAAGGAGAGGAAAATAACTAGATTTTGGCAGGCATTAGTTTTGCTTAAATTATTTTTTCCCAAAAGCCCTATGCCAAACCAGTGTTTTTATTCTAGTTGTTAACAAAAATAAGAAACAACAGGAAAACACTATTAAACCTTATCTTTTTTTTTTTTTTTTTTTAGCAGTGGGGGAAACAGGGTCTCACTCTGTTGCTCAGGCTGGAGTGCAGTTGCATGATCAAAGCTTACTGTAGCCTTGAACTCATGGACTCAAGCAATCCTCTCACCTCAGCCTTCCAAGTAGCTAGGACTAGAGGTGCACACCACCACCCCTGGCTAATTTTTGTATATTTTGTATACATGGAGTTTCATCGTATTTCCCAGGCTAGTCTTGAACTCCTGACTTCAAACGATTCTCCCACCTCAGCTCCCCGAAGTGCTGGGATTACAGACATGAACCACTCTGCCCCGTCTTTTTTTTTTTTTTTTTTTTTTTTAATCTTTATGAAATAGTGGTGTTCCAAATTTGGTTTTTTTTTTAAGTGTCAAAAATTTGTTTGGAAATTATCCTTCCTCTTTCCTCCCAAATGCCTGTGGGATTGTGTTACATATATTTTTCCCCTGGTTCAAGTAGCCTTTCAGTAGTAGTATTTAGATGGTCATCTTGTCTTTTACCTAGTAAGATTATTAAAAGTGACTAGGGGACACTTCTCTGACAAAGGAAAGGGTCACATGCTGTCTGGATACTGAAACCTAAAACCATACAAAGAAGACAAACTGCTGGCATTTGTTAAGTCTGAAGTGTAGACCTCGTTTTTGTCTGTTCATTATGGAGCTAAAAAGAAGCAAGTTTTACTGAGTTTCAGGGCCAGCTGATATCTTGACGCTGAAAAATCTGATTAGACATTTTTCATTTTAAGTCATGCAACTTTAGGTAAATAGCTTCAATATATAGCTATAAAAGTTACAATGAATAATATGTCTGTGATCAGTTACCTAAAGTTGTATAAGCCTCTCATTTCAGGTCTATCATATGTAATAGATATTAATTAAATCAGTCTCTGGGCATGATGTTTTCCTGGGTAGTTATAAAATAAGGTTAAAATTGACTAAGGGAAAAAGAAAATTGAAAAAAAAAAAAAAAAGATTTTCCTAAGCTGTCTTATAATCTTATATTTTTCCCAGGTTATACTTTTTAAATTATCAAATGAAATCTGTAGTAAATGTAATTTAGATAGCAGTTTCTCTCATATTTCTGTTTCATAGACTTTAATTTGGGCTTTAAGATTTTTGATATGTAAGATAAGGATTTTACATTATAAACATGGATTTAGACTACTATACTATTATTTTTTATAGGATAGTGATGAGGAAGAAGAAGACACTGAAAATGCTGAGGCTGCAAGTAGTGGGAAAGTCACCAGAAGTCCATCCCCAGTTCCTCAAGAAGAACACAGTGAGCCTGAGATGACTGAAGAGGAGAAAGAGTATCAAATGGTAGAATGTTAAATTTCTTACTATGTAGAAGGATTTATTTTGTTTGCAGGTTTTTTTTTTTTTTTTTGAGACAATTTTAAAGGAAAAAATAGAAACTAGAGCTGCCTACCAATATTAAATGAAGAGACACTCCTTTCAACTAAAAATGTTTATAGAAACTTTTATTAATAGGGACTTTTTAAAATGTTTTGATTTCAGGCTGGGGTAATCTTAGTTTCAGGGAGCCGAGACAGGAGGATTGCTTGAGTCCAGGAGTTTGAGACCAGCCTGGGCAATACAGTGAGAACTTGTCTCTACAGAAAATGAGCTGGGCCTAGTGAGGTGCACCTGTAGTCCCAGCAACTCAGGAGGCTATGGTGGGAGGATTGTTTGAGCCTGGGAAAGGGGAAGTTAACAGTGAGCCGAGGTGGTGCCAGTGCCTTTCAGCCTGGGTGACAGAGTGAGACCCTGTCTCAGAAAAAAAGAAAAAAGTATTTTGAATTCAGTGTCTATGCTATAAAGATACATTTATAATATTTTTTCTTTGATCCATTTGATTTTGGAATTTTTTTGAAGTTTTGATGTTACAGAAAAATGTTCAAGATAGTTTATTGCTTGGAATGACTGCTCTGATGTCTGAAAATATTTTATAAAATGGCTTTGCTGTTGGGCATGGTGGCTCACACCTGTAATCCCAGCACTTTGGGAGGCCAAGGCAGGCAGATCACTTGAGATCAGGAGTTGAAGACTAGCCTGGCCAACATGGTGAAACCCCATTTCTACTAAAAATACAAAAATTACCTGGGTATGGTAGCACATGCCAATAGTCCCAGCCACTTGGGAGACTGAGGCAAGAGAGTCACTTGAACCCTGGAGGTGGGGTTGTAGTGAGCCGATATTATACCACTACGGTCCAGCCTGGGCAGCAGAGTGAGACTCTGTCTGGGAAAAAAAAAAAAAGGCTTTGTGTTTTAATATTTTTGAAAATGTCACACTATTATTAGCTATAATAATTAGAAATACTGTATAAAATACTCTTTTTTTAGATGTTGCTGACAAAAATGCTTCTGACAGAAATTCTACTGGATGTCACAGATGAAGAAATTTATTATGTAGCCAAAGATGCACACCGCAAAGCAACGAAAGGTATATTTTGGTGTTTTGGGTTTTGCTTTTCCTGGGATATTTTGGTTTTGATGACTATTTTGGACTTTTTTTGTTGTCCTTGTTGGATTTCTACCAGATATTTGAATATTCTCTTGCATGTTTTAACTCTTAAAGATTAGATTTGTAGACACCATATTAAAGCTATACACAACTATTTTTGTTTTATCTGATCTTCTTGAGTACAAATTAGCAATCATGCTGTTGTCCTCTAAAATGTATTACGGAAAATTCCTGATGTTCAGTTTATTTCACCTGATATTTTTTTTTTATAGATACCATGGCATTGGTGTATGACTTTTAATACAGTTTATTTTGACTAATGAATTTTGAATTATCAACCTACAGTTTTTAGTTTACCAGTTATCTCTTACAGAAGCAAATGATTCCCTACCCCTAAATTTTTAGTAACACTTAAAAATGTATTGAAAAAAAATTATGTTTCATAATCTCAGAAATAGACATACAGATATACTTGTCAACATTTTTTCTCATTATAAACCAATTTCGGCTCACATCAGAGTTATAATTTCAAAGCCAGACATGATACTGGTTTAAAATGAATGTTATGTTTTTAATGTTTCTTCTCTCCCCAAAAAGCAGCAATAGTAGTAGATTTAACAATACCGTAGACTCTCATGACTATGAAATCGTGGCTATTTGTGTTAACATGTTGTTCCTGTTGTTGATGTGATACAAAGCTCCTGCAAAACAGCTGGCACAGTCCAGTGCACTGGCTTCCCTCACTGGACTCGGTAAGTGTTTTTCATATTTGTGAGAGGGCCTAAAGGGAAAAAAAACACACATACATTGTCTCTCTACGTGTTCTGTTTTGAAACTGTATTAGTCCTACTCAGTTTATAAAAACCTAGGTCTTAGGGTGATGTCAGTGTCTAAAAAGGCTTGCCTATTTTTTTTGACTAACGCATTCACAGTGAGAAATTTATAAATGTGATTGTTAATTCATCGTCTATTGGGGCAAGTTATATTGGAGGCTTTCCTTATTGCTCCAGTATTGCATTATATATAATTATATATGAACACCTATAGTTTGTACTTACTAATTCATAATTTAGCCATGGTAGTATCTAAGCTCACTTTCAGAATTATTGCATACGTGCCTTAGGGAAGAACCTATCCACTAATGCTTTCAGTAGCTTTTATATAGATTGTTTGCAGCAAGTCAAGTTTAAATATAGAGGAAAGGGTTTATCTTATCATAGTATAATAGTAGTGATGTGTTCATAATTTACTATTTGCATGGAATATTATCAAGGCTGTAAAAGCTTGAATTTGCCTTTTCCACAAATTCTTCATTTCAAATTAATTTTTGTGAGGACCCAGAGAAGTGGGTAGAACCAAATGCTCATGTGCTTTTGTTATAGTTATTTAGATCATTTCAGGGTGGGGAGTAGTTTCCGCACCATGATATTTCTGTACCGGGGAGACTACAGTATTCTAATTTTTTTAGGGAAATAATTGCTTAGCTAGAGATTTCTAAACTTTGAACAATGTAAGTTAATTTTAGAAATATTTTCAGGATCATCATAAATTTCATTAAGGTAATTGAATTGATTAAGCTTTAGTGTGGCTTTGTTACTGCCCTGTTAAGTAGTTTTGTTGGTTAGCATGGACAGTACAACAAACCCATTATGATTCCTTTACAGTGAGAAAAATATGAAATATTCCAGAAAGAATAAGATAATAAGTAACCTTTGCCTGAAAATTCTGTGAACTCCTTAAGCATCTGAATATATACTTCTCCCCACCCCGAATAAGGATATTCTTCGGGAAAAGGCAATGAAAAAAGAAATGAGCTTTCTTCTCAGACCTTGAAAAGTTTTTAGTGCATAGTATAATATTTTTCATATGATAGACTGAGCTTTATGCACACAGGTGGACTGGGTGGTTATGGATCAGGAGACAGCGAAGATGAAAGGAGTGACAGAGGCTCTGAGTCATCTGACACTGATGATGAAGAATTACGGCATCGAATCCGGCAAAAACAGGAAGCTTTTTGGAGAAAAGAAAAAGAACAGCAGCTATTACATGATAAACAGATGGAAGGTATAGTATACCTTTTAGACTTAATTTTGGTCCAGTTTTGTATTTCTTTTTATTTTTTAAACCAACCTAAAAATGTCAAAAAATAAAATAAAGGCTAGATTATAGGTAATATGTGATATAACTGAAACTAAAGTCAAAATTTTTGTTTGGTTGTTTTAGGAACCATTCATTGCAGTGGCTATAAGCCAAGCTATTTAGGGTATTTTTGTTGCTTTTTAAAATTCTTGAAATGAAAAAGATGACTTTTGAAATGGTAAAAATATATTTGTAAGACTATTAAAAAGTAATTTGTAGCTAGGATATGGAAGGATAATAGAGAAGTTTTTACTTAAGATACTTTACATAATAATACTAGGAATAACAAGAAAATTTACTTAGAATTTCTTCTTTGAAAAATCTAAATTGGACAATTTGAAAGGTGATTATTAAGGGTGACTTTTCTGTAAACCACTTATTTACCTTTAAAATTTTGCTTTAATTGGACAAAAGGGAAGTCTTTTCTTACTTGCCTCACATGTGCCTCTACATCTTGATACTATATTTTGCTACACTGCCCAGGAGGGTAACTTGACTAACTACATGTAGCTATAGAGGACTTGAAATGTGGCTAAGCATGTGCTATAGATACACATTACATGCTAGCTTTCAAAACTTTACTTAGAAAAGAGAACATCTCACTTTTTAAAGAAATTCATTGTGTATTGAAATGATAATATTTTTGGTGTATTGTGTTATTTACCTGTTTCTTTTTTCTTTTTTAATGTGGTTACTAAAAAATCTCGAATTACTTACATGGCTTGCATTGTAATTCTGTTGAACAGTAGTGTTCTATTATAGTCTGGTAGCTTGAAATTTGGTAGTATGAAATTTTTACATTAAAATTTTCTTAGTATTTTTGTCTTTTTCTGTTTCAGAAGAAAAGCAGCAAACAGAAAGGGTTACAAAAGAGATGAATGAATTTATCCATAAAGAGCAAAATAGTTTATCACTACTAGAAGCAAGAGAAGCAGACGGTGATGTGGTTAATGAAAAGAAGAGAACTCCAAATGAAACCACATCAGTTTTAGAACCAAAAAAAGAGCATAAAGAAAAAGAAAAACAAGGAAGGAGTAGGTCAGGAAGTTCTAGTAGTGGTAGTTCCAGTAGCAATAGCAGAACTAGTAGTACTAGTAGTACTGTGTCTAGCTCTTCATACAGTTCTAGCTCAGGTAGTAGTCGTACTTCTTCTCGGTCTTCTTCTCCTAAAAGGAAAAAGAGACACAGTCGGAGTAGATCTCCAACAATCAAAGCTAGACGTAGCAGGAGTAGAAGCTACTCTCGCAGAATTAAAATAGAGAGCAATAGAGCTAGGGTAAAGATAAGAGATAGGAGGAGATCTAATAGAAATAGCATTGAGAGAGAAAGACGACGAAATCGGAGTCCTTCCCGAGAGAGACGTAGGAGTAGAAGTCGCTCAAGGGATAGACGAACCAATCGTTCCAGTCGAAGTAGGAGTCGAGATAGGCGTAAAATTGATGATCAACGTGGAAATCTTAGTGGCAACAGTCATAAGCATAAAGGTGAGGCTAAAGAACAAGAGAGGAAAAAGGAGAGGAGTCGAAGTATAGATAAAGATAGGAAAAAGAAAGACAAAGAAAGGGAACGTGAACAGGATAAAAGAAAAGAGAAACAAAAAAGGGAAGAAAAAGATTTTAAGTTCAGTAGCCAGGATGATAGGTTAAAAAGGAAACGAGAAAGTGAAAGAACATTCTCTAGGAGTGGTTCTATATCTGTTAAAATCATAAGACATGATTCTAGACAGGATAGTAAGAAAAGTACTACCAAAGACAGTAAAAAACATTCAGGCTCTGATTCTAGTGGAAGGAGCAGTTCTGAGTCTCCAGGAAGTAGCAAAGAAAAGAAGGCTAAGAAGCCTAAACATAGTCGATCGCGATCCATGGAGAAATCTCAAAGGTCTGGTAAGAAGGCAAGCCGCAAACACAAGTCTAAGTCCCGATCAAGGTAGTATACTTTTTAAAGTATTTTGTCTGATTTTTTAAAAAATTTGACTGAATTTATACAAAGTTGAAAGTGTCCTTTCTCTCTCTCTTTAATAAACTCAGTTTGGTATTTGATAAATAATCATAGTCTTAAATGTTAGAAATCCTATATAATATTATTTATTTGAAATTGCAGATTTTTAGTTTAAAATACATTTTTATTTTTAAATTTTGTCTTTTCCCTTTTTTTTCAGATCAACAACCCCTCCTCGTCGTAAACGCTGAGGAATGACGTGGCAAGAATGCCATGATGTTGTTTAAAAAAATTCCATGAGTTTTAAGGGCTTGTCTCATTATAGAGGCACATTGTGGCTGTGTAGGTGAAACCAGAATCTTTTTTTTTTTTTTTTAATCTGTAAATAGGTGTACTTTTTCCAATGCTGCTCCAAGTTACTTAATAGGATTTCTTTGTATTACTTTTTTTCAAAAAAAAATAGTGCGTAATAAGACTATAAACATGCCATTCTCTTTCAGCTGTAATGTTCTTAAAATTATTCTTGAATGTACTGTGATGTCAATAAAGCTCTTTAGTTCATTTTTGTTAAACTCTTGCACCTTAATTTTATGGTTTTAATCTAAGGAACGTACTTTTATAAAAAGGCAGCTGGAATTTTGTATAACAGGTTTTAAAGGTACCTTCTCTCACCTCCCCCAAAGAAAATGGTTTTTACTTAATAGTTTGTCAAAGTTTGTAAATTGTACCCATGGACTTTTGCCAGATTCCAACTTTAAGGATATGAAAGAGGGCTAGAAATAGACCTTTATTTTCATTTGGAAGTATTTGACAACTTTCTAAACTTTTCTTCCTATTTTGGGGATTTTCAAGTAATATATTCTCTGTGTATATAAAGTGTGGTTCACTCCTGTAAAATGAAATTGCTGGAATCAATCAAGCCAGTGCACCAGTAGAGTTATTTGTAAGGAACGATTGTGTTTGACACTAATAGTCAAGTCTGGAACTATATTCTACAGTCACCCACTTCTGTTTTAGAAGCATTTTGAAACACTTTTTGGGGTTATAGAAATAATACTCATGATTCAATATATTTATTTATATTTTTAAAGTATAATATGACCTCAAATCAATGGAGGAATGCTGTATTATGCAGGTTTGTGTCAATTTCATAACATTAAAATGGTCTGATTTTTTCTGTTTCTTAAAATTATGATCAGTGAGTGGTCTAACAGTTTAAGGCATTCATGACTTATGAGTAGAATGGGGCTCTCAAAGCATTTTAACTTAAATACTCAGTTGCTTTCAGGGTCCATTTTTTAATGTAATCACTTATGCAGTGATAAATGAATCTCTGAAAACAAATGCTTTTACATTTTAATTTAAAAAGAAAGCAGGTGCAGGCCACAGAAAAATTTAAAGTATGCCTTCTTACCAGCAATAGTTCATTTTAAAAATCATACCAGATTTTTGCCAATATCAGTGTTTCCTCAAAATGAAGATAGAAATAGATTTGTATAGTGTGCTCTTGTACCTCTACATAGGTTATTATATAATTTTGAGCAGTTATGCATTTATCTAAAGGAAATAAATCAACTGTGAATAAATGCATGTTTACTAAAATGGCTGTTTACAGTGCATTTAGTTCGGATATTTATAAAGATGACATTTCACAGAATAACTTTAAAATAGTTTGGAATTCTATATAGTTTAGACATCAGTCACATCTGAAGACAAAGGAAAATGTGCAATATTTTTTATGTAGGCAAGCTAACACAGTGTACCTAATTGCAGAATTATCTGATTAATTTGTAATAGATAAGTTGTATAACATTTTCATATCTTAAAATGTTTTTTAGATCTTGAAGTGAAATCTTATTTTCAAAATAAAATTCTACAGAAAAATTCTGTTGGCTATGATATGCACATTTTTGGGCAAGATAAGAACTAGAGCCAAAATTAGTGTTTGACAGTTTTATTTACTCTGCTGTAATTTTCAAGCTTATTAGTTAAACCTGTAGGTTTTTTTTTTTTTAAGCTGTCACGACATTTGTGATTATTAGTAGAAATGAGTGTTATTATAATTTGAAATTTGGGTTTTTCAGACTTTAGTGGCAGATTTAAAAGATTCATTATTTTCTTGACATGTGATATAGTATTTACCTTGAGTGGTAAGGTTTTATAAGGTAGGGCTTCCATGATTTAGGATGTGAATGCAAAAACTTAACACATAAGTTAATTAGATGTATAATTTGGTTATGAAATCTATTCTAAAATAACACCACCAGAAAATTAACAGATTCCATTTTTGAGGCAATCCTTGGTCTGGATTGGTTAGCGAAAATGTCTTCTTTAAGAGGTTCTATTACAAAATATTTCTAGTGTATTAGTTATAATTGTTTTTGTGGAGAGGGTGTAAACCACGCCATTAAGGGAATAAAATGTTAATTTGAAAGAGGTGATTATAAGATTTGTTTCAGGCCCCAAATTATAAATAAAGATTCATGTGGAATCTCATTAGTGTATATGTTTTCTGCCATTATAAAATTACCTTTTCAGCATCTGTTTCTAGTGGTGTAATACCAAGTAGATAAATTTTGCAAACATAGTTTATTTTTAGTGTCTGAGTTTTTTGTAACCTAAAACGCCTGAAAGGTAATAGTAAAGAATTGTTTATTGTATTTGGGAATTTTTACATAGGAGTTGTATTAGGTTTACAGTCCCTGTAGTGTTGCCTTATAGAAATCTTTACATCTAGAATGAGTTTTTCTTCCCTTACATAACTTTATATGTATTTTAATATGTTGAAACCTCTAAAGTATACTGAGTACAGTTATACATCACATAATGACATTTCAGTCAATGACAGGCTACATATACAACAGTGGTCCCATAAGATTATAATACGGTATTTTTACTGTACCTTTTCTGTATTTAAATACACAAAACCATGTGTTACAGTTGCCTACAGTATTCAATATGGTATTCGTAGGCTAGGAGTAATAGGCTATACCATGTAGCCTAGGTGTGTAGTAGTCTTTACTGTCTATGTTTGTATAAGTATACTCAGTGTTCATATCACAATGAAATCACCTAATTGACACAGTTCTCACATGTTCCCATGTTAAGCGACATGACTGGGTAGTTACTATTTTTGTTTGTTTTTGAAATGGAGTCTTGCTCTGTCGCCCAGGCTGGAGGGCAGTGGCATAATCTCAGCTCACTGCAACCTCTGATTCCTGGGTTCAAGTGATTCTCCCGCCTCAGCCTCCAGAGTAGCTGGTCTTACAGGCACCCACCACCACAGTTGTCTAATTTTTATATTTTTAGTAGAAGCAGGGTTTCACCATGTTGGCAGAGCTGGTCTCGAACTCCTGACCTCAGGTGATCTGCCTGCCTCAGCCTCCCAAAGTGTGGGATTACAGGTCTGAGCCACTGTACCAGGCCAGGTTTCTCAGTTTTAAGTAGAATTTGGTTGTAATGTATAAAGTTTAAAAGAGAAAATGGGCTTTAGCTTTTAAAATAGCACACATGGGTTATATTTACACCATAAAGGTTTATCAGAGTTGTTTTTTTTTTAAGCACTGTGGCTTGTACAGAGTTTTTTTTTTTTTTTTTTTTTTTTTTTTTTTAAAGACTGGTTGGCCAGGCATGGTGGCTCACACCTGTAATCCCAGCATTTTGGGAGGCCAAGGTGGGCAGATCACGAGGTCAAGAGATCGAGACCATCCTGGCCAACATGGTTAAACCTCGTCTCTACTAAAAATACAAAAATTAGCCAGGTGTGGTGGCATGTGCCTGTGGTACCAGCTACTCGGGAGTCTGAGGCAGAAGAATCGCTTGAACCCAGGAGGGAGGTTGCAGTGAGCCAAGATTGCGCCACTGCAGTCCAGTCTGGCAACAGAGCAAAACCCTGTCTCCAAAAAAAAA
>NW_016107697.1:519231-526734 GCF_001604975.1 Cebus imitator
TTTTTTTGAGATGGGGTCTCACTCTGTTGCCTAGGCTAGAGTACAATGGTGTGATCTTGGCTTATTCCAACCTCTGTCTCCCAGGTTCAAGCAATTCTCCTGCCTCAGCCTCTGGAGTAGCTGGGATTCAGGTTCCTGTCACCATGTCCAGCTAATTTATGTATTTTTTTTAGTAGAGACGGGGGTTTTACCTGTTGGCCAGGTTGATCTCAAACTCCTGACCTCAGGTGATCACCTGCCTTGGCCTTCAAAGTACTGGGATTACAGGTGTGAGCTACTGCGCCCAGCCATCTTACCATTTCAAAACTACAAGGGAGCACTTTACCCTTGGATGAAAAAAGTTTATAAAATTGAATTACAAAGTAGACATTTAAGAGTTTTATAGCAAAATAAATATGTAGACTTTTATGGGTGAGACCATGATAGTATGGGAAATATCCTCAACAATGGCCATATACTGCATTACAGCCAATAAAACTTTCCAACACTGCTTAGGTTTAAGGGTCATTGGGAAATCCCTTTGTTGATGTTTGTAGCAAGAAGTACTATGAGCTAGTTTTGCTTATCTGGGCCAGACTAGTTCTGGGTGTTCAAAAGATATGTTGCTTGTCAGTATTAAGGCAAATCATTGATTCCCTTTCCTGTTAAACTGCAAATGTAGCGGGAAGGCTCTGAAGCCCAGTGATGTGTGGTACATTCAAAGAAAGAACCTTTAAACAAAGCTCCTGGAACTTTAATCATGCTTGCACTTTGCTTTTTCCTTGGATGTGTCACTTCAATAAATAAAACACATGCTACATCTTCTTTTGCGCAGAGCTGTCTGCCTTCATTTGGAGAGATGATCATGTATCTAAAGGGAAAGAGAGCTCTGAAGAGAACATAGCAACCGAAAAGTGTAACCACTCTTAGGAGGAGGTCAATATTTTAGCAAAGAACCATAAATGGAAGACTATTCCTGGCTGGCTGAGGTGGTTCACGCCTGTAATCCCAGCACTTTGGGAGGCTGAGGCAGGTGGATCACCTGAGGTCAGGAGTTCAAGACCAGCCTGGCCAACGTGGTGAAACCCTGTCTACTAAAAATACAAAAAATTGCCAGGTATAGTGGCAGGTGCCTGTAATCCCAGCTACTTGGGAGGCTGAGGCAGGAGAATGGCTTCAATCTGGGAGGTGGAGGTGAGCCAAGATCGCGCCATTGCACTCCAGCCTGGGCAAAAAGAGTGAAACTGTCTCGAAAAAAAAACAAAAAAAGCAAGGAGTGGTGGCATATGCCTGTAATCCCAGCTACCCAGGAGGCTGAGGCATGAGAATCACCTGAACCTGGGAGGTGGAGGTTGCAGTGAGCCGAGATCATGCCACTGCACTCTAGCCTGAGCAACAGAGTGAGATTGTCTCAAAGGAAAAAAATACTATTTCCGAGTAGTAAATTTCACTAATTGAAAGAACCCAAGAACCCTTTACCAAGATTTGTCACTGTTCTTACCCAAAGAAAGACTTTTTGTGCATTTAGAAGTAAACTGTCACTGATCACTGATCAGCTCTAATGAAAGTTGCCTAGACTAAGCCACAAAAGCCTCCTACTACATGATGTATTATATACCCTGTCTAGGTTATAGTCACTTGCAGAAAATAAGTTTTAAATTTGGCCTTCTGGCCCTCTAATATTTGAGTGCCTTGAAAAGGAAAACAATTCTTCCCTTGGGGGGAGAAGTGCTCCCATACTCTTTTGATTCTTAGCATTAGGATAAGTGTCTTTACAGGAATTTAAAAGTCCTTGAAGTGACATCTGTTAAGTGTTAAAGAGAGCTACATGGCAATAAAAGATCACACAGCACAAAGTAATGGCCTGACTGAGGTGGTCATATAGAAATAAAGGATCTTCAAAGTTGTTTATGGTGGTAAAAACATAGTTTCATTGCATGTACAATTTGCTAGATGAGCATGAACGTTATAGCCATACGTACATAACAGTTACAATACAATCATGAAAGTCGGCCGCAGGCCGGACGCAGTGGCTTATGCCTGTAATCCCAGCACTTTGGGAAGCCGAGGCGGGAGGGTCACCTGAGGTCAGCAATTCGAGACCAGCCAACATGGAGAATCGCTTGAACCCAGGAGACGGAGGTTGCAGAAAGTCAAGATAGGAAACTGCACTCCAGTCTGAGCTACGGAGCAGACCGCTAAAAAAAAAAAAAAAAAAAAAAAAAGCTGCAGACGGCGAAAGTGGATCTCGGAACCTTTTTGTTGAGGATATTTTTCGGGAGGGACCGGAAAAGAGGTGGGATCGTTTGTCGTGATGTGGGGCGGCCGTAAGCTGGGCTTGTCCGGGGGTTGGTTTTTAAGCGTGCTGGGGCCTGGGGGCCGGAGTACACAAGCTGCACGTCCTCTAATTTCTTCGGCGGGTAAGTCAGTGTGTGTGCAGAGGACCGTCGCACGCAGTCCATTGCCAGGGAGGGAGGTGGCTGGCGCTTCTGCGCATGCGCTGGGGGTGGAGCGATGGGTTTGTCGCTGGACCTCGCGAGGGGTCAGCGCGAAACCTCAGGCTTGGCCCTGATCCCAGCTCTCTCCTTTGCAAACCTGGCATAATCTCCTTGGTGGACGCCGGGAAAAAGAGCTCAGACCAGTGGTCCTGCCTGGAAAAGCGCAGGCTGCGGGTCGCCGTGCGAGCTTTGTCTTCTTGTTGAGCTCCTTGCCCCAGGAGCCGGCGACCCGCCGTTTGTGTGCTGGAGTCTGAAGGTCATCATGCATTCTTCCTTTGCCGGGGCAGGAAAAACTCACGCCTCGTAGTTACGCATTGCTTTGTATCTGTGTTTTGTTTGCACAAAGCTTGCTTTTTTTTCTGGAGAGAATTTAAGGCAAGTATGTTACTTTTTGATTAATAGGTTAATTCAACAGACTGTATTTGCAAATGAGATCAAGAAAATAATGCACCGCTCAGTGTTTGTAGACAGCAGTCTGATTTTCGAACTCCCAGTATTAACTAGAAACTTAAGCTCATCTTTTACATGGAACTCTTAACAATTACTGTATGCCAGACACTGTTGTGGGCCCTGGGAATTTAAAAATCAGTGACACCTCAGGTAGGCTTTTATTTTTTTTGAGACGGAGTTTCACTCTTGATGCCCAGGCTGGGGTGCAATGGCACAATCTCAGCTCACCGAAACCTCTGCCTTCCGGTTTCAAGCGATTCTCCTGCCTCAGCCTCCCGAGTAGCTGAGATTACAGGCATGCCCCATCACACCCAGCTAATTTTGTATTTTTCGTAGAGTCGGGGTTTCTCCATGTTGGTCAGGCTGGTCTCGAACTCCGGACCTCAGGTGATCCACCCACCTTGACTCCCAAAGTGCTGGGTTTACAAGCATGCGCCAGGGCGCCCGGCCCAAGGATCTCTTTTAAAATGTTAGGATAAACCTAAGATCAGGATATAATGAGCAAAAAAATGGGAAATCTAACCACCCATCAATAAAGTTTATTAGTTGGTACTATCATACAGTGAAAAATAGTACAACCAATAAAAATGATTTAAATCTATTTGTACCCACATGGAAAAATAGTAAGATACAGTGTTAAGAAAGTAAAGTGTCATTGTTTCCTGCAAGGAGCCAAAAAAATTTAAAAAGTTACAAATCATTGTGTATAGTGAACTTGGAGTTAAAGGTGGAGATACATAGAGAAATTTTGCAGTTTGCAATCAGTACTGCAGATTGCCTGTAGTAGAGCAGGTGATTTTTTCTAACATTTTATCATCCTTTATATACTTTTATTTTCCTGAACTTTTTTTCAGTAAACATATGTGTCTTTTATAATCAGATATTTAGAAAAGATACAATATGGCCGGGCGTGGTGGCTCACACCTGTAATCCAAGCACTTTGGAGGCCAAGGCTGGTGGATCACCTGAGGTTGGGACTTCAAGACCAGCCTGACCAACATGGTGAAACCCCGCCTTAAAAAGAAAGAAAGAAAGAAAAGATGCAATAAACCTAGTTCCAATCTTTGAAGAATAAACATAGAAGGAGTATCTAATCCCTATTTGGAATCAAGGAAACTTCTTGGATGGGGTATTTAGAAAAATCTTGAAGGAGGTGGCCAGTTTTAGAAGCAGTTGGCTGACACAGGCAGATCACCTGAGGTTAGGTGTTCGAGACCAGCCTGGCCAACATGGTGAAACCCCGTCTCTACTGAAAATAGAAAAATTAGCCAGGCATGGTGGTGGGCTCCTGTGATCCCATCTACTCGAGAGGCTCAGGCAGAAGAATCGCCTTAACCTGGGAGGCAGGGGCTGCAGTTAGCCGAGGTCACGCCAGTGCACTCCAGCCTGGGTAACAGAGTGAGAGACTGTCTGAAAAAAAAAAAAAAAAAAGCAGTTGGAGAGGGTAAAGGACCCGCTTGAGAATCTGTAAGAACGTTTGTGAGAAACCACAAAGCGTTCCTTAAAAAGTAAAGTGTGTAGGTGGAGGGCAGAAAGTAAAGGCAGGGTGTGGCAAGGGATGAAGCAAGAGACCTTTTTGGACATGACATGTTCATGAAAGGCCACATACACCTTCGGAGGCTGACTATCCTGCAGACAGTGGAAATTACTGAAGAAGCAACATGGGCAGATTTATGTTTAAGAAATAACACTTGGCAGCTGTCTACGTAGAAAGTGGGACGGAGACAGGCAAGTCTAGGCCCAGGAAGGCCATAGAGTAATCCAGATAATAAATTATGATTGCGGCCGGGCGCGGTGGCTCACGCCTGTAATCCCAGCACTTTGGGAGGCCGAGGCGGGTGGATCACGAGGTCAAGAGATCGAGACCATCCTGGCCAACATGGTGAAACCCCATCTCTACTAAAACTACAAAAAATTAGCTGGGCATGGTGGCGCGTGCCTGTAATCCCAGCTACTCAGGAGGCTGAGGCAGGAGAATTACCTGAACGCAGGAGGCGGAGGTTGCGGTGAGCCAAGATCGTGCCATTGCACTCCAGCCTGGGTAACAAGAGCGAAACTCCGTCTCAAAAAATAAAAATAAAA
The DNA here is from genome assembly GCF_001604975.1 of Cebus imitator. Taxonomy (NCBI): domain Eukaryota; kingdom Metazoa; phylum Chordata; class Mammalia; order Primates; family Cebidae; genus Cebus; species Cebus imitator. The sequence continues at coordinate 524,241 of NW_016107697.1, forward strand.
ATAAAAAAATAAATTATGATTGCTAGAAATCAAGTATTGGCAGGGTAAAAGCCTGTCACCTGTTTTATTTACTGTCAATGTGGTGCCTGGTAAGTGCTGAATAAGTGACTTTGAGTAAACAAAATGAAAAAACTTTTCCCATGCCTTTAAAATCTCAAATACCAGGATGATCACAGATTCAAAGTAGAGAAGGAATGGGTAGCATTCTGTTTAAATACAAACTCAGTTACTCTCTTAAAGTTGTGGTAAGGTGGTTTTTATTTTTACTTTTTAAATTAATTATTTTTTTGAGACAGGGTCTTGCTCTGCATCCCAGGCTAGTGTGCAGTGGCATGATCACAGTTCATGGCAGCCTTGGCCTCTCTGGCTCAGTTGGTTCTCCCACCTCAGCCTCCTGAGGAGCTGGGACTACAGGCCGGCACCACCACACATGGCTAATTTTTATATTTTTAGTAGAAAAGGGGTATCACCATGTTGTCCAGGCTGGTCTTGAACTCCTGGGCTCAAGTGATCTGCCCACCTCGGCCTTCAAGTGTTGGGATTACAGGCATTGAGCCACTGTGCCTGGCCAAAGGTGGTTTTTAAACCTCTTGAGAATTGTAGCAATACTGATTACTTAAGGATTCATTTTCCAGAAATAGAGGAAGTAAGAGATCAAGGGTCGTCTCTCAGTAGAAGGCAGGTATTGTTAAAATTTCTAAGGCTTAGTTTCATAATAGTAATACCTTATATGTCCTTATCTATTTATCACAGTTTACATAATTAAACTTTAATTATTCTTTAATAATATCTCATTTATCTACCTAAAGTCGTACAGGAGGTGATATTTGAACTGGGTCTTAACAGGTAATCCAGAAAGAGTTGGTGGAAAAGAGAATAAAATGAACAAAAGCCAGGCCAGGTGCCATGGCTCACACCTTTAATCCCAGCACTCTGGGAGGCCGAGGCAGGTGAGTCACCTGAGCTCAGGAGTTTGAAACCAGTCTGGGCAATATAGCAAAACCCTGTCTCTACCAANAAAATTAGCTGGGCCTGGTGGTGTGCGCCTGTGGACCCCGCGACTGGATAGGCTGAGGTAGGAGGATCACTTGAGCCCTGGAGGTAGAGGCTACAGTGATCCATAAACCCACCACTGCACTCCAACTTGGGCAACACAGCAAGACCCTGTCTCAAAAAAATAAAATTTAAATTAAAAAAAAAATAAAATGAGCAAAATTCTAGACACATGGACTTTATTTAAAAAAAAGAAATTTGTAATGGATTTGAGATGGACTGTGAAGCGCTGATTAAAAAACAAAACAAAATAAACATAAGCCCAGGAGAAAAATGTGCAGAGACTACAAGAAGATAAGACATGAAATATAAATGACCATTAAATATAAGAAAGGATACTTAACCTCATTCATGATAAATTAAAACTACATTAGCCTGGGCATGTTTATAGTCCCAGCTACTTTGGAGGCTGAGGGGGGAGGATCTCATGAGCCAGGTTGGCGGAGGTTACAGTGAGCAAAGATTATGCCACTGCACTCCAGCCTGGCTGACAGAGTGAGACCATCTCAAAAACAAAAAATTAAAACTACACTAAGTTACTATTTTCACGTATTTGATTAGCAAACAAAAATGTTTAACACATTGTATGGGTTATAGTGTGGGAAAACTAACACTAGACACTCTCATATATTACCCATAGGATTGTAAATTGGTTCAACATCTATTTGGTGGCAGTTACAAATTTACAAATGCACATACCCTTTGACATAATTCTTGAGATTTTACCTGCAGGTACTCTGAAACACATATGAAATGAAATAACATATGTAATTTTATCTCTAGTTGTTGTTGTTGTGTTTTGAGACGGAGTCTCTCTTTTGCCCAGGCTGGAGTGCATTTCGCTCACTGCAACCTTTGCCTCCCGGGTTCAAGTGATTCTTGTGCCCCAGCCTCCTGAGTAACTGAGACTACAGGCATGCACCACAATGCCCAGCTAATTTTTATACTTTTAGTAGAGACGGGCTTTCGTCATATTGGCCAGCCTGATCTCAAACTCTTGACCTCAAGTGATCCACCTGCCTCAGTCTCCCAAAGTGCTGGGATTACAGGTGTGAGCCACCACACCTGGCCCTAATCTCATAGTTTTAATAATTACCCAAATGCCCGTTATTAGGGTACTGCTTAAATAAATAATATAGTCATACAATGGATTACCACACAGCCTTTTAAAAAATATGAAATAATCTCCAAGATATGTTGGTTGGTGAAGAAAAACATGCAGTAGAATGTGTGTATTTTGCTATATTTTATATAAAACTAGAGAAACTGATACTTTAAAATGATTGATTGCATATGTATAAAATGCCTCTGGAATCTTACATACAAATCTAGTAAGATTGGTTGTCTGTAGGGAGAGAAACTGGATAGCTACAATCAGGGGTGGGAGAGATACTTTGTACTGTACACTTTTGTACTTTTTGATTTTTTTTTTTTTTTTTTT